>NC_056522.1:212570050-212592760 GCF_019175285.1 Sceloporus undulatus
GTGCATAAGGTAAGTTTACACACATTTCTTTATTGTACAGCACCTTTCATACTACAATGAACAACTCACCTAGCTAGAATTCTGTGAGAGGAAACACAAAATATGTATGTGAAGATCATATTTGTATTTCTTTCCAAAGACACATGCTGGGAAATTGCAGTCAGCTCCCAGCATGTGGATTTAGTGGAAGTCTGTCTGCAATGAACACATGCAACCATCTTCATGTGGTTTTCATGCCTTCCCCAGCTTGTCAGGCATCCCTTAGGATTGATTCATATTGATTTCCCTATTGTACAGCTGAATGTATTAACAGAGACCATTGAGAAACCATTTGAGATGATGGGTGTTATCCATAAGACAGTTCATCCACACGTTCAAGACCTTTAGTGGAAATAGCAGAAATAGCTGAGTGATCATGTGCTAAATGGATCTATCCTCAGAAAGGAATGAAATAAATTAATGGTGCAATCTGTCAAAGGATTATGGCTAGGAGTGTCATAAAGAAATGAATGAAGTTCTTAAAAGTCTGGGTCAACTAGTGCCTTATTGACCAGGTCATGGAGGACCCATTGTCACCTTGGCAGCTGCCAGCCTCACTTCCTTTGTCAACTCCATGGTCTGCACAGACCTTAATGCCTTCCCTGGTCGAGTGGATCATGTCATGGATCCAGCATGCAATAGGATCGTGTGTGTCAGGTATTCCCCCCCCCAAAAAAACAAAAACAAAACACCCTTATTTGAGGAAGGGATGCCAGATAGAAGTTTTCTCCACCAAGATGTCAAGAACTCCCAAGGTCTAGTTCTGGTGGGGGATATTTAGTAGTTTTAATTTTCAGTAAGAAAACTGGATCAATTTTCAGGAGGGAAAAATGTGACTTGAGAGGTGGGTCATGCACTTTCGCCTGGGCGTGGTGCTGTGATAAATACAGTTCAAGTCTGTTCACCCATATTGTGCAGCTCAAGAGCACATGTCAGCTAAATCATTCTTTTTCCATGAAATGCTAGCACACATATCGCAGCATCACCATCACTTATAACTCCGGAAAGCATACCCTCTCGATTTGTAGATTTTGGTCCCTAATGGATGAAGTTTCTTATCCAATGCCCAACTGTCGTTATATATGTTTTTAAAAATTTTGATTGTATTTCCGGAATTGTATGAATCATTTGATAATTGTACTATGACTTGGATCATAGAATTTTAATGATGTAAACCGCTTTGATCGGACGGAAAGGCGGTATATAAATAAAAGTTTTATTTTTTTTTATTAAACCATTCTGTGTAACCCACGTTGAATCCCATTGTGTAGAAAGGCAGGATATAAATCCTGGAAATAAACAAACAAATGTGTAGCCTCCCATCCCTATAGTTTCCTCTCACTTTACTCTCCCTCTTTGAAATATTTAACTTGCTTTACAAGATAAATTCAAAAATTAAAATATTATGCTCTTGAGGTTTCTTTTGAATCATGGTTTCCTTGATTACAGTGTGTGCCAAATGCAAGCACTTAGGCAAGAATTGTGACTGTATAATGCTTAAAAGTAGAGATGGTAGACTGTACATTACAGGAAAAATAATACCTCAATGACTGGCCACAAAAAGCATTCTAAAATGTTCAGTTTTGATTTATGATTGTTTGGTCAAATGGATGAGGAGTTAAGCATAGACCTCAAGTTTAGGTTCAAATGCAGGCTATATGTCATGACTACAGCCATGCCATCATATATTAGTTTTATTTCTGTGGTGTAAAATAGGAATTGCAGAGATCTTTCATATAAGTATGAGCAGAGACTGCAACCTTACATTTACTTACTGATTCCATTTATTTATTTATTTTATAATCCTATTTATTCATATTTTATGGGGATTTGCCATCTAGGAGTTGTCATGGGAGCCTTTGAAAAGCAAAATGAAAAAATTAAATTATTGTTATTAAATATCACTGAAATCAATGGGACCTGCTTCCACATGGCTAATGGCAGTAATGGATACAAAGCAAAGATTATTAAGACTTTTTCAAACTAAAACTTCTTAATAATAACAATACTTAATAGACTGAATCCACATTTACGAAAGGCTTTATAGTAGAGGAAACAACCTATATTAGTTACAAATGCTAGCAGACAGAGGGGGAAGAGAGAGAATTACATTGAAGACTGTATACTTTCTTTGTTCAAAATATATCAGTATGTCACATTTATGCATTCCCCCCTAAAGTTTATAGTGGACAATGGATATTTCCAGAGTGATTTTCAAAAGAGTTTAAAAATATAATTACTACAAAGGACAAAATAAAAGCTGGAAATATCTTTAAAGAATGTAAAAGCTACTGATGTTTGTTAAAGCATCCCAAAACAAAATATCTTTATCTGGTGCCAAAATGATAACAAAGAAGGAGCCAGGTGAGCCTCTTCAGGGAGATAATTCTATAGGCAAGGGGCTGGTTGCCACCTGTCTTCACTCTGATGATGATGATCATCATCATATACAGTCAGTGGCAAAGTAAATAAAACATAACATTATAAATATACATAAAAAACCTGCATCCCAGCAACCAGTACTATCAATCACTGCCCTAGTTCAACATCCTCATGCAAAACTCAGCAGCTTAATCTGATGAATCAAAGAGGAAGGTTTTCCACCTCTTATGAAAACATGTGAGATCCTCCTACAATCAAAAGTCCAAAGGAAGATCGTTCCACAGATGTAGAGCCAGGTCTTGAAAGGCTTGATAAGAGCTGTGCATGTTGATGGAACAGACAATAATTCTTTGCTTGTAGATCTTAAATTCCTAGATGGTGCATACCATGTAGCCAAGCTTCCAGGTACTATAGGAGATTAGAGTTTAAAGTCCTCAGTGCCAGAACCAAAAGTTTGAAATGAGCCCTGGCCTCAACTGGTAGCCAGTGAAGAGATCTGTGGCATCGGCGGTGGCAGCAGCAGCGGGGGGAGGGGGGGACATGTGAATATTTGGGGAGATTTAGAACAACCTGGATGACACTGTTTTAAATTAAGGCCAGAGGGAGAAGAAAGCAAGAAGGCAAACCGGCCAGTAGGCTATTACAATAATTCAGGTGTGACATAACCAAAGTTTGGACAAGCAAATAGGCCTGGATAAGCAGATGGAGACCCGAGGAAGGTCATATAGATCTCAGTGAATTGGAAGACTGAATCCTAGTTCTGGGGAAAAGGTGGAGTGATTATGATAATCAATCAATATTTATTGATTAGCCCGTAGGCCATTGAGATTATGATAATGATTTGATACAGAAAAAGATGGTCCAGCAGATGTATGTGTGTCTGTGTGTGCATGCACACACACCTTCAAGTTGCCTGTTGTCTTATGGCAACCCCATGAATTTCATAGAGTTTTCTTAGGCAAGAAATATGGGTGGTTTGGCCTTTTTTCCTCTGAAATAGAGCCTACAGCACCTGGTATTCATTGGCAGTCTCCCATCCAAGTACTAACCAGGGCTGACTTTTTTTAGCTTCGAAGATCAAATGGGATCTGGCACGTGTAGGGTATTCAGGCAGATACCTGTGCCCTAAGTTATCTAAGGTTTTAAATGTAAGGACCACAACTCTGAGTACAGATGTAACAGAAAGCTCAAAAAGCAGTTTCACAACAGCTGTGAAGTTAGAACCTGAACTTCTGCACATAACAGTGACAACATAGATATTTTATTCTATTATACATTGATTATTAATAGTGCAGAAAAAATGTTTAAAGATGTGAAATACAGTGAAAAGAAGACTGCTTATGTCCTGTGAGCCCATGTTTAATGACCTGGATAATGTTCACACTCTGCATTACATTTTCGAGTACTCAGAGACATAGCCATGTTAGTCTGGAATATCACTATGCAAAGGGATCTTGTAGCATCTTTGAGACTAACTGTGTGGAAGAAGTTGTAGACTAAGCTTTCATAGATTTGATCTACTTCCTCAGATACGTGCATTCTCTATGCAGCTGAGGAAGTAGGCCAAGTACATGCAAGCTTATGCTACAATGTATTTTGCATCTTTCTGGTACTGCACCTCATGGGGTGGAGCCTTATGACACTTGTATGTACAAGCGGACGAACAAAGAGGGAAGAATCCTATGAGCTCCTGAGTGGACTATGTGCCTTGGCAGGAATAGATGGGGTAGGAAAATACCTCATTAATCCTGCTTCCATGATCCTTTTAGATTCAGAAGTGCAATGGTTTCTTTATCAGTTCTCCCCCTGTTGACTGGTATTAGGACGTGACAGTATGTATATCTCCTCTTGGAGATGTGGAAGAGCCTTTTGAAACTAATAAAAAGATACATAGGGATGATTATGTGGGAAGAGAGAAGCAAGAAGTTCACATGAACTCTTTGAACTTCATGGCATTTGTTTCCTGTTATTTAACATGTTGCGTGACTGGGCTAGGTTCAACTGCCTCTCTGATCAATTGTATGAAAAACTGAGGATTCCCTTTAGCCGCAAAGAATGACCTTGCTACCTGACAGAATACCTGAGGGAGTGTATAGAAAGTCTTTTACAAGTCTTCTAAAAGCATCAGCTGGTACTAGTTGGGTCCTCTGGGCAAAAGGAGGAAGAATCCCATGGGTCCGTCCCATGGTTTTGATGTGAGCTCTGTTCCACAGGAGCTTGTTTCAGCTAACTTTGCACTAGGCATGTTCTTTTTTCTGCAACAGAACAATATGGCTACCCCCATCTCTTAACTAATCCCAAATGAGGTAATCTCACTAAAAAAATATAGATCACCAGGGGCCTTTCCCCTTTCTCATGTTCCCTTACATTTTATGTTTAAGAGTGAGTGAGAGAGAGACAACTAGGCCATACACATATATACACCATTTGTTTTCAAAATCCCCATTCAGTTTTTACATAGCTGACTGGAATAAGACAAGTGACTGACTCATGAAATGACTTCCGTTGGCACATGGAAATAGAATCCTCTCTGCCTGGATACCTCCTTGTGCTGAAGAACAAATGTACCACCAAAAGTACAAAAGGGCAGGGGCACAGGGGAGATGCATCATCTTCAGTTTAGCATTCACTCTATCTCATACACAAAAAGCCACCCATGGCCCCATCATCCAGGAACAACATTGGCACCTCCTCCTTACTTCCTGCCCAGCAAGGGCGGATCCTTTACCATCTCATGAAGACAGCCGCATTTTCCCTTCTAGCCATGACAGTGCTGTTGCTCACAGCGCCCACCAAATTGTCACCACTCAGCTATGGAAACAACCGAACACAGATCCACCTTTGTCTTGGGGTGGGGGAGAGGTTTGCGGTGCAAGGAAATACTGGTCCTGCCATCACTCAAAGCTGATGCGAAATCTCATTAAATTTCATATGTGCCAAAGGCTCCTGGAGGCCAAGGCTGATCCTGCTTCTCATGTAATCATACTGGCAAAACACTGTTGCTTTGACAGCCTCACTGACACAGACACCAGAATACTGATTCTCTTGTTTACTGCTCAGGGAGATGGAGTGAGATTTTCTTCTATCATCTTATATTGCCGATCTGTTATTTCTGAGCCTATATGAAATTCATGTTACCTATGATTCCTCCCACTCACACAATGTAGGGGGAAGGCAGTGGTGGTGGTTGGGGGAGAGAAGACAAGTCAGGGAGATGCATCAGTTTGCTACCTGATGGGAATCTCTGTTATGTCTCATAGTCTGAACCATGTGAATAATATATAATGTGGTGGTGGTGTGGGAACTCAGTAACTGAGAAAAATATGGAATTCAGACTTCTATATGTAAGATTTATCTTGAATCCATTAGCAGATATAGCTTCTACAGTGCTGATTCACCTGGTAGTCTCCCCCCCACACCACCACCACACACACAATGCCTCATATATGAGGAAGGGCTATTTCACTGGGAAGAAATGCTGCAGTAAATACAAGATCCCCTACAAAAGCAAGCAGATGAACTGATACTGTGAAGGCAGGAGTCTGTTCTCTGAAGATGTTACAGGAATGCAGCAGATCCCTGCAGCATTCTGATTCAATAACCCCCTCCCCTTGTTTTTCTTGATTTCTGTTGCATGATTTCGCCCCAATTTTTGTTGCTCATAAAATAGCCATGTTAGCTTCAGTGGAGAAATGTTAACACTTGTAGCTGATCCAGCAGGACCAAGCAACAACCGCTTAGGACTACAGGGATGCAAGGGGGGGGGGGGAATGCTCTTCCATGCAATTTAGGAAATGCAAGTCATAATTGAAAGCACACAATCAATAATCTGCTAAATATTAAACAACTTGCCACTTAGTAGAAAAATCTTATGGGATCCTCCAACACAGTGTCCCTTTGTGTTTCATGCTCTTCTTGTTGCATCTAAAATGCATGGCCAACTAGGTGCGCCAGCAGGAGACAGGGGCAATCAATAAGATGGCCTGATCAAGACTGTACAAAACCAGGGATGAAAGATTCTCTTAAACCCCATTGTCTTACCTGAAAAGAAGAATGATAGATTACAGAGGAAGAAGGAGTACCATTATCCATAGATCTGCCTGTAAAGGTTCCCCTGATGCAGCTGGGCAGGTTCCTCAAGATAGCAGCTTTCCAAAGTCTCCCATTTTACACTTGCCTCATTGCCAAAAAGATGCACCCCTCCCAAACCAAAATCTTTTGCAGTAATCTTGTCTTCTGATGTCTTCCTCTGAGAATCTCCCTGTGTTTCCCAACATCCGTAAGGGGGAAAAAATGCTTGTGAGGGGGATAACATAAAAAAAAAAGAAGAGAAAAAAAGGAGGGAGGGAGGGAAAGAGGCAGATTCATATATAAATAATTAAATAAAAATGAGGCAGCAAATTAAGGGATAGCCCCATCTACTGGCAACAAGAATGAATGGTTTCCTCCCGCCTTGTTTTTACACCCCAATGGCAGGAGCTGCATTGTTAGTCACATATAACCATTCCAGGGGCTAAAAATATACCAGCCTTAAAAAGGAAGGGAAACAGCAAATGTTACATCTGATTACAACATTTGAAATGGGGAGGTGAGCTCCAAAATGATCAGACCCCATTTTAGCAAAGCTGGGATGATGCTATGTACACGGGGATGTTCAGAATGAATGCCGTTCTTTGAAGGACAAGAAGTTAAGGTGTTTTTTCTCACCCTGTTTGCCAAAGGCCTTTCAGAGGTACTTTACAAAACTTCAGGATGGCATCTGATCCCTTAGAAGTCTCCACACTGGGGAGTTCTACAAACTGCTAAAGGAAGTAAAAGCAAGGAACTTATTATTAAAACATGTTTTATGGACTGTAAAAGAGAGAGCAAAATAACTTGTAAAATATATCTTGGAATGCTTATCTGGGAGGAAATCCTATTGAACTCAGTGGGGTCACTTCTGAGAAGATTTATTTATGACTGTCCCCTTCATGCAGTTTTGGATTTTTCATCAAGGTTTTTTTTTTTTTTGCAATGTTCACAAAAGAAAGGAACTTCATTATATAATCAACAGATGGCTCTCCAGATGATGAACTGCAATTCCCATCATCTTTCACTTTCACTATGATGTCTAGGGTTGAAGGGAACTGCAATCCAGTAACATGTAGGTCTACCATTTCTCCATGTCTGTTATGAATCATCACAGATCAGAACATTTTCCACCACTTCAGAAAGTTGTTTACAACTTGCAGGAATGAGAAAATAGGTGAGCATCACATCAAAACAATAATGACAATCTCCCAGGAAATTCACACACTGTGCCTCTAACTGCACAGGCTTCGTAAGTCAATGAGTAAATACTGTAGATTGTTCTCTACATTTCATCACTTAGACAAGGTTGCAGAGTATACTCAAAGACATAGCCATGTTAATCTGGACAGTACGCAGTGTGATCTTGCATCACATTTGAGATTAACTGCAAGGCAGAAGTTGGTAGCATGAGTTTTTGTAGACTTGAGAGTACTTCCTTGGGATACCTGTTAAGTCCTTTTTTCTCCCTTTAGAAGTTGCAATCAGAATATATACAGAACAATAAAAAGGTGGAAATGTTTATACTTGCAATGCATGGTTACTGGTGAGAAAGGCCTTTAAATCTGTATGAGAGCATCTAAGTTCAGAACTACAGGTGACATGTTACCCTGAATTAACTAATGTGGAGTAATGCAATGTGATTTTGTTAATGACCTGCAATTGTTTGGCCTTAAGGCATTTTGCCTTATAAGAAGAAAGAACATCTTAAGTTATCTGAAAGTTCAGACTTTTTTGATGTAATATGCTCTCCCTAGCTATTGTTAGAAAAGCTAATGGTGTTTCCCTCTCACTTCATACATAATGCCAGCTTGGCATCTCTCTCTCTCTCTCTGTGTGTGTGTGTGTAGTCCACCAAATAAAGAAAATTAGATACTGGATAAATATAAAAATTAGGGAAATATATTTAAGACGATGCATGGGGCCTTTTCAACTCTTAGCCAATAATTAGATTACAGTAATGGAATCGTTTCAGAGATTTCTCAACAATGTTTATCCAAATACTTCCTGCTCAATGATATTGCTATTGTTGTTGTTGTTATTTTGGGAAGAGTGGCGAGGTTCAGGTCAGTGAAGTACAAGTTTGTTGGCCTTAGAACATTCATGCTTTTCCCAGGAAGGAATCAGCAATCAGCACCAAGGACAGCTCTGCTGTTGTGATCTATATTGCCTTGGTGCTTGCATACTTTTTGATCTATTTCCCTGTTCTTTTATGTTTCATGCATCACTTTTCAGAGCGATGCAGCTAATCGCACAGCACACTTTGAGGCAGTCTCTTTGTGTTCCAGAAATAACCTTATGTGTGAAAATGCTTACATTTTTGTCAGGACTGGGAAGGGAGTGAAGAATGTTTGAAAGAAATTTAGCAACACCATCTAGAGTGTAATAAACAATGTTATAATAAAAGAAAAACTACAACCCATGTGATACAATGAGGATTAATAAATTGGCTTCACAATAGGAAGACCCTTATGAAGAAACAGGTTTGTCATTTGATTCTGGACTTTATCGGGGGAGGGGGGGGTCAGTCCAGGATTTGAAAACAGGATAACCACACATTCCTTTCTCTCCATATGTTGCATGAACTATCCATGGACATTTGTTGTCACCAGGTGGAATTGATCATTCCTGTGAGCAATTTACATAACTGCACTGAACATTTAATCCCTGTGGACTACAGATAATACAATATACAAAAGTGTGAAACAGCAGAGGGGATTAGATGTTTGTGAAAGTGTCACACAGAGTTTAATGGCAGATGAAAATAGCTCCATTGCATGAGAGTTGAAATGTCATCTGTCTTGAAGCAATATTTTAGACTGACTGGTGGAATGGTCGTCATTGTAATGACATATTGCACTGCCCATGAGGTTTCTATTGGCAGAAGTTGGTCTACCTAATGTAAGGGATTGTGGATGTGGTTTGACTTCACTCTGACTTTGTCCTCAAGTTCTTTATATTTCCCCAGTTGAATGAAAGTTTTCTCCTTATATTGGGTAAAAGCCAAAAGAATGGTTTGGGGGAAAGTACTGAAGAACTATGTATTGGAAAGCTAAACCTGTTCTTGTATTTGTACGTAGCCTGGGAAAGTTATTTTTTTGACTACACACTCATCACTGTGGGGATTCTGGAAGCTGAAGTTCAAAATGTAATTTTTCCAAGCTCTGAACTGGTGACCTAATTGCTCAGAATGAGGCTCAGGGTTTGCCTCCTCTTGACTGTGTCTCATGTTACAGTCTGGGTACTACATGACAAAACCTCACCCCTTCATATGCATATCTGTCAGGGATGATGGAAGTTGTAGCTCTTCACCTCTGGCTCAAACTCACCACCTTGTTATGCACCGGCGCTGACCAGTTTTGGCCAGTGGTTAAAGCTTTGCTCTAAAGCAGCAGAGTTACAGAGAATAGGCTGAAGACCCTGACAAACTCTCCAAGCCTTCTCACTCTTGCTTCCACAGAAGTCTTCACACTTCTTCAGGATCCAGCTGGCTCTTGTATCTTCACCCAAGACACCAGACAACTCAGTAGTCTTATATAAAAGATCTACTTTATTCTAATATATACAGCTCCAAAACTATCCAATACTACTACTACCCACAAAATACATTGGGATTCATAGCCATTATTATAGTCATTGGAAAAACACCACCCACTCTTGTCAGTTTCCACCCAGTGGGTGTGTACAACCATTCTCATTGGTTCTCTTGGTTCATCCCACAATTAATGATTTCATCATCTCACCTTGTCCACTTTAACAATTCTCAGGTGTGTTCAATTAACCACTTTGCATTTCTGTCCTTGGCATTTAGGACTTGTTAATTACATTACCTTTTACACCTGTGTGGCTTCTAATTGCTTCTGCTGAGTCATCCTGACTCTCACATACAAGTTTTATTTCTTTCACTGTATATCCCATGTTGCTTTTCCTTAACATATCCCTACTCTTAGTTCTGATTCCTGATAAGACATGAGGGATTTCTTTCAGCATCAGCATCATCATCGTGAGGGTTTTTGCCAGATGTCACCTCTCTTAACCTCTGTAGTAATATGGGAAGGTTCTGTTCATATGAAGAAGGTCACATTCTTTCAGGAGATCTTCTTAGTCTCTGTCCTGCTTCGAAAAATTATTCTGGCCCTTAAACAGAGCACTAAATGGAGAACACTGACAGTAATAGTGTCAGTGAGAAAAGTATTATTATTATTATTATTATTATTATTATTAAACTTTATTTCTATAGTGCTGTAATTATACACAGCGCTGTACAAAGTCGGTAAAATTAGGAGTAAATAAAAGCCTGCCCAAGGTGTACATTCTAAGATAATAACAATTAAAAGAGGAATAAAATTACCGTATAGAAAGGAAAAAACAGATTAAAAACATCAAATATCAAACAAATCACATCACATCAAATATTGTCAGACAGCCAGATGACAATCACAAATTCCCTGAGAACGCTTCCCTAAACAATATGGTTTTCAGCTCAGCCTTAAAGCTGGTTAGGGAAGTGATGAGCCAAGCATGCAGAGGAAGAAGGTTCCAGGAATGAGGGGCAGCAAGAGAGAAGGGACGGATCCGGGACGGGGCAGAGAAGATCCTGGGTTGAGAGAGGAGACTTTGGCTACCAATGGAGCCAATGAGAAAGTCAACATGCTCCATATTGCAAATATATTCAGGCACCCATCACAAAGTTAATGGAACTGTAATAACTAGACACTGGTGACCAGTTTCATGGTCTGCACCCCACTGCTTTCTCCAGTGAATACCAACTTCTCTTTGTAAAATGCACCTTTCCTCCTCCATCCCTTGTCTTTTGGAATAAATTCTTGTCATCTCTCTTCTCATTTTCTCCTTTGTGATGTCTTCTTTGGAGATCAGCAGGGACAAGTGCAGCTCAGTCTAAGGTAGAGCAGCAGTTTTCATAGGAACCTATCCAGAAAGCAGATCTGCGGGTTCAGCCAGAATGTTAGTAGTCCAGTGACTTACCTTACTGGCCCAGTAGTTGTAGCCCAGTAACCGGCCCAGTAACCTGTTGCCTTCGGGAATAGTACTGCAAGAGAGGACAGGAATGCAGCTCTGGAAATCTGGTTGGTTGGCATAAACAATAAATCACAATCTATTTCAATGTGCTTGAAACTTGGTACAAGATAATGAGTCTGTGATGGAGCACTCCAGTCAGATCCTGTACAAGTGCTTGCTTTGCACATGTGCACATTAAAAGTCATAAGATAAGATTCACAATTTCATGGAAGCTTTGAAATGCATCCAGGTATATGCAAATTGATACTACTTGCATTGCTGGAGTTGGTGTTTGCCTTCAAATTATTTCTGATTTATAGTGACCCTAAGGTGAACCCTTCACGGAGTTTTCTTGGCAAAATTGGTTCAGAGGGGTATTTCCATTGTCTTTCCATTGTCTTCCTTTAAGGCCGAGAGCGTGTGACTTGTCCAAGTTCATCTGATGGGTTTTCATGGCTGACCTGGGATTCAAAAAATTCTCTCCCAGAGTTCTGATCCAAAAGTCAAAACGCCATGCTGGTTCTCACCTCCTGTATACCCTCCAACATTTCACAGATTAAAACTGGGACAGGTATGGTCCAGAGGGCAAAAGTTATTAATGAGAAAGAGCAGACAAGCTAGGAGAGGCAGCAGCAGTTTGCTTCTGGTGAGCCTACAGAAAAGGGCAAGATCTCCCCACTGCTGAATTATCTGAGTACAAACTATTTTTACACTTTGAACTCAGTTACAACACTGGAAGTAAGCTGACAAATCAGGAAAGTTGGAGGATATACCTTTGCAGGCCTTCCTGCTCTATAGGAAAGGCCTTTAAAAGAGCCTACATGCTTTAGACTAATGGAGGAAAGATTTGTGTGCATGCCCCTGTCTTCTTACAAAGTTTAAACCTCCATATGTCATAAGGCTAGAATCGCTTCACTGTACTAAAACGCTTCTCAGAAGATGTGAGACTGAATAGTTTTTACCACTTGCAGTGGAATGTCTATTGTTCAGCCTTATTGGGAAACACCTCTGATTAAATGTGGAGAAATTCTGAAATACAGTTAGCCCTCTGTATCCACTGATATTTTTAATCCAAGGTCTGGAAATATTTTTGAAAATATAAATTCCAAAAAAGTAAACCTTGATTTTGCATTTTATATAAGAAATACTATTTGACTATGTCATTATATTTAAAGGAACTTGAGCAGTCATGGATTTTGGTATCCATGTAGGGTCCTGGAACTAAACCTCAGCAGATACCAAGGGCCCACTTTAACCAATTAAAAAGGTTTCTAAACTCTGTCTCCTTGTGCTTTGGGGTAGTGCAGAAATTGCATTAGTGGTGGAAAGAGAGCAGCCCATGAACCACATGTGTGCCCCAGGCCTATTTTTGTGGTCTCCAGGAACTACAGAGATTATATATATGGAAAACAATTTTTCACAAATTCTTTTTTGGTTGAGAATGCTCCCAGAATATTTTCTGCACTTTTTTCCCCCATAGAATCATAGAGCTGTAGGAGACCTGCCACGCAGGAACACAGAATCAAAGTACAAAGTACAGGTTCTGCTTAAAAACCTCCAAAGAAGTAGACTCGAACAGTCTCCAAGGCAGCTTGTTCTACTGTTGAACAGTATTATTACAAGATGATTCCTTTCATTGTCTGATAACACCAAACTCAACCTCCAGCTTTCACCATTTTGTTATTTGCTCTTTCCTTGCATTACCATTTTGTGACTGGTGGATCTCAGCAATTTTTCAGGCCCAGAGGATTGGAAATTTCAGAATTCCTGACCTAGATCAACCAAAAAGAGATCAGAAGTAAATTTGATGGCTATCTTACTTGAAACAAAATAGTATCCATTTGTCCCAAGATTTAAAATAAAGCACATTCCAGGCCAACAATTTCAATAGAGTTTGGGCCCAGTATTCTCAGAGCCCAATCTTTGAAGAGAAAGAAGGCATCCCAAAATGGCTGGCAAGTTTTGCCTTTAGAGCTGTTCCTCACAATAATTGCTCACAGACTACTGTACATTGTGTGCTATGGAGAACCAATGCTGGGATTTCATGGGCTGCTTCAGGCTATGATCAGTGCAAAATTGTGATGTTTACTCATGGTTTTGAGAAGATTAAATTATCACATATGTGAGGCAAGAACGAGGGAAATTGCAGACAAAAGTCCTCTGGCTACAGAAACTAGCAGTACCAGTCTTTAAGCTTCTTGTGTTATGGACAGTTAAAACCAAGGGTGACCTTTTGCTCCATCTCCTGGGTAAAATTCTATTAAAATGATTTAATGGAAAGCTTTATTTGCTATGCAGATAATTCTGCACTATTCTCTGAAATGGGATGAAAAGGGAGATTTATAGAAGAAAAGGACACTTCTCACATGTTTCAACTAGGTAAAGAAATTTTCTAGCAATCACTTAAAACACAGGTGGGCAAAGTGCAACCTGAGGACTGCATGTGGTTCCCCAAAATCATTGTTGTGGCTTTTCAGGGCCTCTCAAAGGACAAGTGTATATATATGTGTATGTGTATGTGTATGTGTGTGTACACACACACACACACACACACACACCTACCAAATTATTTTTTTTAATTGATACACAATCCCCACACTGATCTATCTATCTATCTATCTATCTATCTATCTATCTATCTATCTGGCATTTCCACATGTTTGGAACCCTACTGGACTCCTCAGGGGTCAAAATAAATATCTTCAAAAAATTTCAAAACATTTTATGCCTCAAAATGTTCCAAAATACCCTCTAGGATGAAGCTTAGAAAGGCCCCAAAACATGTCCCTCATGATTTCCATTTTGGTGGCCAAACAATTTGCTCTAGGTTTGATGGCATACTGAAGATAACTGGTCAGGCAGGCTAATTTGCTCTTCCTTTTTTTCTCTATTTTTCTCATCACACATGCTCAGCAAGAAATTCTGGAGGTAGCTGCTATTTACATTGCCTGTTGTAGGTAGGAATACATGGATCCAGTAGAATCAGCTTGAGCAGAATGCTGTTCTTTTCCAGTTTAAAATTTGGCAATTACACTGTTTACTGCTTAAAGAACTTCCAGGTAGACAGAGAAAAATGAAGAAAGGGAGCCCAGGCAGATCTAAAAAGTCTTTGTAAAATTGAGCTTTGATGTCAAAGAGATTAACACATGAGGCTTCTATGATAGAGATTAACACATGAGGCTTTTACAGTGCAGTAATCACATTTTTGAAGCACATGCTGCTTCAGTACCAGTATGGTGCACCAGTATCTGCACTACTCCACCTCTGCTTTCTTCCTGTTATTGCCCTAGTAAGGGCATGCAAACTGGTCTGGTACTGGGGGGGAGACTGGAAGGCAGAGGAAGAGAGATCAGGCAGCAGGAGGGGTGGGAGGAAGAGAGATAAGGCAGTCATGGGGGGCTGGGGAAAGAGAGATCTGGTGGCAGAGGGGGCAGAGGGAATAGAGATCAGATGGCAGGGTTGAGATCAGGAAGGTTTTGGTGGCCAGGGCCACTTCTCCTCCCCCTCCCCGCTCCCCAAAGCTTGACACTGTTGTGGGCAAATTTACACATCAGCTCCATGCTTCAGAAGGAAACAGTAAGACAAGCAATCCCGGCTGTCAACACCTTCCATGTGAATTTGTGTGAAATTCTGTGTGAAATTGCAAATGGCAGCTGTTTCACGAAGGTACTGGCAGCCACAATTGTAGGGAGTAGGGGGGAAAGAGCACAATCACACCCATTTACACCATGTTACTGCTAGAGAAGCGGACTTGCAGAGGAAGGGACCTACCGCACCAAGGCTGAAATGGAGATAGAAAGCCTATTGACAGGTTTTGCCCATTAATGAAAAGGTGCCCAACAGTAACAAATGGAACAGAAAGCAGCAGCAGGACAGACACGGCATCATGTCATAAGTACCATCCAAAGCCACTTTTATTCTGTTAGAATTCCCCCTTTTAGCTTTGTAAAATAATACCCTTTGTTAAATGAAGTATGTCTTTATATTAAGCAAGCCTTTAATTGATTTTTTGTGTGATATACGTTATATCTTCTCCCTATCTCACTTGGGTTTAAAAATCAGAGTCACTTGGAACATCTAGGGTAAGGAGTGATAACTGCAAAAAAGTGATACCACTAAACTATATTTTTCATTAACTTGCTAAAATATTCTCCATTTCATGAACATTTGTTGTGGTTGCTTTCTAAGAAAAGCATACTATCCCAAGATTGTTAATGCTATGGTTAATATTCTAATAACTACTCTTCACGACCAATGTAAACTGTGGTATACAGAGATTGGAAAAATAGCCATCCTTAGAAATGTACTCTGAAAAGGGACCACTTCCAAACATGAACTGTATGTAAAGCTGACCTACAACACTCATTATCTGTGAAAATCCATCCACACCAGCTTACCTTGTGGCATCTGCTGGATTCCATGACAATAGGATGGTGAATTCATTCTGAGTTTTAGTCCAAATTTTAAAGGAACTATCCAAGGTAATTTATCTATTTGGGGAACACAGTTCAGCACCTTTGACTCTGGCCCTTACACTGTTGGAATAAGAAACACTTTCTCTTACAGTTTGTGGAGTTATTTGCTTCTGTATGATTGTTTGTATTATTTAATAGAACACTTCAGCTACTGTGGTTTATATTGACATTATGGGCTGCCTTGAGATCTTTTCTGAGACAGGCAGGATAGAAATTCTAAAAATGCAGACAGACATTAGCAAATTATTTGGATACTTCATCACTTCTGCAAGGCATATATTTCTAGACTAGGCAGATTCTCTGCTTAGCAACATTTTAGAAGGTGACCTTTCAAAAATGGCAGCTTAAATAAGCCAGAAACCTCAATATCTGGCTCCCAAGACCAAGCTTCCAGCAGCTATGATAGGGATCATATTATTATATTAATGGCAGCAGATTTTTAAAAACTTTTTTAAAGGGAGCATTTGTATTATTTTGCACAAGATTGCTGTAGTTATAGCTTCCCATTCCCTTAGATTTCAGGGCTAAAACCTGAATGACAGGGACAGGGACACGTCCTTATGAAACCACAAGGATCAGAGTCATCTTGAACAATTCTAAAATGGTGTGTGTGTGTGTGTGTGTGTGTGTGTGTAGATGTGTTCATATGTGCATATGAGAGCGAGAGTCAGACAGTATGAATTTCCTATTTTACTTTTTGGTCTAACTGGTATTGCATCCATTCATTTGTGTTAGTAAAAGGAGATGGGCACCCAGTCTTTAAAATAAGTGTGGTCAAGTATGGAGGGATGAGGGGCTGTACCTATCTTGTCTGAGTGAAGACATGGCTACTCGAACCTCAAGGTGTTTAGATCCCCCAAAGGCCTGCCTACTCTAGGTCTGGGATTCCGTGTTTAACTCTGGTCCAAAACATACTGCAGGAATAATCCAGGCACAGTGCTAGGTAATCCTGGGAATTGTAGTTTATTGTGTCTCTAGAATCTCTAACATAGAGATTCAAGAATGGGCACAGGACAACATTAAATTAGCCATATCTCATTAAAACATATAACATTATTTTTCATATGAAAACATACATATCAGCACATATTGGTTCTTCTTTTTGATGACTATCTGAAATATAAATAACAAAAAAGACTCCATTCTAAAACTTTATGGGCCAGCATTTTGGAGAGTGTTGCTTCAACTCCAGTGATCTCTGTTAAATGGTTTGCATGTTTTGGTATGAAAGTGTTTTAATGAGATATGGTTAAAGTGATGTTACCCTGCTTCTATTTTAATATATAAAATAGAATAATATCTGTGTTCAGTCTGTAGCCCCTGAAGAAGGCCCTTTCTTGCAGAGGCCAAAATATGTTGGGCTTTTTAAAAAAAAATAAACAGTTGATCATCCAACAGCATATGGAGTTTGTCTCCTTTTATTTCCTGCTTATATACATGCTTTACTGTATTCTCTTGCCTTTCAAACACAGAGACACACTAAAATTAAATAATGCTTAAAAAAATAATTTCCATGTGTTCAACCAGCAGTCCTCTTAGTATGCATGCCAAATTTCAGGTATCTAAGTTTTGCAATCTGGAAGCTAGGAGGACTCTGTCAGATAGATATATATCATCTACTGCTGATACAGACTGATTATTGTGTTGTTTCTGAATAATTTATATTTTACAGAGAGTCCCAATTACTGCCCCCCTGCTTTATTTAATTGATATCTTTCAGAACCCTAATGATGCATCTACACCACAGAAATGGCGCAGTTTGACATCACTTTAAGTGCTGTAGCTCCATCCTATCGAATCCCAGGATTTGTAGTTTGACAAGGTGTTTAGTCTTCCCTGCCTCAGATCCCAGGATGCTGTAGGATGGAGCCATAGCAGTTAAACTGGTGTCAAACTGCATTATTTCTACAGTACAGGTGCATGCTAAGGCAACAATATCAGACAATATCAGGCAGGTTGTTTTCTCAACAACTGTGGCCACTTATTGGAATGGGTTGGTTTTTGTTTCCTGCATCCAGCTCACTATCTGTTCTATGCAATTCAGGCTCCTTCAAGATAAGAATTTACTGCAGAATAGCCATGGCTCATTTGTCATCTTATACATTATCATCAGATTGCAATCCTTTGGTGCTTTCCTAGTGCTTCCATCTTTCTCCTCCTGCTTCCCTTTCCTCCTCTTCTTCTCTTTTAAGATGATCTGAGTGTTGTACTCTGGAGACTGGGGTACAATTCCCAGCTTGGCCATGAAACCCACTAGGTGACCTTGGGCAAGTCACACTCTCTCAGCCTCAGGGGAAGGCAATGGCAAGCCTCCTCTGAACAAATCTTGCCAAGAAAACCCCATAACAGGTCCCCCCTTGGGTCACTATAAATTGGAAATGACTTGAAGACACATAACAGCAAGTAACAATTTCCATAGATGCTGTTCTTCCAGGTGTTGTTTTGACATGGGCAGCAGTCTATTAGGCAAGTGAACCTATTATAGCACAGCGCCAGAGATTATACACATTACTGTCTTGGCCTACAGCTCCCAGAATCCCCTGGTCTAGATGGCCATTGGCCATGCTAGCTGGTTAATTTTGCTCAGCACACATGCAGTGCAATATTTGCAGCAGCCAGCATCACTAATTTTCATCACTAATTTATGTTATTTATAAACAGAATGGTGGTGAAGCACCTTTAAAATAATAGTGAAATACCACTTAAATGAAAGAGGGCTAGCATGCTATATTCTTATAATACTACACTGCAATATATCAATTGTTAAATGATGAAAAACAAACCCTCTCATGTTCCTTTTACCACCATTTTGCTAATGTGGTTAATGGTGATGACTACTAGAAAGGTATTTTAAAAATAATTTTAGCATTAGCATCAGAGTGCTATACTACTACAGCCATACAATGCTATAAGGCTACTGGGGGGAAAAACTCCTCACTTTGCCTAATAATAGGGCCAGCCCTGCCAAAAATATGAGTCAACTAGTACAACAACAGCAATTACAGTGTGAATCCAAGAGCTTTTAAAACTTAATAATGCTCTCCCAGGACATGCAAATAAAAATATGCTTTTCACAGACCCATCCATTTATTGCCACAGAATTATGTGGTTTCATTGGTCAGGCTAACTGCAATCATCCATTAGAACAGACATGAGGTTTTATTAAATAAACCTCTGCTTATTGATTTGTTTATTTGCAAACTCTTTTTTTAAAAATCTGGCCATATGAGCAAAGACTACCCAGTTCAGAGAGTCACCTTTGTAAATCACCCTCTTTCTTTAAAACTTCTCCACACCTCATGGTATGATAAAGGTTTATTTAGGTAAATAATGCTTTTCACCCTTGCAGTTATAAAATATGCTGAGTCAATGGTCCTCCTTGATTCTCCAGACGTTTTGGACTTTTAACACTCAGAATACCCAGCATGCATGGCCAATGATCAGGAATTTTGGAAGATGAAATCCAAACCACCTGGAGCATTAAAGTTGTAGCCAATTTTAATATAACAGCTAAGTAGACCTAGGTCCAAAACACACTGCAGAAATAATCCAGTTTGAGAGTGCTTCAGTTGCCCTGGCTCAATGCTACGGATTTCTGGGAATTGTAGTTTTGTGAGACATTGAGCCTTCTCTATCTATGAGCTCTGGTGACACAATAAACTACAATTTCTAGGATTCCCTAGCACTGAACCAGGACCGTTAAAGCGGTCTCAAACTGGATTATTTCTGCAATGTGTTTTGGACCATATTTGACAGTCTTGGACATCATAAAGGGGCAGTTTTGGCCAAAATGGAGGGAGGGAGAGAATGCCACCAATTAGTTGTGTGTTGATACATTTGTGTAAAGCTGTTGATTGGAAATGATTTCCTAATAGTTGTGATACAGCTTTCTAGTCTTTGGAGTGTATCCATCACAATGTGAAGAATGTTAACACTTCACCAGGTTACCTGGCAGGACAGAAAAACAGCAAATTAAATTTTACAATCTGAATGGACTGAGGCAGACAAGGAGATCACTGGGACTTTCTGTAGTGACCCAGGCTTTCAGTTTGTTTAATTAGCTCTACTTCTACCAACCTGTCATCAAAATTCTACATTGAGAAGAATTCTAAGAAAAATAACGTAAAATAAACAAACATATAATAAAACCAATACAGAATCATCAGAGAAAACAAATAACCAACAGTAGATAAGAGTGAGAACCAGCATGGCATGGAGATCAAGGTTCAATTCTCCACTCAGACATGGAAACTCACTGGGTGACTTTGGGCAAGTCACACACTCTCAGCCCCAGAAAACCTTGTGATCACCATAAGTTGGAAACAATCTGAAGGCACACAACAAGAAGATAAGAATAGCTAAGTATCCAAAGTATCTGTAAAATTGACACCGAGTATACTTCTTGAGTGACATCACAGAGGAAACCCTATCTCATGCCACTACCTGTTGTATTTCCCTGGTGGTGGGACAAAATCCCTTCATCTAGTTTTAAGAGTTCAGGCGCATTGGTTCACTGATAGATGTAGTCCAGGCAGACTGCACACATTTCAACACTATCTAACCCCCATCCTCAGGAAGCCATCTTTAACCAGTTCATCACATCACCTCTCTGTTTCCAGCACTATATTCCACTACTCATTCATATGGTTATCTACTCTCCTTGGCTTTAGGCAACATCCTTCCTCCTGCCTTTGCCCCCCCCCTCCCCAAAACAACTATCATTAAAACTGAACTTGTCACTTCATCTCCATTCCCACAAGGTTTTGAATTTCAATTGATATTCTCACACACAATCATCTTATATAGATCTGTCTCTGGATTCTCCACTCCATTCTTTGCATCTGCAGAAGTAGACTCAAGTCTACAGAAGCTCATTCTTTCAGTAAGTCTAAAAGGCGCTACAAGATCCCTTTGCATACTGATTTTCCAGAGTAACAAGGTTATGTTTTTGAGTTCTACTAGATAGGTGTAGTTTCAGATACCTGCCTCCTAAGACATTTAGAACCAGCAACTTGAATTCAACTCAAGAAAAAGGTAATTACGCTCCATCTAAGGCACATATCAACCATGCCACCTTGCTGTGTTATAGTGCCTGTGTTCTATGGGGAGAGACCTCAGATGGTGCTGCAGGATTTCTATTCTACCTCTGTTTTAGTGAAGGGTCTTTGGGGTGCTTTGGGATTGTATCCCAAAGCACCCCAATTGGGTGACGAACCTATGGCACACATGCCCTCTCTGGCACGCAAAGCCATCTCTGAGGGTACACAAAAGTCACATAAGGATGGGGGAAGAGGAGGAACAGATGCACACCTGTTCCTCCTCTTCCCCTGCCCTCCTGTGCCTTTAAGTGTCTCTGGGTAAGTCCCACCCCGGAAGTCTCTGTCTCACAAGAAGTTCCACTTCTGGAAGTTCCCCCGGCACCGGGTGACACCTGATGGAGGAATGCCATTGAGTTGAGCACTCAGTCTCTAAAACATCACTCTTCTATTCTCTCTCCATGCTTTCTTTCTTTAACTTGAAACTACCAGGAGAAGTCATGTCATATACACATTATGTGCACCTACAACTCCCTGGGATCTGCTACTCCAGGAAAATTGTGGAAATCATAAATAGACACTTGAAAGATTAAGGATGGAGACAAATTTGGGTGTATAAAACTGAAGACAGAGGTTCTGAGAATAGCCAAATCAAACAATCTCAATGGAAGTTTGTACAACCAATTCTAAAAACAAAACAAAACAAACAAACAAAAAACCACTTTTGCAGCTTAAAGGTCCTCCTGAACTTGGCAGCATCTGTGGTGGTTCAGGGTAACTTCAAGCAGTTTTGGCTGGTAAACACAATCTAGAAAAAGCAAATCTTCCTTGAAGCTACCATGCACAGGTTATATCCAAAGTAGGGTTTTGTGATGCACTTTACATGTGGCTGTAATTAAAGATACTTTGTAAATTCATCTGCTCCCAAATGCAGCTTCTGTTGGGGTTTAGTATTTAAAACATGTTAGATCATATGGTACCACTTGTACTGGCTGCCTGGTATTGTCCTTTAAAATGGTAAACTGTGTGGGAAAAGGTTATCTGAAAAACTACTTGAACTGATATGGACCTGCCCAAGCCTTTTAATTTGCCTGATTTTGTATATCAAGATCTATTGGTTCTATGGACACAAGGCAGTGCTTTTTCTATGGCTGCAACATTTATAGAATTTTTTAAAAGCAAATTATCTAAGTTGCTGTGCTGGTTTGTATAATACATTCAGAAATGCTTAGAAATCCATGGAGCCATGGAAGAGACTCTCTCTCATGTCCTCTTCATGTGCTCCTGGGATGATAGTGGGACAAAGAGAAAATCCTCCTCCAAAGATCTCAGAACTCAGGCAGTCTCATACAGGGACATAAGCTCTTTCAGATAGTCCAGATCAAAGACAAAAACAAATATGTTTGATGATTAGGATTTGGAACTGTGCTCAGAAATGAACAAATAGATAGTTGAATTGTTTTAACAACATATAACAGACTTATATGTTCCCTATAATGAAATGCAATCACTATTATTAAGTCATGGAATCAGAAGGTGGTGGACTTCTGCACATTGGAGATTTTTAAACAAGAGATGGATGCCCATATGTCAGGGATGCTTTAGCTTGAACCCTGGGATTTGTAGTTTGTTGTGACACCAACACTCTCTTACAGAGAAGGCTAAACATCTCACAAAACTACAAATCTCAG
>NC_056522.1:212592770-212711342 GCF_019175285.1 Sceloporus undulatus
AATCTGTTAAAGCAGTAAACAGCAACCTGTTGAGGCAAAGGCAGCGTTTGGGGCCGTTTGGAGGACTCCTCAAGCCCAACCACCATCACCTGGGCAGCCCTCAGGCAGCCTCAGCAGCAGCAGCAGAGCTGGAAGAGGACACGGAGGGCATAAAAACCCTCCAGGAACATCTCCCCCAGCAAACTGTTGAGGCAGAGGCAGCGTCTGGGGCCGTTTGGAGGACTCCTCAAGCCCAACCACCATCACCTGGGCAGCCCTCAGGCAGCCTCAGCAGCAGCAGCAGAGCTGGAAGAGGACACAGAGGGCATAAAAACCCTCCAGGAACATCTCCCCCAGCAATCTGTTGAGGCAGAGGCAGTGTCTGGGGCTGTTTGGAGGACTCCTCAAGCCCAACCATCAGGGACCTAGAGGCAGGAAGAACTGGGCTATAATAGCCCCAACATACCCTCTCTCCCACAGCGGCGGCGGTGCTGTGGCAGCAGAGCAGGGACTCAGAGGCTGAAGGAGTGGGGGTTTGTGGGTATTTCACCCTCTGGAGGTGGTAGAGGCCATGATTGGAGGAGGAGAGCGGATGCTGTAGGCCCTTTAGGGCACCAACGCCAGAACTGGAAGTGGGGATAGTACATGGGGGTGCTCGTAAACGCCCCCAGGAACATCACCCTCCTGCTGGTACTGCTGGCTCCAGTTGAAGGAGGAGAAGCAGATGCTGTGGAACTCTTTGAGGGCCCAGGGAACATCAATACTCCTCCAATCTGCCGGACTTGTATCCTGCCATCCCACCTGAGGCCGGGAATGTGGTAGGGGTGACCATTGGAGTAGTGCTGGGGAATGGGAGATATGGCTGGAATAGAGGGAACAGATGTTGCAAAAGAAGACGGGATCGCTGTTTGAAAGCTATCCCGCCTTCAGTTCCCTCTGTTTCTCGAAATGGCTCGGAGAGCAGACCAACCATTCCACAGAACCTCACTCTGCTTCTCTGCAATGCCAGGTCGGTCAAAAACAAGACCCATATCATCCAGGATCTTCTCCTGGATGAAGACGCCGACCTGGCTTGCTTTGCAGAAACCTGGCTGGGAGAGGAAAGTGCTGCCATATGGGCGCAGGCCCTCCCAGCCGGGTACTCTGTCAGTGAGCAGGCGAGGGGAAGTGGGCGGGGGGCGGAGTGGCTCTGGTTTATAAGAACACCTTGACCTTGACCAGGATACCTGTCCGGAATACAGTCCATTTCGAGTGTATGTACCTCAGCCTGAAGACCAGGGATAGATTGGGGATTTTGCTAGTCTACCGGCCACCCCGTTGTCTAGCAGACTCCCTGACTGAGCTGACACAGCTGGTCTCTGAGCTGCTGTTGGAGACCCCCAGACTTTTAGTTTTGGGGGACGTCAACATCCCGCTCGAGACCAGCTTAACAGGCGCGGCTCGGGAGTTCATGGATACCATGACAAACATGGGCCTATCCCAACTGGTCAACGGGCCTACACATTGCGCGGGTCATACACTCGATGCGGTCTTCAGTACGGAACAGGAATATCCGTGGGCGGAGGTGGTAAGTACCTCCGCATTGTCATGGACGGATCATTTCCTGGTCAAGACGAAACTTAGAGCCAATATCTGCCCCACCGGGGGTGGCGGACCCATTAGAATGGTCTGCCCTCGAAGGCTGATGGAGCCCATTGGATTCCAGACAGCCTTAGAGGGTTTAATGGTTGGGAATGCTGGTGATCCTGTCGATGCCCTGGTCAATACCTGGAACACCGATCTTACCAGGGCTATCGACACGATCGCTCCCAAGCGCCCTTGCCATCCCGCCCCAAATTGGAGGCCCTGGTTCACGCCAGAGCTGAGGAAGATGAAGCGGTTTGGATGACGGCTAGAGCGCAGGTGGCGGAAGACTCGACTCTTATCCGACAGAACTCGCCATAGGAACTTTCTTCGTTCCTATCGGGAGGCAATACGTGCAGCGAAGAGAGCCTTCTCCTCTGCACGCATTGCGTCTGCAGAGTCCCGTCCAGCAGAGCTGTTTAAGGTGGTGAGGGAAATGACACAGGTGCCCCCTGCGCCAAATCCCTTACTTAACCCGACGACGGCCTGCTGTGACGCGTTTAACAACTACTTTGCAGACAAAATCTCTCAGGTAAGAGCCGACTTAGATGCCACAGTTGAAACAGAGTCGACAGGCGAGGCGTCCAGTGACTCCGCCGATGTAGTTATACTGGATCAGTTCCAATCTGTGAGTACTGATGACGTGGACAAGCTGCTTGGTAAGGTGAGGAAGACAACTTGCCCTCTCGACCCTTGCCCATCATGGCTGGCCGTCCGGGGGGGGATGCATTGATGAGATTCCTCACGGATATCATCGGTGCATCCTTCAGGGAAGGACATGTTCCATCTTGTTTAAAGGAAGCGGCGGTTAGGCCACTCCTGAAAAAACCTTCCCTAGACCCCCTGGATATGAAGAATTATAGGCCGGTGTCATTGCTGCCATTTTTGAGCAAGGTGATCGAGAGGGCGGTTGCCCTTCAGCTACAAGCTGTCTTGGATGAAACCGATTATCTAGACCCATTTCAAACTGGCTTTAGGACAGGCTTTGGGGTTGAGACTGCCATGGTTGCCTTGACCAACGATCTGCGTCTGAGCATTGACAAGGGGAGTGTGAGCCTATTGGTGCTCTTAGACCTCTCAGCGGCTTTTGATACTATAGATCACGGCATCCTCTTGGACCGCCTGAGGGGGTTAGGTATCGGGGGCACTGCTCTGCAGTGGTTCAGGTCCTTCCTCTCGGGCAGGTCTCAAAGGGTGCTACTCGGGGACTGTAGCTCCAGTAAGAGGTACCTCACTTGTGGGGTTCCTCAGGAGGCTATTTTGTCCCCGATGTTATTTAACATCTATATGAAGCCGCTGGGTGAGATAATACGGAGTCATGGTGCTGGGTGTTATCAGTACGCTGATGACACCCAAATCTATTTCTCTGTATCTCGTTCGTCGGCCTCGAATTCCGATGGCATCTCTTCTCTCAATGAATGTCTTCAGGCGGTAATGGGCTGGATGAGGAAAAACAGATTGAAACTGAATCCAGACAAGACGGAGGTTGCTCATGGTAGCGGCCCCGAAACCAAGAATTGGGTTGCAACCTCCAGTCCTGGATGGGGTCACACTCTCCTCCAGCGACTGTGTTCGCAGTCTGGGGGTGCTCCTTGACTCGTCGCTCCTGATGACAAATCAGGTAAATGCGACGGTCAGGAGTGCCTGTTATCAGCTTCGGCTGATACGCCAGCTGCGCCCTTTTCTGGAAGTAAGGGATCTCGAGACGGTTGTGCACGCGCTGGTAACCTCACGCCTTGACTTCTGTAATGCACTCTACATGGGGCTACCCCTGTGCTTGACTCGGAAATTACAGCTGGTTCAAAATATGGCAGCCAGGCTTGTCTCAGGAACATCTAGGAGGGACCACATTACTCCGGTTTTGAGGTCCCTCCACTGGCTGCCTATCAGCTTCCGGGCCCAGTACAAGGTGTTGGTTATCACCTTTAAAGCCCTAAATGGCTTGGGTCCAAGCTATCTTAGGGACCGCCTCCTCCCGTACAATCCTCCCCGCGCTCTCCGGTCCTCTGGGAGGAACTTACTACATTCTAAAATCTAGGCTTGCGGCGACCTCCCAGAGGGCGTTCTCTGCTGTCGCCCCCAAACTCTGGAACGACCTGCCGGATGAGATCCGTCAGATAACATCATTAGACAGCTTTAAAAAAGCGGTCAAGACGGATCTCTTCCGGCAGGCCTTTCCAGATTAACCATCCCGGCCCAGGTTCCTGATTCCCTCATTCCTCCCGTGGCCCCATCTTAGTGATGGTTGAGGATCAACAGAGGGATATCAGGGTTTTTAGTTTTTAATTGTTGTTTTTATGCATTGACATTGTGTTTTTAATATGTTATACTGTTTAATATTGTCTTAAGGGGGGGAGGGATAAAGTGTTTTTAATTGTCATATTTTATATTTTACTGTTGTTAACCGCCCGGATTGGTTTGCCAGAGGGCGGTATACAAATAAATATTATTATTATTATTATTATTATTATTATTATTATTATTATTATTATTAAATGTATACAGTAATGAAGTTATGAAGGTCAGCAGAAAATGTCTGTGGCAAAGGTAATATTCCCATTCCAATGTCATCAGTGGGAGTGCCAAGAAGTACAATAGGAAGAAATGAGACAGTGGATACAGATGTGTAACCTTTACCTCAACCTGTAATGGAAAATCTTGGGACAGAAGAAACCTCATAGTCTGCAATGGGTTTACAAAGTTGCTGCTAATACTGAAAATTCATATGAAAAATACCAGGATAAGAATATCAGAACGATATCAGTAAAAAAAAAATCTGACAGCTGCAGCAGTAATTCCAACCAAATTCCAAGGCTTTTGGCCAGTCTGGAGGATCCCTGAGATTCATCAAGCTCATGAACAATTTTGAGTAATGGGAACCAATGCTTTATTTAAACACTTTGCAAAATGCCTGCTTACAAAGCACAACAGAGTCATAAAACATAATCCTTCTAAATCTGACATAGGTAGTACATGTCACCTATTCTAAAAAAAATTATCCAGCTTATCACTAGATGTAAATTAATTTGTGTCCTCATTAAAGATTGTAGGGGCGGAGGGAGAGAGAGAGAGAGTAACAGAACTAAAAATATATAAAAACTGAACACAATGCTTTGACTTCCACTTTCCTCAGATTAAACTGAGCAGCATCTAATGTGGCTGTTTTCAACACTCTTTTTTATCAGCTGAAGAAGGCAGAAGCTTAAATGTTTTGCTTATTTGATTTTTTGTTCTAGTTCTGTTTGCTAAATATACATATTGATTATCTCTATCCTTTTGGGATCCAGGACCACGGTGACCAGATATCCTAACCACAAAGAAGGTCAAGGCACCACAAAATGTCAGACAGTCAAGAAAAATGTAGGGCATTGCAAAATAAAAGCTAGAAACAATATGATAAATGTAAATTTAAGCTATAAACACTACTATAAACATAAATTTATGCTTCTTAGTCATGCTCAAACCAGAGGACATTTTGGAATTCCTCCTGGACATAAAGCTGAAATGTAGGACATGTCCTGGGGGTGAAAGGAGGACCTCTGGTCAACCTGTCTAGGACAAACTTGGAAGAAATGCTCTTGGCTTGCTTTTTGCTCACCAGTTTATCACCTCCCCTCTGCGTGTGTGAGTGTGTGTGTTTAATTTGCATGAGAGTTTTGAGAGCTAGAATAGAAAGTTGTAGTTCAGGTCAGGACCGAGACTCCAGAAATCTTGTTCAGAGAGCTCCTAGGATTGCTACAGGCTTCAGTGCGAACACTAGAAAATTATGTAGACATCTCTGTGTCCCAGTTTTCAAGTAAGCATGATACTAATGCAGTCACATGGTAGTTTTTGTGGTAGGGAGGTTTTTTTTCAGAGAGGGGAAGTGAGTTGAGGTGTCAGAGCAAAAGAGAAATTGCAGGTTGAGAGGCAGGCCAAGGGCAGACACAGTGAACAAAGAAAGATAGGTACAGTAGGTATGTGAAGACCAAAGGTTGTGTTGTAGGGAGTATTACAATAACAGAATGATACACACATTCTGTAAAATGTACAGTGACTTGTTGTTGAGAAAAGGAATTTATAATAACGGAGGTATATCATAGAGAAAGGAAGTGTTTCGATGGAGAGACGTACATGATGGGAAGGGCTGAGCTGGAAGAGATATGTAAATCTGACAGGCAAGGGATTCCAGGTGCACTGCTAACTTGGTTATCATGGAAACACAGTCATAGAATTGGGAGAAACACCAAGGATGATCTACTCTAGTGACACTGAAAACTGTGACCACATAGACTGGTGCTGGTCCCAGAACCATTGCCTGCCAATCCCTAGGCTCCATAGCATTAAGCCATGGCAGTTAAAGCAGTGTCAAACAACATTCATTCTGCAGAGTGGCAGCAACCTGAATGTTCTTTCTTTCTTTCTTTCTTTTGGATTTATACTGCTAAAGTGGTTTAGTGCTTATAATGCTAAAATGGTATGGTGGAGCAGCACTTTAGCACTGTGACTATAACATATTTTCAATAAACAAACAAACAAACAAGTAAAATAAGGAAGGTGGATACTGGAGGAGCTGAGGGGGGAGATGCTGAATTAATATTTCAAACAATTACTTTAACTACACTTTCTTCCAAAATTGGGACTCAGGCGAAAACTATGCCCACGCCCAGCTCAACAACACTGCAAGTGCTATGGAGGTTGGTACCCTTATTACATTTCCAATTGATTCCCTCATGCAGTTGCAATAATGTGATATAACATTTTTAAAATTTAAATGTGTGACAAGGAATGTGATTACTGGAAGAAGAGCATGACGTATCGATGTTGAGTCTATGGAGGGGATGTTAGGGGATGGTACTTAACTCTCCTACAATCAGCAACAAACCAAAGCCAAAACAACAGTAAAATTAGGACAAAACTGGATGCAAGGTGGAAGCAACTGTTACAAGCCATGAAATCCTGACAAAACACCCCGGCATTTACTGGGATTACTGTGAAATCTTCCTTGTCAAGTTACTGGCAAAACTCACCTAACTTTCCAAGACATCTTTTAAAGTATGTAGATTTGCCTCCAAAAGGCTTTTGGATACTCAGTGGAAACGTATATAGATGCATGCAATTCCATTGATGAACAAAGATGAACAAATTTAGTTTAGAAACTGCTGAAACATTGACCAGACGTATGACATCTCAGTGAGACATACTACAAACAGTAGAACATACAGAGATCTTACACAATGATTCTGAATGTTTTTAGAAACCATCAGACATTCTCATCAATGTCTTAATTTTCAATGCACACTGGGGCTTGAAAAGGTAATTCTAGCTACGTTCAGATCCGAGGGTTTAATTCCTAAGGGAAGTACCCAGATTCATAAGTTGAAGTCTGCTTGACTGTCATGCCGTCTGTCCTGGAAAAGCTACTTCTTAATTTGATCCAATGTACCACTCTGTAAGAACCAGTGATAAGAAATCCCTGTGATAGGTTTGCCTTGGGAGAGTCATAAATTGGAAATGACTTGGAGGCACACAACTACACTCTATGGCTGTTTAATGGTTGTGGAGAAGAGAATGCTTTCCAAAAATGATTAAACCAGGAATGAGCAAACTCCAAGGGTCCAGAATCCACTGATTCTCCACCATAGGCTGCATTCTCCTCCCCCAAACAAAATTAGAATTGGCTGGAAAGTCCACATTTTGTTTCATAGAAGAGCTCTAAGAGATGGGTGTCGAACTAAGGCATGGGTGTGTGTGGCTCACATCCTTTGTCTGGCCTGATTTGGCAGGGATAATAAGAATAATTCTCTGTCTTCCCACTTTTCAGCTGCTTTTAAAATATCCTTTATCCTCATAAAATATCCTACTTACATTACTGCAAATTGTGTTCAAAGTGTAAAAGTAGTGAAATGTTGAAAGGTATGGGCCAGCGTAGCATAGTGGTTTGAGTGTTGGACTACAACTCTAGGGACCACAGTTCAATTCCCAGCTGAACCATGAAACCCAATGGGGGTGACCTTGAGCAAGTCACACACTCTCAGCCTTATGGGAAGGCAAGTGCAAACTTCCTTTGAACAATCTTGCGAAGAAAACCTCATGATAGGGTCACTATAAGTCAGAAACTACTTGAAGGTACACAACAACAACAAATGGTGTCTGTGCCTTACACCAAAGGGGAATCACAACAGTGGCAATTCTGCTTTGGCCCCTCAGTTGTGAGGTGATGCAGGAGAATCCTGGGGCCTAGAAAAAAGAGCAGGAAGCCACATAGGAGCCAAAGGCCATATATTTTTTACTCCTGATACAGATGGCTCAGTGGGATTTTATTATTAGTGACTACGTATACTGAAATTGCACTGCCTCAGGACTGAGATCTTGTACAAATTAATCATATGCATTGTCAGAGAAAACTGTGATCAAGGATGTATGAATGTGTGAAGGAGACTATCTTCAATTGCAAATCTCTGGTAAATTTCTTATATAATTGCTTGCAAAATATGTTGAGAGGTAAAGAAAATTCCTTTGCAGTTTAGTAGAACAAGAGTGGCGAACATTTAGCCCTCCAGATGTTTTTGGATTAAACCTCCCATAATCCCTTATCATGTGTCATGCTGGATAGGGCTAATGGATATTGCAGGCCAAAAACATCTAAAAGGCCAGTGATTCCCCATTACCTGGCTACAACGTTTAGTGGGGCAATATGGCCATTCTACATGCAGGTTTCAGTCTTAAGGCATTTTAATGATATCAAAAAATATAAACAACCAAATGTAGTTTATTTTATCATTATTTTCACAAGCCACATTTGTGTCAGTTGTGGATAATAGTGATGATTCTATATGTTGTGGTTATTGTTGTTGTGGTTGCTGTGTGCCTCCAAGTCATTTTTTACTTATGGTGGCCCTAAAGCAAACCTATCATAGGGTTGTTGTTGTTTTTGGCAAGTTTCTTCCGAAAGGATTTGCTAAATTGCAACTGCCATCTTCTGAGGCTGAGTGAGTGTGCCTTGACCAAGTTCACCTAGTGGGTTTTTATGCTCAAGCAGGGAACTGAACCCTGATCTTAAGAGTCGTCATTGTAGAAGACGAACATCTATGTTTAGCACATGTTTTATTTACATAAGAAGTTGTAGTTTACAATTTATTTATTTGCTTGCAGTTGCTCCATTTTTAGATGTATAGTTGTGTTGATCCTCTGAAAAGGGAATGAAAAGGTGGTACTGTGACACCTTTAAAAAGAACCAATTTTCATCATAAGCTGAAGCATAAGATATTGTTATAGCTTTCCTGTCAGGTCCCTGTGAATAGATTTATCAGTAAGGTTCCCCTCAGGAGTCAGGCAGAACCTGGACAGTGTTGGCAAAAGTGTTGACAGCTGTAATATTCAGCAGATGTATCTCCATGGAAGCTCAGATCGCCCAAGAACCATCATCTCTAAATTTACCCACCCTCTTCGACCCTGGGATGGGGGCAGGATGCCTAGTGTGAAAAGAGTAATGGAGTGCTGTTAAGACACAGAAACAGCTTGGTTGTTTTGGTTTTGTGAGCTAGCAGCATCATGCAGTGCTGGTTTTCTCCACAGAGATCTGATGCTGGAACAGTAGCTGTACGCAGAATTGTTTAAGTTATCTCCCTTTATGCTCAACTTGTATATTTTGTATCTGAATATGCTACTAAGCACTAGTAAGCTGCCTGGGTAAATAAATAAACCTGGGGAAATTCTATGTCTCTGAAGTGGTTGTATGCTTTTTTTTTGTGCCTTTACTGTATATAGTGCAATAATTCTATATCATGTTATGGAAAAGAGAAGGTGAGATCATAGTTTGGATTTAAGATAGGTGCATCATCATCATCATCATCATCATCATCATTTTTTTTTAAAAAATGTGGACAAACTTAAAAAGAGTAAAGGGGGGAAACATAGCAGGCGGAAGAATTGTGTAGAGTAAATAGGATTCCATGGTAAGAAAAGTACAAACATGCTATTATTAAAGCAGAATTGCATGAGGCAGTAAGGGGACGTCTACAGACTGTAAAGGAGATGAGTGGAACGAACAGAGAAAGAGAAGGGGAGAGAACAATAAAATGTACCTGCGGACTCTATCTGTTGCCTTCTCTCCACTTTTCATATTTCCCTGTGTTGTACTCTGTTCATCTGTCTGTTTATCTCACTTTCCTGCATTCAGAGTCATAAAAATATGTTTTTTGTGGAGAGCACCTTACTTCGTAGACACACCAGAACAATGGTTCCCAATCCGCAAGTCCCTAATTGGTGTTAGACTACAACATCTTGATTCCCTCACTATTGCTGGGGATGTTTAGCCTGGAGAAGAGAAGGTTAAGAGGTGATATGATAGCCCTGTTTAAATATTTGAAGGGATGTCATATTGAGGAGGGTGCAAGCTTGTTTTCTGCTGCTCCAGAGACTAGGACCCAGAGCAATGGATGCAAGCTCCAGGAAAAGAGATTCCACCTCAACATTAGGAGGAACTTCCTGACAGTAAGGGCTGTTCAACAGTGGAACACACTCCCTCAGAGTGTGGTGAAGTCTCCTTCTTTGGAGGTCTTTAAGCAGATGCTGGATGGCTATCTGTTGGGGATGCTTTGATTGAGATTTCCTGAATGGATGGGGGGTTGGACTGGATGGCCCTTGTGGTCTCTTCCAACTCTATGATTCTATGTAGATGCTCTAGTTGGTTGGTTGCAGTACAGTGGTACACAACATTGGGATTTCAGGTGGTATTTAATGTTAACTCCTTGGCTGGAACTTCTGGGACTTTCCATACTACAACATCTGACGACCCAAGGTTGAGAGCCGAGACACTATAACCAACCAAGGAGAGTAAGACTTGTAAGTCTGGTCTGACTCATTTGCCAAAGCCTATGGAGGACCTCCACCCTGTTTTATGCATCTACTGTTCCTTTTCTTTCTTTCTGATGGACAAATTAATGTAGGGTAGAAGGCACAACAAATGGAGCAGTTAAACCATATGACTCCACTCACTCTTCAGAATGATATTCCTCCAGATCAAATGGTCTTTTCACACAATTTAGGGGAGATTGCATTCAGCTGCAGATGTTTTAGAGCCTTAAACAAAAATATGTAAAACTTTCACACATCGTTCATCCTGGAGGCATTTGGGTATTTTAAGAGTGATTTGCCATTGATGTAGACAGAAAATGGAATAGTGTATAGCAGGCAGATACACCTTGTGATTCACCAAATGAAAATCCCATCTTCCCCCATGTATTTTTGATGGTTTTAACACTCAGGACTGCTTAGAATTTTTCACAATAGATTGGCCACATGCATATCTGCTACCAAACCAGGGGTGGGCAAGTACGTCCTCCAGATTTTCCTATTCTAGTAGGGTTGTCCTTATGGGAACTTTGAATCCATCCCATAAAATATAAAGAAATGTGGCTTTTTTTGTTTTTAACTTGTATGGGTTTTTTTTGGTTGTTGTTTTTTCTAAATTCTGCATTGGATTTAATACTTTTTTTAAGGAGGGGAGGGTATCAGGGATTTTATATGTTCTATATTTTTAACTTTGTTAGCCACCCCGATTGTTCTCAGAGAGGTGGGATACAAATAAATTTTATTATTATTATTATAGAAAGAAAGAAAGAAAGAAAGAAAGAAAGCAATAACTCAAGACAATCAGTACTACTGCTGATAAAAGAAACTCACATCAGGCAGAATTCATTCTCTAAGGAGACTTTCATAGGTCTCATTCACACTTACGTTTTTGTACTGAGGAGATCTGGATCACTGTGGTGATGCAATACTGAATCAAAGTTCCCACTACATTTACTGTGATTGAATCTTTCTGTGGCATTTCAACCCTACTGCCATTCACACAGACATCATATCGATTTAAAATGCCTTCAATCATTCTCATTTTTTTAAATTGTCAGTTAAGTGATGCACATTTTTGTCATTCTGCTTCTGCTTGCACTTTTGCTGATGTGACTCTGCTTCTGTTGTACAGGTAGTTCGAATCCAAACACAAAAAGCGTATAAATGTATAAATAGGCCTTCTGATGCTAAGCTGAGGGAAATGGAGGCAGTGGTGGAAATACTGGTTGGTTTTATGGAGTCAGTGTCTTCATTGGCAAGACCAGGTGGGATGTGTATGTTTTGCTTCTCTGCATATAACCCTCTCTTCCTGTTTTGGAAGAATTGGTTCAGAATTGCCTGAATCGAATTGACAGTGCATTCTCATTTGCGGTGATCTGCATCTTTTCAAAAGACATGGAAAAGCCTTTGGTAATAAATATACCGGGTAAGTTTTGAGGCAGCCTCCCCATAAACTGCACTCAGTGCAAGTATGAACACCATGGAAACAACCCATGACCTGACTGAGTCTGACATGTGGTATTCTTCTCATTCTACTACCCTCTGCCTTTCCTAGCATTAGGAAAGTAATTCCTTCTCATGATGTGACCAAAGTAGGACAGCATCCGTTTGATCATCTCAGCTTCCAAGGAGATTTCAGGCTTGATCTGTTCAAGGACCCATTTGCCTTTTTGGTTGTCCACAGTATCCTCAGCACTCTTCTCCAGCACCACATCTCAAATGAGTTGCTATTCTCATCCACTTTCTTCACTGTCCAGCTTTCGCATCTGTATATGGTGATGGGGAATATAATGGCTTGAACAATTCTAATTTTAGGGTTCATTTGTATATCTTTACCCTTTAGGATCTTATATACTTCTATTATAGCTGTCCTTCCCATTCCTAGTCTTCTTCTGATTTCTTGACTGCAGTCTCCTTCTGATCAATGTTTGATCCAAGGCACAGGAAATCTTTAACTATTTCAATTTCTTCCCTGTCTAGGTTGAATTTATATATTTCCTCAGCTGCTAGTGGGACATAAAAAACTTCCTCATCTTACTACTTACAGTCCATGGATGGTGCCAAACGCCCTCCCTGAGGGGATTTGCCAGGCCCTGACATTTTATTACTTCAGGCGTCTGGCCAACACATGGCTGCTCCAGAAGGGCTTTTAGCTGATTGCTTTTCTTAGATCTTGCCATTTCAGTTTTATCTCAGCACCATTGCCTTTGTGACTGGTTGCTGGTTATTTGATTTTTGTCGAATCTTATATTGGATTTGTTTAGCACATTTTAATTATGTTTTATCACGTGAGCCACTTCTGAGTTCAAGTTGTGAAGAGAAACAGGATGCAATGATTTAAAGAACTAAATACAGAACTGCTTGTATCCATATTAATAAAGAAACAAATAAACAGAACAGGTAGGCGGAATATTGAGTTAATAATAATTGGTGGGTGGGTATGGGTGATAGGGCCAGTGTGATGTAGTGGTTTAAATGCTGAACTGTGACTCTGGCAATCAGGGTTCAGTCACCCACTTGGCCTTGAAACCAACTGCATCATGCTCTCTCAGTCTCAGGTGATGGCAATGCCAAACCCCCTGTGGACAAATCTTGCCAACAAACCCCCATGATAGATTCACCTTAGGGTCACCATAAATTGGAAATGACTTGAAAGCACACAGCAGCAGCAGCAGCAGCAACAACAACAACACAAATGGATGATGGAAATAAAGCTTCTGACGAGCCACAGTTATAGAATCCTGGGGTTTGTTTGTTGTGGCACCAGAGCTCTCTAACAGAGAAGGCTAAATAGCACACAAAACTATGAATCCCAGAATTCAATAGGAGTGAGCCATGGCAGTTAATGTAGTGTCAAAATGCATTAATTCTGCAGTGCAGATGCAGCCCTAGGGAGGCAGTTCTGAAACACTGTGGCCTGCTTTCCTGTTTCCTACTTGTTGCATGTTTCTAAAGCAGGGTGCCTGTCTTGGACAAGGCATTAAAAAAAGAAAGTTGAAGGTGTATGTGAGAGTATGTGAGAAGATGGTAGGAAGATGTTTGTTTGGAGGGAGGGGAAGAGGGAAAGGGTAGAGAGAAGAAGAAGGAAGAAGGGGAAGTGAGAGAAAATATAGGAAGGATGCAAATGTGGAAGATTAAAGGAGACGACTTGAAAGGAAGGATGAAGAAGGTGAAGAGAGCAGGGTAACTCTGGGACGAATCCTAATGTTAATAGGTATTTTATTCAATAGCCAGAAGACATTTGTGATATCTAAACACCCTATTATGATAATGCTGATGATACATTGTAGATGTTAGTTGGATGATATTATATACAGATGGATGGATGGATGATATTTGTATATATTTGACCCTGTGGATACTAAAATCAGTGGATGTTTAAGTCCTGTTCAATACAATGGCATAGTAAAATGGTTACCTCTTCTACAAAATTGCAAAAACCAAGGTTTGTTTATTAGAATTTATATAGTTTTTGAGTATTTTCAAACCGTGGAAGGTTGAATCCATGGTTTAAAAAAATCCGTGGATGCGGAGGGCCATCCGGAGATGTTTTTACATGTTGTGATTTTTTTAATAAAGATTATTTGAATTTTAATATATATATATATATATATATATATATATATGAAAGGAGATGGGGGATTATGTGGCCATCTCTGAAATGAAAACCACTTGTCTTTTAGGCAATGGGCAGCATTTCCTCTCTGCACCCAGTTGGTGCGTGCGCCTGTGTTTGCTTTTTTTGTGTGTGCCTGGAGGAACTCAGCTAGGATGTAAAGCTGTTGATTCAAGCCTCAGCTCCAAAAAGTGGTACTTCTCTTTTATTTGCACTCTGTGCCAGTAGGTGGCAGTGCCAGGTTAGGTGCTGCCTCCCTCCCACCCCCTCATCCTTTTTCTCTCTCCATCCCCACTCTCCCCACCTCCTAATGTGCTGTTTTCTGATATATGTTGGGTACCATAGAGTGAGGCAGAGAACAGGAAGCGGAGGCAGAAGCAAAGAGGATTCTGGAAAGGTCTGTGTGGGGGTATATATATATATATATTCTCTCTCTCCTCTCCTTTTCCACTGAGAATACTGCAATTAAAAGGAAGATGTAGCTATAAAGCATTGTGGTCAGAAACCTGAACCATTATTACCAGAGGAAGCTGTTTATTTGTTGTTGCTGGTTGATATTTTTTATTATTATTATTTAAAGCATGATCTTGCTGTCTGGATGCTGGGCTGTGATTTCTCCCTCCCTTCTCATCAGGTAAGCTGGCAAGCCATTTCCTCAGGCAGAGGATGGGATCTTAGCAACCAGAAATCCCTGGGAAAGAGGGGATCTGGTTTTTGCAGTCTCTGGTTTTGGGGTACAGATAAAATGGGGGAGGAACTGAAAGCCATTTCAGTTCAGAAATTGTCCAAATGTGGGGATGCTGCAGGGCTGGTGGCTGCTTTGGTGGTGCAACCTCTTCTCTTCCTCTTCTTCTCCCTCCTCCTGCTTTCCACTTGCTTTGTGCATGCTTACCTGAGAGTAAGCCCAATTGCATTTTTGGAGGCTTACTTCTGAGTAGACATGCATAGGCTTCTGATCTTAAAACCTGGCCTAGGACTGTAGATATTACCTTCTCCCCATTGTGGAATCAGATTGTAAGATGTGGTCTTCTTTTTTTAAAACAACAGGGAGGCATTGGAGGCACTTTGGATTTCCAGTAGAGATCATCTTGCTCCTAAGTGAAAAGGAATAATATGTACTTGGTGCCTTAGCATTAAGAATCAAAATCAGAAGTGGTTATGAAGGGCTCACATTCAAGGGTCACAAGGAGTATGCTTGTATAGTATTGCATCTTGTTTATACCTTTTTCAGCTGTGCTCTCTGAAAATGACAAATCCATTTTCTCATGTTTTTGTAAATGTTACAGCATTATGTGTGAGATCCCTCCCTTTCACCCTGAGACAGGTTTCATGAGGGGAGGAACATGGCATCCAGATGAGTGATGATGAATGGAGGCCCCATTTCAATCCATAATATCAACAACCCACTCCCTCTCTCTGGATGCAAGGCCTGTTAGGAAAGCAGACCATCACATGTATTTTAAATGTGCTATTTGTGAGAGGCTCTATTGATGTGCATCCTCAGACCATGTTAATAATCGTTTGTTGTAACTAGGTAACCAAGCACTGTTTTCAGATGTGTTTGGCTTGAGACAGGTAGCTGATGCTAATAAATCTATTTTGCCTGTGGATACTGAAATTTGTGAGCTTGCTAATTACAGTGCCTTGTTTTATTTTGTATTTTTCCCTTTGGTAGTTTATTTCCTATTAGGTTTCTGGCCAAATGGCCGTAATAAAGTTATTATTATTATTAGGTTTGGAATAAATTGTGTGTGATATACACTTCTATCAAAATGGGGCTCCATCCAGGATATGCAACAGGAGTTTATTGGAATGGTGGCCCAGACTGTAGGTACTGAGAAACAGCGTCTTAGATTAATTGACATAGATAAAACATGGCCATGAGGATTAATGGATTTTATGTTTGGGAAGAATCTGATAATTTTTGGGTAGGATGTGTAGCTCTAGCCTACAGATTGTTCCTGATTGCAACAAATCATGTCAGATAAAGGATTTTTGATTGTTTGATCTGGCACTATTTTTTTTAAAAAAATTAAAGTCTTTACAAATTTCTGCTTCTGTTTGTGCTGACACTTCAGCATATTTTGCTTTACATGAATCTCTGCTTCTCATGGAGCATGAGGAATCACTGCCCGAGGAATATAAATTATTTTCCCTCAGTCAATCTGCCTTCTAGCTTGCTTGTGTGTTATGAAGCTGATGCTGTTTTGTGCTGCTTCGTCCTTCTTTTAATGTACCTGAGGTTATACTTGCACTTCATCCAGCTGCTTGCTTCAATCAAATATCTGCAGCTGATTTATGCTCCACACTACTATGGAGTAGAGGCCAAGAGATTGTGGCCTATATGTCAATATTCATTACGTATGTACCGTACAAGCTGCTTTCAAATTACAAAATGTCTTGGCTTTTTTTTAAGCCAAGGGCAGAAGTGAGATAATGTGACATAAGCAACATGGATCACCGATGGGAATCCATTGCCAATTAGCTATGTCTGCTCTCTGTCAACTTCTTATCCAGGATGAAGATTATTACTCCTAGAATAGAGTAGTTTGGGTTTATCCAGATGATCAGCTTAGGGCATGGCCCTAACATGTATTTTTTATATAGTTTTGAAAGTCTTAATTTAAAGATAGCAGTGTTATGTGAAGGTGATGAGTCCCACAGACCACAATTGAAGGACTAGTCTGAGAAGAGTGTGTTCCAACAGAAGTAGGAATTGTATGGTTCCAAGGCAGAGAAGCTGTATGGGATATCAAGGAATCTGTAATAGCTGGCAATGTGGCCCATAGAATTGGTCATCCATCTTCATCTAATCAGGAATGTAGGGTAGGAGTCCAATGGTTAAAATTCTCCTGATAACCTTCTGTAGACTTAACTGCTTAACATGAAGCTAAACCATCTGTTTCAAAAGGCATTGGGTCAGTAGCCAGTTTAATAACTGTGCATAATATTACGTACTGTTTGTTTATTTAAAAAATGATCTTGCTTTTCAATTCATGTCACTTCTCAATTTGGCTAATAATAAACTGATGATAAAATATAAACACAGATATGAAATAAAACATCATTTCAGTTCACCTTAATGACATTTGGCCAGGATAGCAGAGCCTTTGGGATGCATGAGGCCATTTTAGGCAGGCAGGGATTACAGGAAACATCAGTGTTTCCATTGGTTTGCACAGTGGGAAGAAAGGGTGCACCGTCAAAATAGATGGTGGGGTGAAAAGGCCTGTCCACACCAAGGACTGGGTGTGTGTATGTATGTGTAGGTCAGCATTTGTTCCCACTTCCAGTTTTGAGGGGGAATGTAGCCTCCCCACATTTGCAAACCAGCACACATACAAACAAACTCTCAGGCATGTAAGATATTGTTATGATAAAATGATTAATGGCTCATAACCAGTATTTTGGCTGATAAAATGCCTTCTGCACCTCTTGCATGTGTGCCAAAAGAAGTCCAACTGGGTTTAGTGGTACTTATTCCACTATATCACACTGTAGGCATGCAGTTTCCTCTACCCTGGCTGGGCTTACACCTTACCCTGTCCTATTCTCCCTGTCTGTCAAATACAGAACCTCAGTCCTTGAGGCTGTCTGTACAGAGAAGATGTTCTTCATTTGTTTCTGCAGCTGCTCTCAGAGTGGCCCATTGGAGCAGGGCACAATGGCAGCTTTTCCATTAAAATCCATATTGTTGAGTTTTGCCTTTACGTAAACTATCTTTCCATATTAAGAGTACAGGATTGTGAAAGCCTTATCTGGGCTCTGAAAAGAGAACAACCATGCTGCCATAAAACTGGGGAGACTTTCAACATCTGATGTTGGTTCAGAGCTTAGAAAGAGGTATCAGTAACTATAGGGTCTAAAGTCACCAGACCCTGTCTGATCTTAGAAGCTAAGCAGGGTCAGCCTGGTTAGCACTTGGCTAGGAGACCACCAGTGAATACCAGATGCTGTAGGTTATATTTCAGAGGAAGGAACTGGCAAAACCATCTGAGTATTCCTTGCCTATGAAATTAATGGGGTTGACAGCAACTTGGTGGCACATATATATACACATCAGCAACCATGTGGAGTCTCTGAAAAGAGGGCACCCTGTAGTGTGGTCTAGTTGCCTCCATCTCCCCTGTGATAAGGATGCTATGGCAATTAGGGGTGACTGGGCTGGACATTACTACTTGTAGTATGTCTTGCACTGAACTGAAAAAGATTCATTCTGCAGCTATTACAAAGTTTGCATGTAGTTTTCATTAATGGACTAAAGTAGAAATTCAGTAAGGGAAGGTTTTCCTTGTACTGCATCTCCATGTTATAATGTCTCCACCTGTTGAATTCCTGCCCGTCAAAGCTGTACAAGGTAGTAACTCTAACTGGATTGCATATGGGCTTGAAAAATTAAATTTGCAAATGGAAGCCAAGTTGAAAGCTATGGTGTTCTCGTCAGATCATTCTGCTGTTATTATTACCCATCCATATTTAATAGTTGAAATGTGTCATTAAGATATACCTTCAAATCAGCTCAGTTCATAGTGTTTTCTTGGCAACATTTCTTCACAGTGGGTTTGTCATTGCCTTCCTCTTAGGCTGAGAGAGTGACTTTTCTCAGGCTCTGCTTTTCTTGATTTTTCTTTTTCTAAATGGAAAAGTCCTGTCTCTTGGTGTTTGTGGACAGAATTTGCTGTGTCTTGTAGGACCAGATGTTTCCCTGAATCTTTCCAATATATTTGCCAGAGAACAATGTCTCTTGGCATAAGGTGGGAGGCTGAGCTTGAGATGAAGTACTTGCTCCCTGGGCTGTTGCGAACAAGTAATTAATTTTCTATTTGCGTTTATCCATATGAATCAAGAGTGCATGTGTGAAAACCAGTGAAACTGTGATTTTCATCAGGTTGGCTTGTATTTATGGCAGATTTGGCTTAGTGTTTCTTGCTGGATGTCTCATGCTCACAACATGATAATTAAATATAAATATATAAATATAAAGTATAGCAATGGGAACTGTCAATAGATCATAGCTCTTCCCACAGCACCATGCTATTTACTGATTGTGTGATGAGCTGGCCACACCTGCTGTCCATACTCTGTGTAGTAGTCTGTAAGGTATCCTCCACAGAAGAATCTGGATGCATGGATTCCATCTCTGTGTGTAGAATTTCCTTTTCAGTCTGTCACTGAATGTGCAATGGATGGGAACACATGTTTGGAGGAGCTCATAGGCTGTGTGATTGGAAATCTGTGTAGCTGAATATAATTGTTCTAATAATCATACCTATTGGTTGCAATTATTCAGTTCTGTAGCTGTTGTTGAACTTTAGCTCCCAGTACAGGCCAACCTCAGGGAACAAAGCCTCTGACAAAGAAGCTCCTTTTAAGAAAGGCATTTTTATGCCATGTCGGATCACATTTTCTTCCTCATTCTCCACCAGCAGCACCAGTATTGTGGGGTTGGTGAAGAAGGGTTGGAAAAACATAGACATTTTGTGTCAGGTTGCAGCAGAATGTCTGCAGTAAACAATAAAATAAAAGCTGGAAAAGAATGAGATTAGATTCTAACCTATCTTTTTATAGCCATGTCTGCCTGCCCATGACAGGCAAGGTAAATAGCAGCTGCCTCTAGAATGCCTTACTGTGCATACATCAGCAGTAAAACAGAGAGAAAGGGGGGAAAACAAATCTGCCTGCCTTGTTGGCTCCCCCCAGCATGTTAAAACTCATTTTAAAAAATCTGTATGGAAATCAGAAGCAAAATAGAGACTGGCCAAAGGAAAAACTCAGCCCTGAATGTGCTTTGGAAAAAAGCGTTCAAGTAGCCTCTCTAGAAGGTTCAAAATGTGTTGTTGTTGTTGTTTTTTTACCTATGCAAGGCTTCACAGACCTGACTGTTTCATTTCACATGTATGTATTGTTAGTTTTGAATAAAAAGTTTGCCGAAAGGTGTTAAACTAAAACTGCTCCTCCTCCTCCTCTTTGTGGTACAGGAACTTAGAGCTATTTTTTCAATGTTATTTCTGCCAGTTTTTTTTTTAATTAGTAATGCCCATGAATTCATCTACTTTGTTAACTGTGGTATACCTGTACTTTTCATCATTGGTTATGCTGCATTGGTCTGCTGGGAGTTGTAGTCCAAAAACATCTGGTATGGTATGTATTTTTTACCCCTGATTTAAGTAGAGAATACTTGGATTCATTGTACTGGTACTGAGCATGGATGTGTAACGGGGTCCTCAAGATGCTGTTGGATTGCAGCTCCCACCAGCCCTTGCCTTAGATTGTGTTGTTTAGGCTGATAGGAGTTCCAGTTCAGTAACATCTGGAGGGCCACAAGTTGCCCATCTTAGTATATAAAGAGTTACAGCGATTATGCCCACTACAGTATGAGAGTACCAAAATGATGCTGGAAAATATAAAAAAATTAAAGGTTCTGATTCTTGTCTATTCCATTGTAAGAAAAAGTAGTAGAAAGCGTTAAATTCTAGTTGCAAAAGGCCACTAGTAACTGATGTAAATTATAAAAAGTCATCTGGCTTGCCTAGCTTAAACTGGAGCATTATCATGATATAGCCCAGAATTCAGCGACAGGTGTGAATATGGTTTAAATCAGCTCTGTCATGCTTCAGTATCTAGTTAACCATGTTTACCCCAGTATAATTCTTTCTTCTTTGTGAGAATGCCATTTTCTTTTCCATTTGCAGCTCATAGCAGGATTATCTATGATGTTGATTTTATCACATTTATTATCTTAAAATGTAGATAATGGTCAGTTTTTGTCCAAATTGACATACAGTTAAGACAGCATTTGAAGGCTGGCCTGTTGAGTCATTTATTTCTCTTATTTATATTCCTCTTTCCACCAGGATGCTCAGAGAGGTACACAGTATGCCAGTTTGGAGAAAATAATTATGAATATCTAGAGATAGCCATCTGGTAAAGACCCAATGTGTGTGTGCATGTACCTTCAAGTCACTTGTCAATTTATGGCAACATCATGAATTCAGTGGGTTTTTTTTTAGGGAAGGAATACTGAGAGGTGGTTTTACTAGTACCTTCCTCTCAAATACAGAGAATATAGAGAAGAACTGGCAGTATCTGCTGGACCTGATCCCTTTTTCCACTGCCAGCCCCTTCTCCTTTGTGTCATGTCTTCTTTTAGATTGGCAGGGCAATCCAACAGTTTGTAAGTTGTGAGCAAGATATAAATAAATGAAAAGAAATTAAACCAAATAGCTTATAACACCTGGTCTCCTATGCAGTTACTAACCAGGGCTGACCATGCTTAAGTTCCAAGACATGCCTTGAGCAACCCATTAAATACTTGCCAGTCACATTAACTCTGCTGGTAATGAGTTGAGTTCTCATGAAGTGCATTGCCGTTTTGGATTGCTGCTGTAACCTGTATGGCTTTTTCAGAAAGTCAAACATTTATGGTAACATGAATGAAAAAGCATGTTTTCTGTGTCATAATTATCAGAAATCCTCTTCTGTGCTTATTTTTCTATGCGCAAGTTTTATTTCTCTTTCCATCACTCTCCCTCTCTGGCATAGGTAGAATGCAGGAGGAGTGGAACATTAGTTTGAACACTACTAATGTACCTAAGTGCACATTAGGTGCACATCTAATTTTAGTGGTTATATATATTTATATTATCTGCTTAGAAATTTGTAAAAATATTACAAATAAACAGTAAACAAAATTATTTGACGATCAAAACAGAGGAATTTACTAACAGGGACCAGGGTACATATTATTGCTTGTACTGTTCATTGTTAAAGTCAATCCACATCTCTTGACAACAGATAAAGAGTTATTCTTCAGATCAGCAGTAAATATATATCCGGAAATGCAAGGTCATAGGATGAAAACTGGAATGTGAGAGATTTTTTTTCACTTTCTCAACTTTAGGAGTCACTATTCAGATACTTTAGAGAACAGAGCCTTACAGGAATGTGAATTTCTTGCACATCTATTTTCCTTCTTTTCCTGTAATGTCTGAAGTGGGATTTTTGCATGATACATGTTCTTTTACTCTTGTATTGTAAATATCCAGACTTGCTTACGCCATGATCATGGAAGGAAGTGTGTTATTAATATTAGTGGTATAAAAAGATTCAAGCTGACTTTTTTGGAATTGTTTGTCACAAATGATGGCTATGGATTTGAGTGGGCTAAGGAGCTTGTGGCCTTCCAGATGCTGGACACAACTCCTATCACTCCTACACAGCATATGTGACTGTGAGGGATGATGAGAGCTGAAGTCAGTTTTATCTAGAAAGTTACATGTTTTTTCCCCTGGACTAAAATGAATACCCCTCCCCCCCATGGTTCTGTTCAACACCAGTTTTACTGATTGCTCCCTTCTCAGTTCTCAAGATGACTATTATATATTTTAACGAAATGATTTCACCTTCTGTGGTGCAGAATTTGATCACATGTACTAATTATTACTGCTTCTTTTCAGTTGAAACATGGGAAAGGAATTATACACTGCTTAACAAATGAAGTGACTGTGGGATTTAGAATTGATTTATTTTTTATTCTTGCAATCAGTGATTTTCCTTATTATCTAAACCTGCAAGCTTACCTCAGAAAAGCAAGTTGGCCAGCTGATGAGACACTTAGCCGTTTCTTAGCTGAAGAATGAAGAAATTCTACCACCAGTTCTGCACTCCTAGCTTCGCACGACCTTCACTGTCATTGAATTTAATGAAACCTGTTTTTTTTTTAAAAAAAGGATGCTTAGGTTTGCAATCTTAAATTTATGCAAACACCATGTCATTTCAGCACATACTTGCTTGGCCTTGGGGAAAAGTTAGTGTTATTGTGAATTTTATTGAGATTACTTGGGACAGTTTGGTGTGGAAGAGTCAAAATATGGAGAATAGGTTAAAAGTTTATGGCCTCAATGCAGTAGATTGCCTTTTGTCTGTACCAGCAGAATCCCCTTTCTCCTGCAGTGCTTCATACATTCTAAAAACCTTCTCCTGCTAGCTAGGAAACTAGTTTTTGGGAGGTGTAGGAGCAAAGAAAGAGAATAAAATTCCATCATATAATTCATTTCAGCCCCGCTTACATGACCAATCATAACTGATCATGGGAGCTGAAGTTTGAATCATCTGGCCAATACCAAATTGGGGAAGGTTGCATTACTAGGGCATCATCTGCACTGCAGAATTAATGCAGTTTGACACCATTTGAACTGCCATGGCTCAATGCTATGAAATCTGGGATTTGTAGTTTGTTGTGGTACCAGAGCAGAAAAAATTAAATATCTCACAAAACTCCAGATTCCATAATTCCTTAGCATTGGGCCATAGCAGGTAAAGTGGTGTCAAACTGTATTACAGTTGGCCTTTCTTATACACAGATTTTTTATACACGCATTCAAGCATCCACGGTTTGAAAATGTTCAAAAAAGTATATATTTCAAGTATCAAACCTTGATTTTCCCATTTTATATAAAAGACACCATTTTGCTATGCCAGTGTATTTAATGGGACTTGAGCATACATGGATATTGTTATCCATGGGGGATCTTGGAACCAAACCCCAGCGTATAACAAGGGTCCACTGTATTTTTGCAATACAAAGGCGGCCCAGGTAACCAATAATGTTGCCAGAGTAGATATGTGAAAAGAGGATAGGTCATCTGGATTTGTCACTTAGGAGTTTATTGCATGCCAAATCCACACCAGAAAAGACGTGGGTTGTTCAGATCTTATCGCACTGCCCTGTGCCTAGGCAGTAGGCAGCCTGTATTCAACCTGAACTTCTCCAGCAGCTTTTCAAGAATGGGAAAATCTCATTCATGAAAAGCTGCAGGGGAAGCCAAGGTTTGATATACGCTGCCTACTGCCTGGGTACGGGGCAGTGTGATAAGATCAGTCGGTGACAATTATAGTCCACGTCTATTCCAGCACAGATTTGGCGTGTGATAATGTATGTCTGATTAGTGTTGCTAGGCTTTCAAAATAGCAAAAAGGGACTGTCAAAACCCATGACATGCTGGGTTAACAACCAGGAAGCAGGTGTTCACAAGTTTGTGTTCTACCTAAATATCAAAGGAAAACACTAATTTCAGTTAATTTAGCCATGTATTTCTCTGTAAAATTAACATTATCTGCATCCATAAATTACAGTACATTTCTGTTTTCCTGAAGGGCCCACACCTCAAATTACAATACAGGTTTTTGTTTGTTTGTTTGTTTGTTTTTGGCCCCTTGTTCAGTTTGTATTAAAAAAAAGCTTCCCAACCGTCAAATAAGGGACATCCTTTATAATAAGGACCACCTGCCAGCCATGTAAGGAACAAGCTTTTTGGCCCTCAAATAAGGGACACCTGGGCAACCCTGGGTGTGATCCTTCTTGTGTGGCTTATTAGGCCTGACTAATTTTTTTAGGTTTTGGGTTTATTTGTAAGCAACAGAAACACAACAGACTTTTAACACCAAAGGCCTATAAGAGGGTATGGGGCTGTAACTTTATTATATATTTGAATGGCTGTAGCTGGGAGCAAAAGGGGATAACAAGTGGTGTCAGGCCATTTACTGTACTAATTTGGTCGTACAGTAAGTGATTCATGTGTACCAGTTTGGACATGTTGCTTTCCTTTTTCACTATTGTGTATATTGTAATTTGAAAAGTGCCTGATGCAAATCCTTAAGTTGTGAGCCTCTGTCCATTGAGCCTTAGCAGATCGGATTGTGTTGTAGGACTTAGCTGCTGACAGTTGATTTTTGGGGGTGTTCTTGGTGGACATTGGATGGTTGCATTTTCATTGCCCAAAGATGGACAAGAGTGAAAGAAACTGAAGTAGGATAGCAAGGCGGTAGTTCAGGAAGAAGAGGACCTAGCAGATGTAATGGCTATTGGAAGTGACACATGAACTACTAGTTCTTCCTCTCTGTTGTAGTTGGCACCTTCTTGAAAAACACAATATTGTGGGAGTGCTTGTCCATTCTCATTGTCAAAGAAAATGAAAAAATAAGGAGGAGAAAGAGAAGGGGGGGGGGAGTAGGCACCAGGTACAAAAGGTAATGAAGTGGGTTTCATATTTTGAAATGGAATCAGAAGTGCATTTCAAGAGTGAAAAGATCAAAGACCTCTGCATGATATGCCCTACATCGTTTTTCTCAATCTGTTGCCTGCTAAATATGTTGTAGTATAATTTCCATCTTTATAGGCAAGCATGGTCACTGGATGAACTGTGGATGTCCTTCCACACAGTACAGTTACAATACACTGATTCCACTTTAATTGCCTTGCCAAGATCCTAAGGAATCTTTGGATTTTCAGCTAGGGAGGGGCCTCCTCTGAAAAAATCTTGCCAAGAAAAACCAATGATATGTTTGCATTAGGGTTGCCATAAGTTGGAAATGACTTGAAAGCACACACCGCCACCAGTTTGCCAGAGGAAGTTCCTCTGGTGCCTCTGACCAAACTATAAACCCCAAAATCTATAGGATGAAGGCATGGCAATTAAAGTGGAATCACAATACTATAACTTTGTAGTGTGAAAGGGCCTCAGGCTAGGGAAAGCTGTTGAATGATCCAGAGGTTAAATATAGCAAGAATACCATTGCATTCTATTTCTCATTGGCAAAATAAGGCTCATTAGAAGAAATGGTTTGTGTCAGTACCTTTGCTGTACTTCCACAGTGTGACAGTACGTTAGATAAAAGCACTACATCCAAAGACGCTGCAATTTGCTAAGACATAACAAAAGTAGACAGCTAAAGCAGAAAGCTGGACAAATGAAATCCAAAATAGAAACTTATTTCTGTTATTATTTTATTATTATTTGAGAGCAATAAGCTGTTATAAAGGCTGCTGATAGAGTGATGAGTTCTCTGCAACTTTGGGTTTTTAAGTATGAGGCTAGCAAGAATGAGAAAAAGGAACTAAGCATTTTTTTAAATGTTCATTTTCTTTTTTTATGTATTATATGCCTTTATTAATTATTATAAGACAAATAAAGTATTACATACATATACAAATATCACTTAGTAAAATATACTTAAGAGAGGGAAAGAAAAAAAATATTGAATCTATCGATCATACATTGTTATAATTGTTTTCCCATAATGTTGAAATCTTACCCCATTTCTCTTCATATTGTTGCAAGGTTCTATTATTTTTTGACATTGATGTCATGTCCGAAGTTGCTAGCTCATTCAGCTTCAAAGACCATTCCCTTATTGTTGGAGTTATGCTGGATTTCCAATTTTTTGCCCAAATCAATCGAGCAGCTTTTATCATATATAGTAAAGTACTTAATTCGTCTTGAACCAAATTGTCCTGTATTCCATCAGTTATATTCAGCAAGAATAATTCTGGGTTCAGGGGTATATTTTTCTTTAGGGTACAAACTATATTCTTATGAATCAGTTTCCAAAATTTTTAACAACATTGCACTGCCACCAAAGATGGTAGAAGGAGCCACCTTTTTTCTTACATTTCCAACATACTGAATTACCATGTTTGGCTATTTTAGCAAGCCTAGTTGGAGTCATGTACCATCTGTAAAATAGTTTATAATAAATCTCTTTTAATTTGTTACATGTAGTAAACCGTAGTTTCTTTTCCACACATTCTCCCAAATGTACATTTTCTTGAACTGCATACATGATGTTCCAGCAGCTGCTGTGTGTTGAGCGGATTAAATGAGGTAGGACCAAAATTATTCTAGAGAGGATTCCTGTGGTTTACTACCAAAATGAACAACAACCAATTCTTCCTCAGTGGGTTTTGTATCAGATTTGAGCTGCAATTCTTAATAGGGAGAGAACCTTAGTGAAGAGAGTTACATTTCCTTGCAGGCAGTTACCAGTTAACCAGAAGAAGAGCAAAGTACTGGAACAGTTAGTACTAAAACTCTGTTAAAATGTCAGGCTAGATTCTTCATAAATTCTTGTATTAGGCATATATGTATCTCAGATATGTAGTCAAGGATTCCAATGAGGATATAATTAAATGTCAGGGACTTGTGGTTTCTTTGGGATGAGGTTGTACATACACAGCCATTCTATTTATTTTATTTCCTTCAAGGAATTCAAAGCAGCGTACATTGGGCAGTGTACAATCAGTCCTCTTTATCCACAGATTCTAGCATCCATAGATTGCAAATATTTTAAAAATATGTAAATTCCAAAAAGCAAATCTTGATTTTTGCCAGTTGATATAAAGGGGACAGCATTTTACTATGCCATTGTATATAAAGGGACTTGAGCATTCATGGATTTTGGTATCCAAGGTGGTCCAGGAACCAAACCCCTGCCAAGGGCCCACTGTACATTGTTCTTTTCTCTCCTTCTACCATGTTATTCTTATGATTCTGTGAGAATATTTGTGTGGAGAAATAGTGACCAACCTAATAGTGATGAAGTTGGTTACCAACCTAACAGTTAACAACTTGGCTGCCCCCTGAGGTTTCACAGCAAGCTATGGACTTGATCTTGAATCTCCTTAGTATACTATTAAATCCTGACCTAACACTTGAACTTTGGCATCATATATTTCAGGCCTCATTGAACCCACTGACAAGCCAGTAAATGTAAAAGTTTCAGGGTATATACCCACCACCATTCCTTTCTCTAGGATTTTTTTTAAAGAAAAGAAAAATACAGTTGGAAATTATGAAAGGAAGTTAAATTCCTCAATTTAAGCCAAAGTAGTTTTACACTGGAGTTTTGGTTTAGCATTGGCTACTGGTTTAACTGGTTTTTAAATTAAATTGTATGAGCATGCCAAGTTATTGACCTCCCGGTGGGTACCTAGAGAAATGGATAGTTATGTGGTTAACTTCCCCCAAAAAATCTGCTCTCAAATCCTTTAAGTGGGCTCTTGGTATCTGATGAGATTTGATTTTCACACACACAGACACACACACACACACACACACACACACACACCCTGTGGATACCAAAATCCGTGGATGCTTGAGTCCCATTAAATGCAATGGCAAAATAAAATAGTGTCACTTCTATAAAATGGCAAAATCAAGGTTGTGTTTAGGAATTTATTTATATTTTGATTATTTTCAAGCCATGGATGCTTGACTCCATGATTAAAGAATCTGTGGATAGGTCAACTGCACTCCATGTGAAAGGGAAAAGAAGGTAGCCAAATATTTATTCATGAACCACTTTGTTAATAATTATTTTAATACTTACTTGTAACAGTTCCTTGTCTACATGCCAAAATTTGAAACATATCTGCCTCCCCCCTCCTTCCTCATTTATTCCTTAGGGGGGAAAATTACTTTGGAGGGAGTCATATTGCTACCCATTTAGTTCTTCTTCTTGTAGGTTGCTTGGTCTTGTCAAAAAATAGTGCATCAACAGTCTTAATAGCTTCACAACCACATGATTCATGTGTTCAATAAAACTGAGGTTATCCAGAAATGAAACACTGATCTGCAGCCTCAATTTTAGATCTGCAGGAATGGGAAAGAAAATAATAAAGATAAGGATGGAGAAAGAAAGAAAGAAAGAAAGAAAGAAAGAACAAACAGAAATAAATCTCACATAGGAAATTAAGCATTGTGGGAACTGTCCAGTGCCACTGGCAACAACCAATTATTCTTATCTAAATGGAGCAAGTAATACAGTTTTATGATTTAAATAATATTTATCTGAGAGTTTCCTTGGATGTAGAGATAAAGAATCTCTGATCACTAACCATAATTGTTGGCAAGAATTTCTACTGTACAAGGCATTTGATACGTAAAACATATATTTTAAATCAATCTTTCTGGAGTTCATAGAGCACATTGGGAGCTGAATATTGTTTTAAGAAAATTGTCAGATGCTGAAGTGGACAATTGTCAGGAGTTGTGTAAGAAAGCCACATACACACAAAACCTTCAATTGTTTACTTTTTTAATAAACTTTTTTGGAATGTTCAAAACTAAAAATATCTCCCACGCCTTTCTAGACGGTTGTTGAGTCCTCCAGTGAGTGGGTTTTTGCCTTTTCTCTCAGCATGGCACCATGATTCAACTTTCTGCTTCAGAGAAAACTGAAGCATGCTTGACTAGCCACTGCAGGTGGCTGGTTGAGCCTTGCTTTAGTTCCCCCTGAAACAGGGTGCAATTCTTGGCACCAAGAAAAGGTACAGATTCCTCAACAGAAGCAAATTGGGAGGTGGTTTTTTTCATTTTTCCTTAGCCTTCTCTTTGTCTTTAATAAGTTGGAAGTTTCTGTATCTTTTCTAGGTGGGCATTTTGGCACTTCTTTGCAGCATGTAGTTGTCCCTTGTATCATGGGGAGGCTGTTCTGCATTGCTTTCCCCACCTTTCCTCTTGCTCCTTGTTCTCTTCTCCCCATCATTAAGCCCCCAGTGAGCTCCTGCAGAGGTTTGCCTTCAAATTTCCATCACAGTTGTTTGGTTGAGATCATCCTGCTAAAATTTTGCAGGAACTTTTGTATGCTCTCAGGATCCAGGAGGGCAAGTTGGGGAGCCTCAGGGGCTAGGGTACATGCCTGGTGTAAGCCTTGTGCAAAACATACATTGTTAACTTGCAGGTGTCATTTAAAAAAAAGACTCACCATTTTTATTAGAATTCAAACATCTGAGGAAGTAGGCTGAAGTCTATGAAAGCTCTTGCTACCAACTTTCTTCTTTCAGTTAGTCTCAAAGTTGCTACAAGATCCCTTGGCATACTCCAACTTCCTCCTCTAAAGAGGAGGAAGACCACTTCAGTAGATCTGGGGATCAATTTTCACTCCCTCACCTGTACCTCCTGCAGACCATATCACTGTAAAAAACACTCTTCCATGGCCTCAATCCCACTGTCTATTGAATCGAATTCAAATTGATTCTAACTGGTTCAAACGTCCCTGGTTCCCACTAAATTTGAATCACTGAAGCAATTCCGAGAGGGGGGCCATGCTAGACCCATTTAAACCGTGTCATTTTGATGCTCATTTTTTCTGCTTCTTTTTTGATTAATTGGTTAATTTTGCAATAACTCAAATTCAGCCCAAGTGTGAACCAAGTGCAGATTCGAATTTGCTCCCTGTGATGTAGGTGAAGGTGGGCTTGCCTCTCTTCCCAAGCTTCCTGGGGAGCCCTAACCTATTCCCAAGCTTTTGGGAGGCTGCTCCAATGGCCATCACTGTTGCTGCCACCGCTTCCCTAACCCCCATTTCTTCCTCCCAGGGGTTCCACTCTGGTAACCTCGAGATTGGATTTCTGCAACGTACTCTACATGGGGCAACCCTTATACCAAACTCGGAAGCTACAAATGGTACAGAATATGGCGGCCCGACTGGTCACTGGTGCTCCCAGGACCAGCCATATAACACCGGTTCTTAGGGACCTCCATTGGCTGCCCATTCGCTTCCGAGCTCAATATAAGGCGTTGGTTATTACCTATAAAGCCCTAAATGGCTTGGGCCCAGGATACCTAACGGACCGTCTCTCCCCGTACATTCCGCCTCGCACCCTCAGATCGTCTGGGCAGCAACTACTGAAGGTGCCTGGGGCCAGATTAGCCTCCACCTCGAGGAGGACTTTTTCCACAGCTGCCCCAGCCCTTTGGAATAAGCTGCCCACTGAGCTCCGCTCATCTACCACCCTGGCCCAATTTAGGAAGGATCTCAAAACCTTCCTATTCCAGCAGGCATTCCCCGAATAAATATCCTGTGGGCCTCCCTCCTCTTCCGTGGCCATGAGGTTGGGCTATAGGGGCTTTTTATCTGTTATTGTGTTTTATGGTTTTTTTTTACTTTTTCTGTATTGCATGTATTTTAATCCTGTTGTTAGCCGCCCTGATCCCTGGAAGGGCGGGATAAAAATAAAAATTTTATTATTATTTATTATTTTATTATTACTCACTGGGGAGTCCCCTGAACAACCCCAGGGGACAGGTGGTGACGAGGCACCGATGGTCTGGCCTCCCTCTCCCAGAGAATGCCATTGGTCCCCCTTTGCCGAGCTGCTGTGTTCCCGCCTTCCACAGCCATATGTCTCGCCCACACCATGAAGGATCAGGCGCAGGGAGGGAACCTCTGCCACTGCAGCCTCTTGCCCCTTCCCTGGCCCCTTGCTCTGTACTGGGAGAGTCGGGGTTTGACTGGGAGAAAAGGAGCTGCTTTGATCGGTGCAAATGTAGTGTGAACCACGCTCTGCTGCTGAACTGATTCATCGATTCTGATCAGAAACCAAATGTACTGTAATTGGGAATGAGGCCCCTGTTATTTAAATAAAATTAAAGAGGTGGGCAACAAAACAGAAGTGGCCGCAACATCTGCATATTTTTTGGCAAAGAAAGACTGGGGATTTTGCTTGAGAGGGGAGTTGCTCTGGAGGAGGGTGTTTTAGGATGTTTATTCCTAAAACACATTCCTTCTCTGGCTGTTGAGTAGGGGTCCATAGGATCTGGGTGAGTGCAAAACCTGGAAGGGAACTACCTGTTATCCATCTGTGGTCTAAAGGATTTTGTGGCGCTGAGAGTGAACCTTCTATAGAAATGAACAAATATACTCGACTCTGTATATACTCGACTATAATGTGACCTCGTGTATAAAGGCAAGTTCGGGAGCCAGAATTATGGATTTTGATAGGGCCTGTGGACACATTGAGGGTAAAACCTAGGGGCATGTAACAAAGGAGCTAAAGAATGAAGCAAAGAAAAGCAATGCCAAAGAACTTACAAAATTCCATCAGGCATCACTGTTTGTGCTCACACTAAAAGCTGGGATGGATGAGTGAGTAGGGGTCAGTCGTTCTGGGAGAGATTACACCAGGGGGTGGTTCTTTTTTAAATACGAGTTAAAGTATAGTGTTTACATTAACCTATGGATATGTAGTCTCAGTTTTTTGGGGTCAATTTTCAAAATTTTCTAGACTTATACATGAATTAATACAGTAAGCACACTATTTTCTACCATAAGCAGCTATAATGTTGCAAAAGTAGCTGAGGATTACAAACTCCAGATCCTAGCTAAATTGGGCAGAAGAAGGCTGTCATGAAAAGAAGTGACTAGAGTTGAAAAGGCAGAGCACGTGCACCTCTCACAAGATTTGGTTTGGATCACAGTTTGTTCAGCTTGACTAATTTTGGAGCTGCTTGTTTCTACTCAGGTCCAAATCCATATCTTAATTTAGAAGTTCAGTTCATTTTGCCTGCCCATATCTGCCATTAGACATCAACAAAAGACAATTAAACCTTTTTTTTCTGTACGTAGATAGATCTTGTAGCACCTTTGAGACTAACTGAAATTGGCAACCTGAGCTTTTGTAGACTTCAGTCTACTTCCTCAAATGCATTTAGTCTACTTCCTCAGATCCAAATGCATCTGAGGAAGTAGACTGAAGTCTATGAAAGCTCATGCTGCAAATTTCTTTCTTTCTGTTAGTCTCAAAGGTGCTACAAGATCACTCTATGTACTGATTCTACAGACTAACATGGCTATATCACTGAATTCTTTTTTCTGTTTATCAAAACTGTAGAGATGAAATCTGATCATTTTCAGAAAAATAGTTACAAAGTATTCTATTCTCCCCCCCCCCCCCGACTTCACGTAGTCCCAGAAGCTCCAAGTAGCTTAGCTAACAGTCAGGAATTCTGGGAGCTGAAGTCCAAAAAATCTGGAAGACCAAAGTTTGGAAACCACTGCAAGTTTAGGGTATCTATTCTGTGCACCTTAACATTTTTTCATTTTTTTAAAAAAGGGATGAATTGCTAGTTACTTTTTAAATACAATAGTAGACTTGAATAGTTGTCCTTTCCAAGGGGTTCAAGTGTGCCAAGTTTCTGAAAAATAGGTCAGTAAGCTGAAACTGAATCCCAATAAAATTAAGGCTTTGTGGATTGGTGGTTCTCAAGTCTAGGAATGGGTAAGCAACCTACTCTGGATAGGGTTGCACTTCCCGAAGAGTTAGGTGCAAACCATAATTTGGACAATATAAAAAAAAACATGAAACACAACATTTAAGATCAAAGTGGTCCAAGTGGACTCCATGGCACAGAGTGCTTGGGGCCAGCTCAGTAGTCCATGCATTGGCAACTTTCTGATTACATGGAGCTGTCCTTGAAGATGACTCAGAAGCTGCAGCTAGAGCAGAATGTAGCAATGAGATTGTTAACTGGATTATCAGACAGACAAGATGTAACACAGGTATTAAAGGACCTGCATTGGAAGGGCAACATAAGAAAATATTATTATGCATGATTATAGTGGCAATGTTTGTCAGTGCAAAGAACTAAAAAACTGAATTTATACCAATATTTGATGATTGACTTATTAAATTGTTGGCTATGATACAAATGAATAAATGAAATACAGTGATTAAAGAAATACAAAGAAATGGCAAGCACTAATAAAATACAGTGGTACCCCGGGATACGAAAGCACCGCCTTACGAAATTCCCGGGATACGAAAAAATCCCATAGGAAAAAACTGTTCCGGGTTACGTTTTTTTTCCGGCTTACGAAAAAAAATTTTGGTGCTTTTCGGCGCTTTTTCGCACGAAATCGCGGCTTTTAGCGCTAGCGCCTATGGCTTTTTCGGGTTACGAAAAAAATCGGGTTACGAACGCCGCGGCAGAACGAATTAATTTCGTAACCCGAGGCACCACTGTACTGGAAAGAGAAATGGGGTGACAAGATTATAATAGATTGAAAACATTAAGTTAATTAAACTTAATACTTCTGTAATAAGATTTAAGTAAGAAGAGTTACAAAAAGAGGTAGAGATATGATTTATTAGATATGTAGAAAGAAATTTGATATATAAAATTTAGCAGAAGATAATTGCTTGGTTTTGAGGAAAGTAAAGGGAATGTTGGAAAGATATACAGTATATCGTATTTATTTATTTATTTATTTTAAGGAAAAGGGAATTTGTTGGAAAGATATGAGAGTCTATAAATAGTGTAGTGATGGTTGAAAGATGTACAAGTGACTATAATAATAAATATGGAACTGCATTTGCTGCCAATTCACTTCCAGTCTGAATTCAGGAAGCTCATGATGACATTTAATGCCCTGAATAGCTTAGGACCTTGACATCTGAAGAGCACCTCTCCCTTTTTATACCTGCTCAAGAATTGAGGTATGCTGGGAGTATCTTTCTTTTTGCCCCTCCAGTGGGGGCAATATGAAGTGGGAGGACATGGGAGAGAGATTCTTATATGTGGCAACCAGATTGTTGAATGCCCTCTTGGAGGTCTGACTGGAGCCAACACTGGGGTTTTTTTGGTGCCAAGCCAAAAAAATGGCTTTTTATTAAAAATTTCAAGGACAATTTTTTAAATTGTGTGTGCACAAACTGTTGTTGTGTTTAATATGTTTTTATATTGTCCAAATTATGGTTTTAATCTGAAAATATTTTAGATTATTTGAATTGTGTGCTGCTGCAATATCCTGTGATGAAGGGTGAGATCGAAGCATTTTGATAAATAAAACAAATACAAGCAGCAAAATTCGTAAAAGTGTGATTAAAAAGTCCAAAAAAATCACTGGTAGAAATATTAGTTTAAAAATTACAGATTGATCAAATACAGCAATTCCGTTACCCTCCAGATCAAATGCTGAAATAGTAGGTTCGTGATCAAGCAGCAAAATACAAGTTAAGGGAGGTCAAACAAGCCTGCCAGGGAGACCATGGGGGACATCTTTTCAAAACATGTTTTTCTTGGGACAGTTCTGTGACTATGAAAGTATCCTTGCATCAACATTTCAATAAACTGGTTTGTCACAAAGTTAATGAGAGTTTCCAGCAATCTGTGCAATTATGGCATTTGATACCGTATGTAGAAATCAATCTTCTTCTCCTTTCTATCCTAATGTTTTCAAGGTTCTTCTGTCTTATTTTGGACAAACATGTTGTGATGTGACTGCACTCTAGCAACCTTTTTTTTTAAAATCTTTTTTGGATATACCATAATGAGAGGAATCTATTGACTGTGGAAGCATTCTTGTTTCACCCAGTGGTCACGATAAGATATCTTGGATTCCTTTTTTCTCTCGAGGAAAATATTTCATATTCCACAACTATTTGAAGATCTGACATTTCCCAAATAACAAGGTAGGATGCATTTTCACTCTGCACTTTTACTCTTTGCTCTTCAGCTAAATATCATTTTTGTGAAGTTGTATTCAGGTTTTCATTTTTTCACTGACACAAACTTTGCTAGATTTCCTGATGCCCCCACCTGCAGTACTTTAGAGGATTTGCATCTTACATCCATTTAAACTTCACATCTGGTCTGACTTATTCACAGATTCCACCTTTGTTCTCTTTCCCATTAATTGGCTTATCCCCCCCCCCCCACTAGTCTCAGCACAGATTTGGGTCTTCTGCCCACCCTTCATACCATGCCTTTCCTGAGCAACAAAAGTACTTCCAGCAGGGTGGCCTGAGAAAGGAAGCACATCCTTGAGCTGCCCTATTAAGGATTAGACATTTAGTGATAGTATCAGGACTGTCTATGCCAAAGCACAGTTGCACTCTAGGTGTGACTCAAAAGTGGGTTCAGAGAAGGGCAAGAAGGATGGTAAGAGGTATAGATGACATAACATATGAAGAAAGTTGAAAGTTGAAGGAGCTGGGAATGTTCAGGTTGCTGAAGAAAAGACTGAGTGAAGACAAGACATGATTGCATTCTTTAGATACTGCAAGGTGTATTACATACAGGAGACTGCAGATTGATCTGAAGTTCTAACAGGGTAGATTTTGATTGGACATTAGGAGGAACATTAAAAATAATGTTTTATTGATAGTTTTCAAAACACTTCTACAAATACATGAAAGGAGAAAGAAGAAAAGTTGAAGCATAAAAGTTAAAGATAAAAGAGTAGCTGAAAAAAGGAAAGAAAAACTTTTCTTCTTCCATTACTATACCTATAATTATCTTTATATAATTCTTGTCAAACATATAAATCATTACATCATGTCACATTGTGATAGTTAATATTCCATTTTCAAATCTTGATGCTAAGAAGTACTTACTTTGTTAAATGTTATTAATCCTCGCTACTTCAAAGTATAAACCCTTTTTGCTTTATATTATGTATAAATCCAAGTATTTCTGTCACATTTTATATTACAAGACCCTACAAAATCATTACCGTTACCAAGTCATCACCAAATCCAATCATTGCCTCATATCTGTAACTATTTCATAACCTGTCCTAGCTAATAACCAAACATAATTTTTTTCAATTTCATTTTAAATTTAAACATCACCCAGCCAATCCATGGCTCCCCTGTCTTTTCAAAATCCATTCCTTGCCTCTTATTAACATTTCAAAATATTTCACATTTGCTGTTTTAAACTATTTATCATGAGTCAGAGAAGTTTATTGCACGGCCCCTAAAACGGGCCCAGTGTATTCTAAACGTGAACGCGTGCGGGCCCGCACGGAACAGGATGGGGCCAAGAACCCCTTTTTATCACACGCTGGAATGCCACCTTTGCTGCAGGGCTTTCCAGTTGTGTCCCCGTTCCGTTCCAGAGAGCACCATTTCTGGGAACTGTTTCTAAGTGTCCCCAGAAATGGTGCCCTCTGGAACAGAACGGGGACGCAACTGGAATGCCCGGCGGCAAAGGCAGCATTCCAGTGTGTAATAAAATGGGGTTCTTGGCCCCATCCTGTTCTGTGCACGCCCACGCGCATTCACATTTAGAATGCACTGGGCCCATTTTAGGGGTCGTGTGATAAACTCCAGAATATCTTCCTTTTTCATCTTTCAGACCCTTCAGTCTTGCAATCTAATCCTTTCATTAAATCAACTTTCAGATTTAAGGAACATCTTCACAGTGAGAGCAGTTCAGCAATGGAACCTGTTGCCTAGAGAGGTAGTGGGGTCTCCTTCTCTGGACATCTTCAAATAAATGCTGGACATCTACCTTCTGGGGATGCTCCAGCTGATGTTACTGCTTTGAGCAGGGAGTTGGACTTGACGACCCACAAGGCCCCTTCCAACTCTGTGGTTCTATTCTATTTCAAATAGTCATAATTAGAGTATTATTTTGTAAAAGCTTGGCACACCCTCAGAGATGTGTGGATCGCTCTGGTTTCCAGAACTCTTGGTGTTTATATGTCTTCTTAAGGTGCATTCAGACTGATTAAAAAGTCCTGAAAGCCCCAGATTTTGTTCCTATTCTTTCAAATTTTATTTTGGAGTGCCGAACACATTTTGTTTATCCTGGAATATTTTCTGTGAGCTCCCAGTATGATCACACACTTTTTATACCAATTCCCCAGACTGGTTTATTTTAATCCAGTATAAAATTGGAAAGAATAGGAAGAAAATTCAGGATTTTTCATTGAGTCTGAACGCACCTTCAGGCAGTGATGTAGACTTCAGGTCACTTCAGTGTCTCAACTTGTACATGAATTGGCAATAAATTATGCATTGACTTGAATAGAATCACAACTTATATATCTTTAGTGACAAATGTGCTGGCATCATTCACTTCAAGCAGCAGGCAAGACCTGCCCCCAGGCTGCCCCCTAGGAGCCCTGCTGGCGCAGTGGTTAAATGCCAGTACTGCAGCCACTCACTCAAAACCATAAGGTTGCAAGTTCAATACTAGTAAAAAGGCTCAAGCTCAACTCAGGCTTGCATCCTTCTGAGGTCGCTAGAATGAATACCCAGATTGTTGGGGGCAATTAGCTTTCAGTTGTAAACCACTTACACACTGTTAGTTCAGTATGAAGTGGTGTATAAATGAAGCTGGTTGTTGTTGTTGTTGTTGCAGGGCATATTTCTTGGAGGAGAAGAGCAAATGTGTTACACAATTAGCTTTTAGGTAGAAGGATCCTTCTAAAGCTTTTGAAAAGGTTTTGTAAAGTTCCTCTGATGTGCAGTGGGACAGGCTGCCAAGCAGACCTCAACCCCGCCTCAAGCACATTGCCTAATGCGTTTGCTGTTCCCTCTGAGAAACATGCCCCACTTCCTTTTTTTTCCCTGTTAAAAGTTGGCTGCTAGACAAGAGACTCATCATGAGACTTGACTTGAAAATATCTTTCCAGTATTTGAGACTACACTTGAGACTTGAAACAAAAGACTTGAATACATCACTGACCTCAGGTGTCTTCATAGATGTCAGTGGCTGTTCTGCATCTGACTTGCTGGACCTTTAAAAGAGGAGGTTGACCTTGACAATTGCCATGGGACTTCTGGGAATCACTTTCCCTGATTCTAAAGTAGACATCTGCTTTGTAGCAATTAAAGAAGGGAAAGCTAATTGTTTTGTGCAAAGAAATCCATCCCATGATAAGTCCTACTTAATTTTTTAAAATATATTTTAGGCTTGTTGTTATTGATGGATGCAATAGCACCTGAATGTTTTCCTGACTTTCTTTTGTTTTCTTTTCTTCCCCCCCCCCCCCCCACTTTTTTATTTTTATTTTTTGCAGGTCCTTCTTATGCCATAGGTAAAACATAATTTAAATGTGCAGGATGAAAAAATGGCACAGGCACTGCTGGTACCACCAGGACCTGACAGCTTCCGCTATTTTACTAGAGAATCTCTTGCAGCTATTGAAAAACGTTGTGCAGAGGAGAAAGCAAAAAAGCCCAAGCAGGATCATTCAGATGCTGATGATGAACATGGGCCAAAACCAAATAGTGACTTGGAAGCAGGAAAATCACTTCCATTTATATATGGAGACATTCCTCCAGGAATGGTATCTGAACCTTTGGAGGATCTTGATCCCTATTATAGCAATAAAAAAGTGAGTTTTTGATAAGACTGGCTGGATTTCAGCTGTCCCTGTTAGTTTCTGCAAATGTCTACTATTACATTAATCTCTGATGTCTTCCCACCGTTTATTGGTATCAGCAATTTTGGAAACAGTGTGGAAACAATTGGAATTTCACAAAGAAATCTCACTGTGCAGCATTCGTTTACTAACCAAACCCACGAGCTTCTTCTTGTCTGTTCATGCATGGCTGGAGAGGCTAGGGACCACCTGAAGTCCAGTTCCCTGAAAGTGCCAACTCCAAAGAGCTTCATAGTTTGCACTATTTTTCCTTTCCAAAGTGAGTCAGTAGTAGTGGTGAGGCGGAAGAGCTGGTTGTAGATTGACTCACTCACCTGTCAGGTTTCTGCCTGGCAGTCTGGTTGGCAACAGCAGCAAGTAGGAGTGAGGGCAGGAGCGATGACACATAAAGAGAGGCAAATCCACAGAGGTATAGAGAGCTAGGGCATGTGTCTTGCCAAGAGACCCTCACAAACCTGAATCTAGCACTTTATTACGGTAATATCTGACCACCCAGCCATCTGTGGTTTGTTTTGGTGATACCTCTGGCAGTGATTGCCTCAGTAGCATAGTTTTGACAGAGGATCTGGCTAATCATAAAGCTTCTTGGTGCAATTGGTTGAGCTGCTTTCACCCCTGCGGGTTGCTGACTGGGCTAATTTCATTTAGCAATCTTTGCTTGCCACTGAGTGAGCCATGCAGATCCTGCATGGGTGCATTGCAGATGGAAGGAGTAAGGGAAAGAAGTATTGTTCTGGTAGTATCTGGTAACAGCAGCTGAAAAGACATAGGTTTCCAAGAGGAGTGTCGAAGAGAATGGAGGGAAGAAGAGGAGGAATATGGGGAAAGGATGAGAGATCAAGTATTTATTTATTTATTTATTTATGGTATTTATACCCCGCTTGGTTTTAAGAAACCAATTAAATCTTTTGGTTACATGCATCTAGCATTTCTACACTCATTTATATTTAACATAGCAATCTGATGGATTTCTTTTGATGTACTCTTTCCTCCAGTACCAGAGTTATGCAAAACTTGGATCCAGTCTCTGTTAATGAAACAAGGGAGTTGTCCAGGCAGCCAAAGAGGAGGTTTCAAGACAAGGCCAGCCAGGTAGCTAGAGTGTGAGGCTAGAATTAAGGAGCTGGTCAGAATGGCTGTTGTACCAGCAAGGGCAGGCATCAACTGAAGGGCTTTAAACTGGTCCTGGGGCTCCTTTTCTTGGTGACGCATTGCTGAACCTGTTAAGAATCTTTTTTTGGAAGTAGTACTGACAACAGGAAGACCTTGCCCTCCCCACAGGGTGGACTCCCTCTGTTTCTAATGCTTGCTTTTTCTTGGGATTATTAGTGCCATTGTTCGGGGGTTAAAAGCAGAAAGCAATTAATACACAGCTGCTATTGAAGTTTCAGTAGGGGGAACCTTTAAGGTTCACATCACAGATTCTGTGCCACCTAGCTCTTGCAGGTGCTGCATTCTGCAGTGGAATTCTTTCCCTGACACTGTGGCCAAAGGTACAGGTCCCACTGAATCAGCATTCTCCTACAATGATAGCCATTCTGAGGCAGGCTCTGAGAATTGGTAGGACATGACATTTGAACTGACACTAATAAGAAGCCACAGCCTCTGTCACTTGTAGAGAAGTAACTTAGTTCACAAATATATAGTGGCATGTCACAAAATGGATTTGCTTGTTTATTGAAAGCTTGTTTATTGAAAACTTCATCATGTCCCAAGTCATATCTTTGCTCAGGAGGAGAAAATGTCCCATGATTTGAATCTGATAATGGCTAAGGTATGTATACTTCTCACTGATCTTTCTGGTTATTGTCAGATTTTTTTTAAAGATGAGATACTCACATAGCTTGAATTACACTGACAGCAATGATTTCTTTAAGTCCTTGTAATTATTATATTGTTGTTACTATATTAACACAAGTGGAATGTGTTTGAACCCGCTTTCTAAAGATGCCATATTGTGGAACATCAGGAACTGAGATCTTCCATTAAAGTCAATGGAACAACCAAATTTAGGAAGCACCAATAAATAATGCATTTTTCACTTCTATGCTGTTTTTGTTTTCCAGACCTTCATAGTATTGAATAAAGGGAAGGCGATTTTCCGATTTAGTGCCACGTCTGCCTTGTACATTTTAACTCCTTTCAACCCCCTCAGAAAAATTGCTATTAAAATTTTGGTACATTCATATCCTTTTCAAGTAGCTGATCTTTAAGTACAAGAAATAAAATCTGAAGCAACTTTTTTACAGTGTTGAAACAAATGGCAGTGGTATTTACAAGTACATTTGTTTCCTTGTGCTTTAAAACACATCTAGAGCTCCACTATCAGTTCAGAAGCACCCACTAAATAAACCTGGTCTCTGGTTTTGGTGGGAAAGTTCCTACTGAAGAGCTCACAGCATTGCCAATTTCTTATTCTCCCTTTTGATTTTAATGTTAGAAGGTCCACAGTAATATCAGTAGTTTCCCATCCATCCTGCAATGCAATTAAATTCTGTTTTTACATCAGGGTTGAGCAACTAACCTTTGGTGAGGGAACAAATTGCCTACCCACAACTTTCTGCAAACTCTGTGATGTTATAATTTCTTGGACAAAATACCAGATGTACCTTTTTCCCAGCTGGGAAAGAGTTAAAGGAGCAAAGTGCTCTCAAAATTACTGGGTACACTGGCTGAGGGTGGGAAAGTGGATAACCAACTGGAGATAGTGGGGACCCTAACTTGTGGGAAGGGGCTATGGGACGTGTGGGAAGTGTCCGCACCTTTTGTGGACTGGATCCGGATTGTCTGCAAGTCATAGGTTCAGTAGTCAGTGAAGTTTCATCCCAGAAGAACCTGAAACACACTTGGACATTTCCTAAATGGTGTCATTGGGATATTTGAATACACATAGGAGTGGGATTTGAGGAACTGAGGAAAGGAAGGTATTGATGAGACATAGAAAGGGGCATTCAATGTTCTTAATATTTCTAGTGGGAGATGCTTTTGTTTAGCTTGTGAATAACATTTTCTCTGGAGTACATGTGTTATCTCAGAAGGTAAAACTTTGACTAAAACATTAGCTTTAAAAATATACAGTTAAAGATACTGGCTGTCGTTGCCAACTGGGTGATAACCAACCACTGCCACATTGCAGAATTAATGCAGTTTGACACCACTTTAATTGACATGGCTCCATCCTATGAAATCCTGGAATTTGCAGTTCTTGTGGCACCAGAGTTCTCTAACAGAGAAGGCTAAATATTTCACAATACTAAAAAAAAATCAGAATTCCATAGTATGGAGCCATGGCAGTTAAAATGGTGTCAAACTGTATTCATTCTGCAGTGTTGCTGCAGCCACTGAATAAAAGAGTCTCAATTTAGAATATAGTAAGAGAACATAAATGCCGGATTTACTTCTGATAACATAACTTATGCCACAATTTTATAGTTGATTTGACATGTAAACATAATGTATACTATACTGTCCTCACTCTCACATATGTCACCAGTTTGCAGGCATATAGAGATCTGAGGACTGACACAGTCGCTGCGGCAACTTCCATAGTATTTGAAGCTACATCTGAGGATTTAAAAACAAGCAAACATAAATGAGTCTTTTTATTTTATATATATTTTATACGTATAAAATAAACACACATTTGTTTTCTTGCAACAAATTAAGATGGCTCCTCTTTGGAATTTTAACCTTTGGTTAATATGTTCAACTTGTATGGATTCACTGAAAGTGGTTATTAAAATAGGTGCTGTCATTTGTTTTACAACACAGTAGCTGACTCAATGCCTAACATTCCTTGACTGAATTTTACATTATTCAGCATGCTTATTATGTGCACAATTTTGACCAACTGTGTATTTATGACCATGAGCAACCCTCCAGATTGGACAAAGAATGTAGAGTAAGTCATTTTTTAAAAGTTATTGTCTATTTTAGCCTGATGCTATTTCAGTTATGGATTTTGTTCAGTTGGTTTGAATGCTGGTTTGTGTATTTTCTGTCTCTTTCCCCTCCTCATCTTCAGTGAATATCATATATGAAAACATGATATTGCATGAGTATTTGTGTGTTGTCATTACATTTTTGCTTTCTTCCATGGAAAGCTAGGCAACATACCTAGGTTTCATCAGCATTCTTCTAGGTTTTGGATAGATTAAAGCTCTAACTAGTCAAGATAATTCATATGATCTAATTAACAGGTGAGATTATTTTATTAATTAGCAATTAATTAATTAGTTATCAGTTAATAATCAATTGGCAGATGCATGAATGGATTTAAAACGCAAATCATAAACTTGATGGGGAAGTTTAGCCCTTAACTTTGTACTGTCTTACTGACCCTTTTCTCCTGATCCTATTCTTCTCTGTTGCACAAATGGAAACCATTTGCTGTTGCAGATGGTATAGGGAGCCCAATCCAGAGAACAAAAGGTTAAGTCTCCGCACCACTACTGGCTTTTCATGACAGGATCCCAATCTTTCCACCTTCAAATTACTTTTAGCAAATAACAGCTGCTAATTACGTGGGTGGTGTTTTGTCTAGTTTGGCCATCAGAGTTGCTTAGCTTCAGCAAAGTTGCTATACAGTACCATATATGTTCAGGCCAAATCCTCAGGAACTAAAGGACTCCAAAATGTTTCTTCATACCTAATAAATGGAGTAGTATATTGGTTTCATTACTGAAATCTTCCACAGGCTTGTGGCCAGGGGGATTATCTTTCAGGATTAGATTCGCTGATGTCATTGAAATTGATTGATTGATTGATTTTCTTCCTTTCCGTAATATAATGTACAGCTTGCTGGCATTCATATTGGTTTCTCTCAGATGTTCCTTCCCTTTGGTTAAGTATTCACTTTTGTTTTGTCCCATGTCATTTAATTCTCTGACACAATTTGCTCAGAGAAAAGGTTCTTGGTCATTTCGAAGATCACTTAAGTGCCGCCACTTTAGCCTTTCTTGTGGAAGGGGGTGTGTATGTGTGTGAACATGCATGTCATCCCTGTGTCAATCATCCCCACATGTTCATGTGGGAAAAGAATACACACAGCACTGCATATGTTTACATAACTACTTCATTTCCTCTTGGGGAATTGACTATGGCCTTATACAGACAGCCAAAATAAAGCTGCTTCAGGTCACTTTGGAAGTATGGTGTTTCAATGATGCATGCGTCCTAAGAGTCCGGAAGCTGCACCAAAGCTGCACTCCAGTCCTTAGGACTGGAGCGTGGCTTTGGTGCAGCTTCTGGACTCTTAGGATGCATGTATCATTTAAACAGCATACTTCCAAAGTGACTTGAAGCAGCTTTATTTTGGCCTGTCTGTATCAGGCCTATATCGACTATAGTTGTTGCAGTCTTTTGTGTCTCCTTTTTTGTGGATGGGAACGTATATTGATTGTTTCAGATTGTTGGCCATCATTTTGTTTCCCATATTTGTTGACATATATTGGTTAACACTAGATTCTGATTTGGCTAACTAGAAATCCAGCATCGATTTTGTTATGTGGATATATTTTGTGGGTTGGGCATCAAAGAGATTGATTTTGTGATGTGTGAAAGATATTTACTGATGGCTGCTTCACAGGTATCATTTTTATACAAGGATATAAATTACTGTAGGAATCGGGTGGAGTGGGAAGACTGTGAAGAACACACACATCTACTTTGCTGCCAGCATACTTATTGAGAGGTTGACTTGACACAATCTACATTTTGTGGTAGCAACTGTATGATAAAGTACTTTATGTTGCACAACTTTGAATGCTGCCCTGGTGATTTCAGAGGTCAATAAATGTCTGGCATATCACTTTTATATGAGGCCAGTGCGACATCTTATCTGGTCCATTAGATCATATATAGGAAGTGTCAGATCTTTTTGAAAACTGAAAATGTGATCTGATGAGGTTTTTATTTATTTATGTTGTTTTGTTTGCTTTGCTCGGGGAAGTTAGATATGCCTGAAACTAGTGCTTTTATCAGCCACCCATTACAGAAGATGAAATAAAATAAGGTTTTCCTGCCAATAGAGATAGTTGGTTAATTCAGTATGACACTCAATATAATGTGTGAACGGTTACCACTGCAATACATGTAATTGTGGAATCTGTTGGAAAGAACTGCGCTGATTCTCCTGAGGTAGAGGTCTGCTTAATTTTTTTTTATTTGCATGCTTTTAGGTACACTTTCACTGGAATTTACACGTTTGAATCCCTCATAAAAATTCTTGCAAGGGGCTTTTGTTTAGAAGGTTTTACTTTTCTTCGGGACCCATGGAACTGGCTCGATTTCAGCGTCATTTTGATGGCGTAAGTGATTTAACAATTTTTAAACCTCTTATAAGGGGCATGAAATGAGTGTTAGTTTATGCCAATCCAAGAGACATGTGGAGTTTAATTGCTTTATTAATACACTTTCAATTGATTATATATTAAAATGCATATATCATAAAGTGTATTCTGTACTTTGCTTACCTTTTAGGAATGCTCATTCCATGTCCTGTATTCTGTATGTGCACTGGAATGGAAATCATCTTTTAATTTCATGCTGTTGTTTTAAATTACTGTAGCTTAGCTTTTTAGAACTAAAACGTGAGTTTCTTTTCAGAGAAACTTAATAACTGCAGATGACAATTAGTAAATGTAAATCTTTTAAGGGAATAGGACTGTGAAAGGTGGAATGACCAGTTTGGTCTTTCTGAAAGACCCCAAGTAATTAGCTATACGTTCTGTCTCAATTCTGAATAACTGTGATTTAATTCTACAGGTATGTAACAGAATTTGTAAACCTAGGCAATGTTTCAGCTCTTCGAACTTTCAGAGTATTGAGAGCTTTGAAAACTATTTCTGTAATCCCAGGTAAGAAGTGGAGCGGCTTGATGAAGTGCCAGGCCCCTTGTATCTCCAACTGTTTCTTGTGTGATGTCATTGTGTTTGTGTGTGAACTCCCCTATTACAGATATGTGACAGAGTTTGTGGACCTGGGCAATGTCTCAGCGTTGAGAACATTCAGAGTTCTCCGGGCATTGAAAACAATATCAGTCATCCCAGGTGAGAGCTAGAGGTTAAACACAGAGGCTGAATTCTTAGTTCCAATTAAGTAGAGTTCACTTTTTTTTTCTAACATTAAGTCTCATTAATCACAGCTCATGTTACTAAAAGGCAGGAATCAGAAGATCCCTTGTCCTTTTGAAAATAGCATTTATTTTAATTTGCAAAATCTGCCATTGTGTTTAACAATTGCATGAGACATCAACAGTATGCACAACCTATGCATTTTATTTTGTTTTGGGGAGTTTGCCTTTTTCTTACTGATGCTGCTTTTAAAGAAGACAATTTTTCCATTTCTCCCACACTCAAAAACCCTGATGCTTTAGCTTTTGTAGTGCCATTTTTTTAGCACTAACTGTTCCAGGCTGCAGTCCTAAACATACTTATTAAAAAGTAAGCTCCACTGAAAGCAGTACTACTTACTTTGGAATAAATCTGGATAGAATTGTTTTGCCCATCAGGTTTGAGGATTATATTGTGACGGGTTCTAAAAAAATAATAGTTTAAATAGACAAAAAAGGACTTTGCTTAATATGCTTAAAAGCATATTAATGAAGGTCAAGATGAACATGGCCTGGTATATTGCTGTCTTCCCTCTTTCTTTAGAGTTGCTTTTTAAAAAAGTAGTACTCTGATTTTTAGAAAGAATTGGAAATGATGGAAATTTACCTTTCAAGGGAAGAAAAACTAGTATGAACGGGGCATTTTTTCAAATAATCCTTTTGTTTTGTGCAAGCAATCCATAACGGATAAAAATGTCCTGATTTGCAACAAGATGGTTACATTTTAATGAAATGTACCTAGAGCATTCATAAACAGACAGCTTTTTGCTCTTCATACATTTTCACAAGTGCTGGTGCTGTTTATGAAGTTTTACTTTTTCACAAACACAACGTTGTTTGCTTTTTCTGCATGGCATCATAAATGTGATGGACAAATGTGTGATATATCTTAATATGTCTTTCCATTCTGTTCTGCCTGCAGGCCTGAAGACCATTGTGGGAGCCCTCATTCAGTCAGTGAAGAAGCTGTCAGATGTCATGATCCTGACTGTCTTTTGCCTGAGCGTGTTTGCGCTAATAGGGCTGCAGCTCTTCATGGGCAACTTGAGGCACAAATGCCTGATCTGGCCACCAGACAACTCTACCTTTGAAATAAACATAACTTCCTATTTCAACAGCACTCTGGGAGAAAATGGCACCTTTATTAACACAACCGTGAGCACCTTTGACTGGGAGCAATATGTTGAGGATGAAAGTAAGGATGATGAGGATAACCAATATATGGTGATTGTATTGTTCTTAATGATGATAATAATAGCTACTTGAATTGTGATTAAAATAATAGGTCACGTGTATTAGGAATTCTATCCATTTGGTGGTTCCTTTGCTAGTAGATGTAGCAAAATCCTCTGTCAGTGGAAAAAGGAAGGAAGCCATTTTGGATTATTTGCTTTTTCCTTGTAGTCTTCTCCTTCCCCATGCAAATCTATGGAAGGTGTAATAGAAGTTGGAGGGAGGTGAATTAGAAAAAATACCTTGTTCTTTGTTCTACTGGGATCGCTGGTAGGGTGGCAGTTGCATACAACCCTGTGCAATTAAGGAAAAAAAGTAATCTCTTAAAAGTGGTCCACTGATCTGACTTGTGAGGTGTCTGTGTGATAGAGACTGAGTCCAAGCTCCTTGTGCTTGTATTGCACTACCCTTCTGCTGAAGAATGACACTGTATGTCAATGAGGAATATACAGTGGCTCTTCCTGTGGATGTGGAGAATCAAATGGTAGACTGAAGAAACTGACAAATAGCTGCATACCATTCAGGAGTATGTAGCTGCATGACTGCAGTCCTGTAGGTTAGTTCCTGCTAGAGAAGGCTGGAGAGTCAACTGCTGAATTGTCTGAATGGCAAGACTCCATGTAGGTAAATCCAGTAGACTGGTGAATCAACATGTACAGTATATACTTAACTATAAGTTGATCTCATATATAAGTTGAGGGCAGGTTTGGGGGCCAGAATTATGGATTTTGATAGGGCCTGTGGATATGTTGAGTGTAAAATGTAGGGGCATGTAACAAAGGATCCAAAGGATAAAGCAAAGGAAAAAGTGCTAAAGAACTTACAAAATTCCAGTAGGCATAATTATTTGTGCTCACAATGAAGGATGGATGGATGAGAGAATTGGGGGGGGGGGGGTGTCAGTATTTCCAGGCCAGATTACACTTTTGCTTTTCACTGGGGAATGGCTCGTTTTTTAATATAAGTTAACGTACAGTACTTACATTGACCCATGGATAAGTCAATTCAGGGTTTTTGGGGGTCAATTTTTTGACTAAAATTTCTAGACTTATACATGAATAGACACAGTAGGTAGATCCAATCAGTTTAGTATTACTTTAGTCACCGCATAGGCTCATATTAATTAGTTACTCAACCATATTCGTGCTTATGCAACCATAGCCTAAATATAGCAAATGCACAATTTCCAAAAAAGTTCTGTTACACATGTGTATGACACCAATAAGATGTAGGATACTGTGTGTAAGAAAAATGGAACAAAATCATTTATTTCATTGAATAAAATACTGAATTAAAGAAAGCCCTAAGGTACTAAATTAGGAGTGCAACATTTCATCAAGGGTGCATCTACACTGAAACAGTGCATTTTGACCCCCTTTTAACTGCCCTGGCTCCATCCTACAGAATCCTGGGATGTGTAGTTTTGTGAGGCACCACTCTTTGTGAGACCTTGTAGCACTACAAATCTCAGGATTCCATTGGATAGAGTTACAGCACTTAAAGTGGTGTCAAACGGCTATTTTTCTACAGATGCACCCAAGTAATAGATTGTAGTTCATTCCTGTGAGTGTCATCTCAAGAGCAAGTCTGTGTTTAATGTGGCACCCTCCTATCTGAATGGTTTAAGAATTGCAGATTGAAATTGATTTTAAAACTTTTGATTATTTTTTTAATCAGTCAGGTGACATACTTCTTTTAATTTTTTATTATCATAAATCTGTACAAAAGCCATGGATAGCCAATGCCACCAGACAATTATTCCTCCTGCTCTTTCCTTCACAGGAGGAAATGCCTCTTCTAAGATGGTCACTTAGATTCATCTGATAAGAACAAAACATATTACTCCTAATCAGAAATGTTGTTTGCATTCATATTCAAATTTAAGGAAATTTACCTATGAACACTTGAGATTAATGAACTAACACCACTATCTTAAATAGTGGGGCTTACTTCCTGGAGAAATGGACGCAAGATTGCTGCCTAAGATGTTTTCTAATCACGTGACATTCCTAATAAATATATTTTATTGGGGGGAGGAAAAATTGAGTTGTTTATATAGTGTATTGTTTGAATTTTAAATTGTAAGCGGTTGTCTTTGTAACAGAGAAGTGGGATACAAATAAAGCTACTACTACTACTACTACTACTACTACTATTATTATCAGAACCTTTAGCCTGGGATGAGCAACTGTGGAAGGTTGGGGTGGGGAACATTGTTTGACCTTCAGGGCCCTCTGAAGGTAGCACCCAGCCTCCCCCATGAGAAGAATAAAAAACCCTCAAAATAAGTAGCTTCCATTCTATTTCTGGTTTCTAGTTTTGTGTGCTGGAAATGTGGGATTTGTGTCCACCAACCCTGAAAATCAGAAATTGCTTCTGGGGGGATGGCAAAATAGCTTTTTGGGAAAGGAACTTTTTTTCAAGGTGGAGGGGCATGTGATTGTGGTGAGAGGACTTGTGGGCCACAAAAAAGGACTTGAGGAACCACGTGTGACATACAGAGTAATAATAATAATAATAATAATAATAATAATAATAGGATTTATTTATATGCCGCCCAATCACTGGGAATCCTGTGTTCACTTTGGACCCCCTCGCTAGCTAGTGACAGATCCTCATCCATGCACTTTTTAAGCAAAACTTAGTGATGTTTGTGTGACTTATACAAATATTTTCTTTTGCCTTCATATACTTTGCTTCTACTTGTATATGATTAGACTTTTGTTATCAGCAACAAGAGAAAAATGGTTATTTATTCTTTTTTTCCTCCTCCCAATTAGGTAATTTTTATGTTTTGGAAGGACAAAGAGATGCCCTTCTTTGTGGCAACAGCTCAGATGCAGGGTAAGAATTTTAAGCAATCTGTTGACTTCCCTACAGATGCATTCAAGCTAGAAAACTCAAAAACTCTGATCCAGAGCTCTATGAACACAAGCCAGGATACAAAGACCTTCAGTGTGAAGGAGTCTCTGTTGAAAGCCTAACACAGAGATCCCCCCTTCATGAGTTGTAGTCATCAGAATTCAGTGTACACACTAGAATGACACTTTACTGAGAATTTTCCCCCCAAGGATTTTTGCTTTAGTTATAAGATTTTGTATTCCATTTTCCCAGTTCATTAGTTGAACAAGTTCAGTCTTCTGACAGTAGCAGGTAGAGACCCAGGGCATTCAGATGTATTCTGACAACATTTTCTCCATGCCATCCTTTTCATCATGATTTGTTTGCTGACCAGACAAAAAGATATTTCTGACTTTCTCATTCTAGAAATATGCCCAGTGCAGACAAGTAATTAAGAATATAGACTGCAAACACTAAAGAGGAACAGAAACACCAAATTAGTCCATTGTAGAAGCATGTCTACAAAATTTGAATCTTATTACAGTATCCTTTAATGCCATTGCTATGGCGAGATCTTTCCTGAAATAATAATTTTTAAAAGATGTATTTCAAGAAATACTTCTTTGAAGTATTGAATTATTTCAAGAAATAATAAAATAATTGTGCTAAGATAGACAAGATTTCCTCTCTAAGAAATATTCGCATTATGTTTAATAATTGTGAATATTTAGCCTTGGAAGTAATTGTGCATGACGTATAGCAGTGCTATACAGTGCCATCATAGTTCCCATTTCTATGTATGGTTGTAAAAGCTGGAGAGTGAAGAAAACTGATAAGAAGAAGATCAGTTCATATGAAAGGTGGTACTGGAGAAGAGTACTATGGATGCCACGGACTCTTAAAAAGACAAACAAATGGGCTGTGGAACAAATAAGGCCTGAACTATCTTATCTCTAGAAGCCAAGATGACTAAATTGAAACTGTTATACTTTGTCCATTTCATGAGAAGACATGCCTCACTAGAAAACACAGTAATATATAACAGGTTCAGTGGAGGGCCACAGGATAATCAGCATTCCATACGGATAGATTCAATCAAGGAAGCTATGGCCTTGAGTCTGCAAGATCTCAGTAGGGCTATAGATGATAAGGGGACTTGGAAGTATCTCACTCATAGGGTTGGCTATGAATCAGAGTTGATCCAAAGGCAATTAATAAATAACAGTGCTAGTCTGTTGCATTAAAAATTAACAGGAACCCTATTGTTTATTTTTAGTTTGCATTGTCCAGTGACAGCTACATATTTTTCTGATCAGATGAAAAAATACCACTGAACTAATCCAGAGATTAGAGAAGTTATTTTTTGGGTTTACCACCCCAGATTAGTAATTCTTCCAAGATCTGAACTAATTTTATCAGATAGATTGCATCCCGTATTTATTCATTGCAAGGTAATGATTTGCCAGAATACCCTTACAAAGCATAGTTCTATTTTATTTGTCAATACAAAATCTCATTTCAAAAGTGACCAGACCAAATCAACCAAATTTAGGTCTGACCAGGTTCAGTAAGACTTAACCCTATATGAACAAGCAGAGTCAAATATACCCTTATAGTCCAGGGGTTGGGGGTGACAAAATCATCATATTTTTCTTCCATAATTCCAAGTTCTCTATAGTTCTCAAGCATAAGGAGGTAAGAATTGTCATGTAGTATTTTACAGTTCTTGTTCTTTAACATAGGCTGCATCTGCACTGCAGAAATAATCCAGTTTGACACCACGTTAATTGTAAACTACAGTTCCCAGAATTCTGTAATATTGAGCCATGGCAGTTAAAGTGGTGTCAAACTGAATTATTTCTGCAATGCAGATGCAGCCTTAGTGAAAAATCTGTGTTTTTTTTTTCTCTGATAGCTTTTGGAGTCAATTCTATTGTTATGGAATTGTGGGGATAACTGAAAAACCATAGGCGTGAGGTGTTTGGGATCATGTGGATTTACCTAATGCTAGTTAGTTATCATAGCTACAGAAGCCTGTTCTATTCTTTTCATGTGATAGTGCAGGATAGAGGCCGACAGTGGTGACCTATGTTTATTTTCTTCATAAACAAATTACTCACATTCAGTAATATCTTCTCAAATGGTGTCAGTGGTCAACAATATCCCACATTGGTTTACAAAACAGACACTTCAGATTAGAATAAAAACACAATTTTGAAAATACCACAGAATGTAAGTGAAAAAAAAGATTAAATCATGTCCAATGTGATTTATTTTTTTCATAGTCAATGTCCTGAAGGCTATATGTGTGTAAAAGCTGGTAGAAACCCCAACTATGGCTATACAAGTTTTGATACATTCAGCTGGGCCTTCTTGTCACTCTTTCGGCTGATGACTCAGGACTACTGGGAAAATCTCTATCAATTGGTGAGAATTGTCTTGAGGCATGCTTAGTATGTGTGAAAGCAGAGGGATTTTTTTTAAGAGGAAGGGATCATCTGCCTGTCTGATTGTTTAAAAAATCCAGCTACGATCACATGAAGGAAATAATTGTTATACATATTTCAATATTTATGTGGTCATTGTTACTTTAGAATGTCATGATGAAGGCAGCAGTCTCAATGACACCTGCTTGTTTCCCCCCGCCTCATCTAGACTTTACGAGCGGCTGGCAAAACATACATGATCTTTTTTGTTCTGGTAATCTTCTTGGGCTCCTTCTACCTGATCAACTTGATCCTGGCCGTTGTTGCCATGGCCTATGAAGAGCAGAATCAAGCCACAATGGAAGAAGCAGAGCAGAAAGAGGCAGAGTTTCAGCAGATGCTTGAGCAGCTGAAAAAGCAACAAGAAGAAGCTCAGGTATATTTCTTTTGGAACATGTATGTCATTGGCTCTTTCAGTCTAGTGAAAAGAACTGAGAGCACTCACAACAGAGCCCCTTACTTATTGGCACTTCATACTTCTTGGTGCTACTTCTGCATCTACTCAGAGCCTCTCAAGTCTTTTTTTTTTTTGGTCTCTGTAGAAGGTGGCAGGAGCTGGGCAGGATGAAGGAACCTGTAGGCAACAAGGTGGGCAGTCGTCATTTCCATCTCACAATACTGTACGCAGTGTGGCCAGTTGTAGTTCAGATCTCATGATGCTGCAATTTGGCCAATTATCATTCAAATTTTAGTGGCATAAATAATACCTTTTCAAATTTTATTGTAAGGTCTCCTAGTAGATGAAGCACAAAGGACAAGGAAAGCATCAGGTCTGTTGGGTACCTGCCAAAGCCCACATTCACTGTCAATCACCAACCAACCAAATAACCAAGCAATCATTTTGCGTATGGTCAGGGCAGAGTCTTGACTGCTGACTACCAACATTTCCTGATGCTGATCTTTTCTTGCCATTGCTGCCACTGGCCTTCTCCCTCCACCCCACCCTATTCCATGGTCAAGAAGAACAGCAAAAGGAAGTGAGAGGAGGCGAGGATGAAAAGCAGCTGTTGAAACTGCCAGTTCACTTGCCTGCCCTTTTCCTTTGGGGAGCAGAGAAAGTGGGTAACAATAGCAGATAAAACAGATCTGGACACACATGAACACGTAGCAGTTTCACATGTCTACCATTAAAAACGTAGCATGAAGAACCTGCCACCATTCATTCACCTTTTTAAAGTACCATAAGTAACGCATTCCTGACCCACTTTCTTTTCATTTCAAATTAAGAGAAATTCCTCACGTGTGATAAAGTCCATTGTCTAGCACAGGCTCTTGGGCAGTTGCAGGAGCAGTTCTGCAGTCCCAAGGTTTCCCATAGTCATAGGTCACTGGATATGACCTAACCATATGATATGGGGCCTACCAGTGTGGAAGCAAACATACAACATAGTGCCAGGAATTCTTAAATAGTAGGAAAGAATTTGACTCCAAGTGCAAGAGAGCACTAGATGTTGGTATTAGAGTTTAATACTTTGCACTGGGTATGAGACTTTGGATGTAATAGTGAATTTCTCTGTGATTGTGACTATTGAGATAATGAAACTAATTCTGTTTACCTGGCACTATCACACAACAGACAACAGCAGCTGTGGCAGCAGCATCCGTTGCATCAAGAGACTTCAGCTGCGTGGGTGGATTGGGGGAACTCTTAGAAAGTTCTTCAGAGGCATCTAAATTAAGCACAAAGAGTGCTAAAGAAAGAAGAAACAGACGGAAAAAAAGAAGGCAAAAGGAGCTTGCTGAGGCAGAAGAGAGAGAAGAAGCGGATAAGTTTCCCAAATCTGAATCAGAAGATAGCATCAGAAGGGGAGCTCGCTTGTCCTATGAAAAGAGGACTTCAACTCACCAGGTACAGGTCAAATCCATTTTAAATTATGCAATTCCATTTCCAAGATAGCTTTTCCAGGTATATTTCAGATTACTGTACTAAGGTTACTAAGAAAAGAATATTTGTTGTGAGGAGTGTCTTTTTTATGGTGGCACCAGAACATCAGTAGAACTCTCTTCTGGAACAATTCAATTAAGGTATTTTCTTTTGAAAATCAGTGATGGCCTTTTTGGTCTGCATCGAGGTATGCAAATAGAAACTGGTTTTATTCTCAGTGGCAGCCATTGAATTTTGTGGTAAAGCTAAAAAGCCACAAAACCATGCAATCTGGTGTACAGTTGAGAGGAGACAAAACTTGCAGATATTGGGATCAATATCCTGCCCTACTCTAGTTCTGTTCCTGAGTACATTTTTACCTTCTCGTATGAGTTAGTACAGTATTACCTTTTGCAGACAGCTGTGTAGTGAAGTCAAATCACTTTCAGACAAAGCCAGTGACCTGTTTAGGGAACACTACCTCTTCCAAATGGAACACCAGGGTTGCAGAGATGGGGCAATTTTCTTTTGACAATACCCCATCTTCAGAGGGTAGAATCTTTAGTGGAAACAGAAAATGCATTTGTACTGATATTTTTGAAGAAAAGAAGGGGTGAGGGAGAGAATGAGGAGAGAGAGAGAGAGAGAGAGAGAATTGGGGGTACAGGTATCTGGCATTCATTTTGCCCCTTATTTGTATAAATAATCCCTACTAGCATGATCATCATCATAATTCACAATCATAACAGTTGTTTGCGCTCTGCCATTTCCCCCAAAATTGCCATTTGAAGAAGCCTTTTGCAAGAATTCAGTTTTTAAGGTGAAAACAACAATACCGTAATTAAAAACAATAAAGTCCAAAAAGCCACACCCAATGTATAATAAAAATGTAAGAACAGAAAGCTAATATTAGAATTGTAGAAAGACTTAAAGATGGTGAGTTAACCTCAGTGAAACAGAGTCCATTTGTTACTTAATGGATTAAACATTATATTTTGAAATAAATTATCTTTAGTAAGTGGCACAGAAATTTTGAGATGTACATAAAATATCATTGATGTGACATGTGCTTAAGTCATAGCACAGTCAAAATGGATCTAACTGCCTAATAGCTGCAAATTCCATCACAGTGATTTTTTTAAAGTTAACATTTAAATAATTACCTAAATAATTTAAAGTGTAAACAGTGTATTAAGGCATAAAAGCAATGCGAGTAGGTGAAGACTATGAGACAGTTGCTAGAAAAATTTGTCAGAATTTGTTATAATGACAACTAGAATAAAAACTGCCTCTCCTTATGAACCATTATTTACTTAACTATGCAGTTTATATCCTGATTCTCCTTTAAAACAGTGCTCAAGAGTTAAGTGCAAATGTGCCATATTGAACAAGTTATCAGCGCATCAAAGTTATGATTTTTTAACTATATATTTCAGAGTATTTTTTCAAACTAGTCCAGAGAATATTAGAAATTTAAAGTAGCCAGATTAGAAAACAGATTCTAAGGCTGAAATAATAAGTCTCCATGTAAGGATTTCTCCCGCTAGCAGTAGTGATGGTTTTATTTATTCATGAGTAGTGCTAATGAGATATGCAAGGAAGGAGCAGGAGATTCCATTAAGGAGTTACTTGTAGTGCAATTAATAAATGAACGACCAGCAAAAATTGATTCTTCCTGTTTTCGATGGCAGAGTCACCATCTCCAGGTCTCCTGTGGCTGCTGAACATTGCTGAAATTATTAATTGGTGAGACAGTATGATTAATCAATGGTGGATTAATAGTAGAGCTCTAATTAAGTGGATCCAGCCATTGGGCTTTCCCCATAACCATAAGCAACAGCTGGCTAGTTAATTTGCCTTATTTCGTTTTAGGAAACATCTGCTTGTGTTTGGAATTTCTCACTGGAAGACAGTGCAGGGTGGGTCATGACTATGGATATGTAAGTGAGTTGTCATAGATATGTGAGTGGTTGAGGGAAATTTGTCAAAGGATGATTTATTGCCCAACAGTGAAAGAAAAGTGAGTCATCCCAGGTTGTGAGAATCTGTGTCAAATTTCAAGCAAGGAGCATGCAAGATAATAATATGTATTGCTTCAATTTCTATCCTGCCTTCCTTTCCCAGTAGAAGCTGTCATTAGTAGCAGCATTTTAAGCCCACAAGGAAAATGTCTCATACATCAAGTCAGAATATTTGTCCACCAGATGATGCCAGGCTTAGTACTATCTTGTATTACTATGCCTGGGATTTAGGCTTAGTATCATCTACTGTGATTGCAAGCAGAGTCTCAGTTTAAGGTCTTTCCCATTTCCTGCTATCCAATCTTTTTAGCTGGTGATGCCGGAGTTTGAACCTAAAACCTGCATGTGAAACCTGGGACCTTACCGCACAGGACCTCCGCGGTATGGCCTGAGAATGGAACGGAAGGGGCCAGGAATGAGTGTGGAACGAGCGGGGGACGCATTTTACTGCACACAAAAGTCCTTTACTTGTTCCATTCCCCTCTCTTCCGTTCCCAATCCATTCCAGAGGGGGCGATTTTTGAGAACTGTTCAGAACAGTTCTCAAAAATCGCACCCTCTGGAATGGATTGGGAACGGAATAGAGAACAGAATGAGTGAGGGACTTCCTTGTGTGTGGTAAAATGCGTCCCCCACTCGTTCTGTTCTCTTCCGTTCTGTTCTCAAGCCGTCCCTGGAGCCCTGTGCAGTAAGGTTCTTTGCCTCTACCACTGGGTTTGGGCTCATTCCCAGCTTAGAGTGGGCCTAGGTCTGTAACAGAAACCAAGTTAATATGCTACTCAAGATATCACAAGTTTATACACAATGGTACAGAAGACTTGTAGAACATTTCTAACCCATAATTTGATTTACAAAACTGGTGGTGTGGGATAAAACGGCTTGAGTAAATAGAGTCTCACCTGAAAGAGCAACAATATGGCAGATGGTTTCATAGGCTCCATCCCACTTCATCAGATACACAAAGCATGCTGCTTTCCATGAGAGCTTTCACTCAGTTAAAACTTGATAGGCACAAAACAGACAAGCCAAAAGGAACAGCTTCCGGCCACTTCAGGGCATTTAGATGATATATGCCTCGAAGCAATAGCATTAGCAATAGCAATAGCAATAGCAGTCACATTTCTATACCACTTTATGTAGAACACAGTACTGTAGTCCCTAAGCAGTTGACAACATGTAAGCTAATTGTCCCCAACAAGTTGGGAACTCATTTTAGTTACCTATGGAAGGATGCAAGGCAGAGTGAACACTGGAGCCCTGGGATCAAACTCATAACCTTGTGGCTGCAATACTGGCTGCAGTACTGGCATTTAACCACTGAATCATCAAGTGGCTTGAAGCTGCTCCGAGGTTGCCAAAGGCAGTCCAAAGCTACTAGAAAAAGAAGAGGTGAAAAACTGCTCCTTGCCAGCGGCCTGTTTGGGATCACAGTGGCAGCCTGCTTTGAGAGTGGGCTGTGCAGTCACCGTGGTCCCTGGCTGATTGCAAGCCAATTCTCCTTCATGCCCATCTGCTTTGCCCCAGTGTCTTTAAGTCTCTTGTTGCAGCTGTAGCCCCAAGGTTGTCATGGAGAGAGGGGAGCCAGAGATACAAAACAAACCACAGTGCTTTTCTTGTGTATAACAAGGCATAAGCTTTATTTGAAACAGCTATAAAGTGTTTGCTTGGCATGAAATCTGAATCTGGAATTGGACAACCCAACTCCCTCCAGTTTGATTGCTGGAGGAAAACTGGAGTGATCGCTGTGGAATCCACATAGATATGCAGCCTCTGTGTGGTTCCTTGCCATTTAGTGGTGGGGCATACCCTTCAGGCCCCAAACTGGGTGTCAGCTGTACCACTCCACCCAAGGCTCCTTAATGGGACCCTCAAAAGACGTGGATTCACAAGGTACTTCCTGTACACCTGAATCCAATCTTCGTGCCACATCTCCAAAAATTTGCTAAAATACAAGGAAATGAAGCAAATAAAGTGCCAAGACAGTTGTAGAGTGGGAAGGCAACAGGAACAATACTGAAATGGGAGTGGCAGAGTGGCTTAATTTATATATGCCAGGGAGGCTTCAGGGAAACCTATATTCTCTTTCCCATCATGAGTAACCCCCCTTGCCATGCATAGTCATTGGTTGTTTGTCCAGAAGCTTGCACAAACCGCTCAGGCTTCTGGAATGAAAAAAGACATGAAACAGGTGAAGGAAGATGGTGGACCCTGTGCCCTATGTCTCCTGCCAAGCTGCAGAGTCACCACCTGGTGTTTTGGTGGCTAATGCTTTTTGCTGACACACATACCCCTCCTAGAATTTTCAGTAATGTGAACCAAAGTCCATTGCCATAATTCCTTTAGTCCTAAACACTGACACTGTTCCTCTTTGTTTTTTATCTCCCCTTCCCCACCCTCAGTCTTTGCTGAGCCTTCGTGGCTCCCTGTTTTCCCCAAGGCGCAACAGCAGAGCAAGTATTTTCAGCTTCCGAGGGAAAGCAAAGGATGTAGGATCGGAGAATGACTTTGCAGATGATGAGCACAGCACCCTTGAAGACAATGAGAGTAGAAGAGATTCCCTCTTTGTGCCAAACAGACACAACAGTGAACGGCGCAACAGTAACACCAGTCTAGCAAGCCTGTCATCAAAGATGGTGCCAGCACTTCCACTAAATGGGAAGATGCACAGCACGGTGGATTGCAATGGAGTGGTTTCTTTGGTGGGCGGACCTGCAGCACTTCCCTCACCTACTGGACAGCTTCTGCCTGAGGTGATAACTTCTCTCTTACATTTTGGCATATCTGTTATAGGTGGACATGGATAATAATGTAAGACTGTAGTATTCGTGTGAGTATCACACAAGATGTCCTAAATCCTCTGCCTTGCTACAGAACTCTGAACCACTAAAAATCTTTCATTAAGGTCTGGGGAATCCTCAGAAAGGGCCTGGCATTTTGGACAAGGGGTATGTGGGAAATCAGAGTCAAAATGGCTGTTTTGGTCAAGTGCTCTGATTGTTAGATCAGCAAACTTTTAATTCATGATTTCCCAAGATTCTTCCTATAAATGCACATATATAGTTCTGCATATTACAAAAGCATACACACAAATGCACAAATACATGCAAATATCAAAGCAATCTTGTGATCATAAGTGTTATAGATGGTTTTTGTGGAGTTCTTTGCATGGGGAGAGATGCTGTTTTACTAACACAGAAATGTCCTTCTCTGCATTAGTATCACACAACATAAAATAATATTTATTATGCCCAACTGGTTGTACAGTTGCATCAAGGCTGCACAGTCCTGAACACTATTTTGGCTCCTCTGTCATGCTTTCCAACCTGTGGTTAAGCTACATAGTTGCCAGCCATGCTAATTCACCTTACATAATTTTATTCTAGTGTTTATTACCCATTTGTTGAAGCTCTGAAATAGGTTTGTAACATGATTTACAATGCAAAGCAGGTAATTTAAATGCAGTAAGCTCATTAAATAAAATTAAGATCAGCAAATTTAACAAACAGGGCAGACGACAGCTAGCTATATCTAGACAAGTAGTTTCATCTAACTTTGTAACACAGTGCTAAAACCTTTCCAGTTAGGAAGTGCCCTTCTGAACATTATTTGTGTCTTCAAAAAAAATACATTCCATCTTTTGAAATATAATTGAGGTCTAGCCTCTGTTGTTTTAAGTAAAAATGTTTAAAACAACAAATCACCCCATTTTGTTGCTGCAAAGTCATTACATTTCTTACATTTGGGGGTTACAATTAAGATGTTTTGTAAAAATTATAAAGTGTCAATATAGCAAAATCTGTGATGTGCACTTGTCATAAAGTTATTGCTGCTTGCAGATTCTGGTGGTGTGCATGTTTCATGTCAGTGGTGGGCAAACTTAACTATAAGATACACAAGCCCCCCCAAAACTATTTATGAGCCCTGTGCCAGGATCATTTTTCATGAGAATTGTTGTTTTCATCTCCTGGAGATCTCTAGGGTTGGCAGTTTGGGCTAGCTATCCTTCACCCAGAAGTGCAGGTAAGGTCACTTGAGATTTTGATTCACCACCACCATCCCACATTTCAGGTCTTGGTGTGGCCATGGTCAGGGCAAAAGTCTGATCCCCAGAATGTTAAAGTTGCCCACCCAGGCAATCCTCATCTGTGAAATGGCCTAATATTACAGCCCAGGCAGTATAACCCTAACTGAATGGTGTGCTGGCTCTGTGGATGGGTGGGTAAGAACAGGCAGAAGCTTTGTGTGTTTACTGAACTGCTTTTCTGCTGAACTTTAACCCCTTTTGCCAGGTGATCTCAGTGATGAGCTGGGAGTGGGATCTGCTGGCACAACTGCTGTGGCCACTGAGACCAGCCAGCAGAAGACCCAAACAAGGGGGCAGAGCAGTTGAATTATGCCAAATCCACTGCGCTGGGACAAAATTAGGGCAGGGCAAGGATAGCCATGAATAATTTCCAACTGGCTAGGCTTCAAAGTGGTTTAGATTCTGCGCAGCTTCAGTTGGCTTAGTGCTAGCTCAGATGCCCCTTGCTTACTTTGGCTAATTAGCACTGTCCTCGTAGGTTTTCTGTTTTGAAGAATGATTTGCTATCAAGAGACTGTTGTCGGATTGCCTCTTATTTCTCTCCAACAGTTATTGCCCATGTTCCAAAGAACTCTGCTAGTAGTTTTTCAAATAGTATTTATTAATTTATTTATTTATTCATTTATTTTATTTTATTTTATTTTTAACCCGCCTTTCTCCCAAAATGGGACCCAAGGCAGCTAACATACATAAAACACAACAATTAAAATTGTACAATTAAAATTGTAAAAATATAAAAATTACAAATATAAAACTTAAAAAATACAAAGTTAAAGTTAACAATCTAAATAATTACCCACTCTACATGGCAAGCTACCTTTGAAACTGCAAGGGCACTCAAAAGCATCGACTCATTACCTGTAAGATTAACAGATTCTTAGAAAACCCTCCCATTGCTAATAGCAAACTCACTCTCTAAGGAAGTAGACTTAAGTCTATGAAAGCTCATGCTGCCAACTTCTTTCTTTCAGTTAGTCTCAAAGGTGCTACAGGAGCTCTCTACATACTCACTGTCTGAGTGCTGATCTTTATGTAGCCAAAAGGACACTGGTGGTACACAAATGGGATGTGTTCGCAGGTTTGGGGGAGCCCCAGTGTTTGTTCAAATAAATTCTAGGGTGGGAACTTCTAAAGGAGCCGAAAAATGTAAACTGTTCATTTCAAGATCACTGAGCATTCTCAGTGACCACTGAATGCTCAGTTATCGTTGGTGTGGTGTGGGTGTATGGCTGTATTTCCACAGGTGTAGAGGAGCTGGAATGAACTGGGCAGAAATGGCTGGAAACCTGTACACTGCAATATTTTCTTTCAGTTTTCATGTACAGAGTTTTTGCTTGACTTCCAGGAATGATTTCGCATAGGTTCTATTTTCAGGGTACCACTACAGAAACAGAAATAAGGAAAAGGAGATTGAGCTCTTATCAGATTTCTATGGAATTGATGGAAGAATCGGCAGCAAGACAAAGAGCTATGAGTATAGCCAGCATACTCACTAATACTATGGAAGGTACAGTAAGACAAGTTTGACCCCATGCTGTACTTTAATTACACACAAGGTAAAACATGGTTATTTTATTTTCAGTGGGAAATAGCACTCATACTGATGAAACCTATGGGAGTGGTTGAGCATTGCTATTTTTTCTGAAATTTCCACACACACACCCATCCCCCGTAAAAGATTTCCAAATCTTGTAAAACTGGCTAATTTTTCTTTGCTGTTAAGGGATTTCAGGTCAATCTGTGGGTCTTTGTGATTGATGACATTCCTGACCCTACTGAATAGTGGGTGTTTCAGATGTACTAAGGGAAAATGCTTCTTCCTGCAAGGGAAATACGTAACTACACTCATCCCTCCATATTTGCAGCTTTGATATTTGCGGATTTGATTATTCATGGATTTGAATAATATGTTCTCTCTAGGAATATCTAGGTCCTCCAGTGTAACTCTGTGGTCCACTTTAACTAAAAGCTGCACTGAAAGACATAGAGATTCCTAGACAGAATACTCCACTAGGCCTTCGTAGCACTTCTAGCGCACTTCTATGGTCAGTGTCTGTCGGACATTAACCACAGAGTTGCACTGGAGGACCTAGAGATTCCTTGAGAGGTGTCCTCTCAGGTAAAAACATGGTGTTTTTGTTATTTGCGGTTTTTCCATATTCCTGGGGTCTTGTGCCCCTAACCCTAACGAATATGGAGGCACAAGTATAGTTCATAATGGGTGTGTACATTGAATACTAATTCCTCAAGATGTCAGCAGTTGGAGAGTTTGATTTTGAGAGTAAATATAGATATTGTAATTGTAACTGTAACCTAGTGGAGGGAAGAGAGGCACTGGGTATGGTCATCTCTGCACACAAACTATGAAGAGGAAAGAGAAAGGGATAGTGGAAGTGATGTTGTTGTGTACATCAAAGAAAACTGAGTGTCAAATAAATTAGAAGTCTTAACTAGACCAGACTATTCTACATCATTTCTGTGGGTTACAGTACCAGGACCCCTAAATAATGTAATGGGAACATGCTCTTGCTGTCCTAACAAAAGTGCTCAGGATGATTTCCAAATGGAGAGTGAAACGTAGGAGGCATCCATTGGAGTAAGTGATGTAGTAATGAGGGTCTTGGGCAATCCTCACAGTGATGATAAATGCATGATCTGGTATGATGAGGTAAAAATTCTAGGTACCCAAAATGACTGTGCCCTAGAACAGCTGGACACAGAACTAACCAGAAGGTATGTGACATTAGGCTAAACCTTAAGCTGAGGACCTAAGACCCAATTAAGATATGTTACTGAACCAATTTTATTTATACTAAAGTGGAATTGTTCTGTTAAAACTATATTTTCAAAAGCCTGAATATAGTTTCATAATTAAAAATAAATAGGTCTAGGTTAAGCAATTAGGGACAGTCCATGAGATCAGTGTGTTAGATCTAGAGTGGAATTTCCTTGCCACACTTAAGTGTTGATATTGGAAGCAATGTAAACTATCATGAGGACTAAAGTGGGTAGGAGCAATTGGACGTGTAGGTCAGCCCTGGCTCAGCTGTTCTGACAAAAATTTCTCATGACAGAATAAAAACTGCATTTCATCCCATATGAACAGCATATTTGATAATGGTAGCAAAGATATTTCTATTAGCTATGATAATGAAAAATAATAAACATATCCAGCAGTGAAGAGCATTATATGTTTATATATAAATTCTTGGTTTTCTAAATTTGGTGTATACACTTATGCACAGGATGTAGTATATACTTCTCCCACTCACTACAGAACAACTGTATAAGTGTTTTTAATGGTGTGTGAATTTTCAATAAAGATAATGCACATTACATCTTTTATCTCCCCCCCCCCCCCACAGAACTTGAAGAATCGAGACAGAAGTGCCCACCATGCTGGTATAGATTTGCAAATACCTTCTTGATCTGGGATTGTTGGAGTCCTTGGTTAAATGTAAAGCACATTGTGAATCTGATAGTGATGGACCCATTTGTTGACCTTGCTATTACCATCTGCATCGTTTTGAATACCCTATTTATGGCCATGGAGCACTATCCAATGACTCACTATTTCAACCATGTGCTTTTGGTGGGAAACCTGGTATGTATATGGACAAATGAAAATTTCTCTATTTTATTGAATGTATTAATCATTTTAATAGGAATTGTTAAGACAAAGTACAAGTATGTTCTTAAGGAGAATGTAGCAGTATAGTCAAAACTTCAGATGGAATCATTTTCTCCACAAACGCAAACCTACTGTTGGAATCCTAGTTTCATTGTTGAGTCTCTTTAGTAAAGCTCCTTAATAAAGGACCTCTGGATAATAACTGCACAAAGCTCTTAAACAGACAATTTTTGTTGCATTAGTGCTACTGTTAACCTTCATTTCTTTAAGCTCTCATTATTAGAAATGCAATTACAGATATTATTTCATAACAATATAGGATCTTAAATATAGCTAAGCTGCTTAATAGTCATCACTTGGAGCAACACTTACAGGCTTAGCCTATATAAAGGTATAGAAGCTGATTTAATAGTACCTTCTTTGTTGCCATGCAGAATTGTCTGTAATACTAAAAAGTTACAATTCCACATTATCATCTCAACTGAGGTTTGAATTATCTTTCCTTCAGTTTACTCAAAAACCAACATGCTGGTTTGTTTGTTTAAAAAAGATGGTGTTCAACACAATGTTTTCATTGTCAGACTTGCCAAGTATTAATTAAAACCTCAACGTAATGGGTTTTTAATTGTTAAATACAACCATTTTGCTACTCCAGATTAATTATAATAAACATAGATAGCAACAGATCACTTTGAAAGCCCCATTGACACCCCAGCCTCTATAGATAGAACTCTTGCCTGTTTTGTACCTGTTTCTATATTCCTAGAAAACATTACCATATCTGCTTTTAATATGAAAGATGAGTCCAGATAGAAGATAGTACTATGTTAGGGTTCCATTCTATCCTTTATCCTGTTCAGCATGTATATGAAACTGCTACTATCTGACATTGAGATCGCTGAGGAACAAGGTCATCAGCGTGCTCCATCACTCAATTCTATTTGCATCAGGAGAAGCTTCACAAGTGTTGGTTAGGTACATGGAAGCAAAGATAGTTTGGAAGGTGGCCAGTACACTAAACCTAAATCATGGAGGTACAGAGGTGGTTCTTGGGTCCAGGAGGACGAAGAGAATATAGACTTTTCTTACTTTTCAGATTACCCTTTTCAGATTACCTAGGGGTCCTATTTTGACTCATACTGTCATTAGAGGTGCAACAGACCGCAGTGGCAAATAAAATAAAATACACATGCACAGGGTTGAGATAGGACAGCCTGTCTTTAGTTCTCTGTTTGCTAATAACTGTACGACTGAATTGTTGCATTTTCATCAAGATGGAGTGGGCCTAAATACTCAAAAGTTATCAGATTCCATCTGATCTTGTAAGCTAAGTAGGGTCAGCCTTCCACACATGTTTTCATTGACACCTTAAATAAAATAATGAACTTCTTTATTATACTTGCCCTTAGGTCTTCACTGGCATCTTCACTGCAGAAATGGTCTTGAAAATCATAGCCATGGATCCTTATTATTATTTCCAAGAAGGCTGGAATATATTTGATGGCATCATTGTCAGCTTAAGTTTGATGGAGCTGGGTCTTGCAAATGTGGAAGGCCTATCAGTGCTAAGATCCTTCAGATTGGTAAATATTTTAATAAATACAGCACTTATGTTCACACGATTCATATGTGGAGTGCAGCAGCATCTTATTCAAGATGATCTAAGGGGGGACTTTTGAGCACTACTTATTATTCATTTAAAATATTTTATCTCTGCAAGAAAAACCTTACCAAGGCAGTTCATGGAAGAAAACTGTAAAAAAAAATCCATTTAATTTAAGCACCATTTAAAATAAAATAAGAATAGTATTCTTAATAGCAGTGGTTCTTAAAACAGTGGGGCAAGACCCCTGGTGGGGGAGTGAGAATTGCTCAAGGAGGACATGAGAGGTGAAGCCCTTGATCTTTCCTCCTTCTCCTCTACCCCTTCCCAAACTTTTTCTGACCTGGAGGGGAAGAAAGAAGGGTGCTTGGAGCAGCTGGCTCGGCCTGATGGAGAATGAGAAGGAGGAGGAGAGCAAGGAGGTTCACTGGATCATGGCCTCTGGTGGAGCCCTTCCCAAGCCACTGCTTCTTCTTCCTTCTCCCATCCCATCACTGCCTTGAAAATTGAGGTTTCTGTGTTAATCTGTGTGTGAGAGAGTTAATTAGTATGTGTGTATATGAGTGAATCTGCTAAATCTGCACTGCAGAAATAATGCAGTTTGACACCAGTTTAACTGCCAATGCTCAATACTATGAAATTCTGGGATTTGTAATTTTGTGTGCTATTCAGCCTTCTCTGACAGAGAGTTCTTGTCCCACAACAAACTACAAATCCCAAGATTTCATAGGATGACAGTTTTTAAGTGATATCAAACTGCATTGTTTCGGCAGTGCCGATTCAGCCAGGGTGCATACATATCTGTGAGAATTGGTGCATAAACGTCTGGCTGTATGTGAGACAGTATATGTAAAATTGATATGAGTTACGTACTGAATTTATTTCAGTAAAACTATCCTAATTTGAACAATGTTATTTCTTTATAAAATGTTCAAATGTGAATATCTATGATTGTGTGAATGAAATACGCACACTAAACAAATAAAATATTTTGATTCGCATACTATGTTAAGAGGGGGATGTGACATCTGCATGAAGATGTAAAGAGGGTCACAAGTTTAAAAAGTTAGGGAACCATGGCTTAATAGTGGGGTTTTTTTGTGTCGATTTATATTTTTAGTTTTTGCAAATCTAAATTGCTCAATGAACTGAAGATAGTAAACAAACTATTTTTAATGGGCTTATATGCCTAGCATGCATAGAGGTGCATAGAGATGTGATGATGATGTTATGTGGTGGAGGTGTAGTACTCCTGAGCCAAATCTGCATCTGTTTAGGAAATACCCTAGAAAAATTTCTAAAATAACAAACTTCTTGCCCTTAGCATTATGGAAAGGAAAATCTGGAGCACAGTTATTGAAATAAATATATTTAATTCATTCATGATCAGTTTCCCATTTTTCTACCCTAGATTGTGCTCATAGTGGCTCAGCATTGTCAGAATAACAATTGGCACAAGAAACATGAAATCAGCATTTGTGGATGACTATGTGGTTAAATACAGAATATATGAAATCCAGAACAAATATTTTCATGGCTTTAAATTTAATAAGTGTTACTTGAGAATTTAACTTAGTAATTAGTACTTCCACAGTGTTCTGATAATTTATTTTCATATACTTCCTTATTGCAAATATGATTTAAAAATATTCAATATAGATATGGTCTGGTGACTACCATTAATTGTAGTGGAAATAATATGTGAATTATATTCACTATATGATTTTGTGTAAATAAAAATGTAGCTCCCAGAATTCAATAAATTCATTTTCCTGATCTACATTCTACTGAATATATTTTTGTTTGCAAATATTTATATACCCCTTTGATCTGAAAATTTCAAAGTGGTATACATGAATAAAACATGAAATACTAATAGCACACAAAATAAAATTACAGCTTTTATGTGGTCCATGCAAAAGACACTAGGTCAGACTAAACAGGAAATGCTTGCTTAACTACTTGTGTATTTAATATTCATCTAAAGCTTAGAGTAATTAGAGCATGTCTTGTTTCTGTGAGAATAGCATTCCATATAGCGGCTGTCACAAGGATAGATGTCTAGCTTTAAACAGCTGCAGAACATGTTGCACTATCTGAAAGGTGTTTCCAGATTACCACAAAGACCAAATGGGTCTATAAGGCAGAATGAAGTCCCTCAGGTAGCAATACCCCTAGTTGTATTGCTTAGGGCTTTGTTAACTAATAACAAAATCTTGAACCTGGCCCAGTAGCAAATAGGCAATCAGTGCATTTATTTTAGCAGAGGTGTAGTAAGGTGCTAGTAAGTTGCTCCCTCTTAAAGCTTAGCCAAAGCATTCTGCATCTGCAGCAGTTTCTGGACCATCCTTATGTACAGCACAACACAGAGGACATTGTTATATTCCAGATTTAATATTAATAGTACCTACACCACTGTAGTTACACTACAAATGAATGAAAAGGTTGAGTTTCCCTTATCTGGAATTCCAAAATCTGAAATACGCTATGTAAATATGATAGTAACAGCTTTATTTTCTAATGGTTCACAAACTTTGTTTCATGCACAAAATTATGAAAAATATTATATACAAAATTACCTTCAGGCAATGTGTATAAGATATATACAAAACATAAATGAGTGTCATGTTTAGACTTGGGTCTCATCTCCAAGGTATCTCACTAGTTATATATAAATATTTTTTAAAATCCAAAACATTTCTGGAACCAAGCATTTTGGATGAGAGATGCTCAATCTGTACATACTTTTAAATGAAATATATGAAAGTAGTCCATGCCTTCCTCCCTCTAAATTTCAACAGATTGTGTTTTGTTTTCATTTTTAAAATGGAAATAGTCAAAATAAATTTTAATTATGATGCTGTCTGTTTTTCAGCTCCGGGTTTTCAAGTTAGCAAAATCCTGGCCAACATTAAATATGCTGATCAAAATTATTGGCAATTCTGTGGGTGCTTTGGGAAATCTGACCTTGGTCCTGGCCATCATTGTCTTCATTTTTGCCGTGGTTGGAATGCAGCTGTTTGGTAAAAGCTACAAGGAATGTGTCTGCAAGATTGCAGAAGACTGTGAACTTCCACGTTGGCACATGAATGACTTTTTCCACTCTTTCTTGATTGTATTCCGAGTACTTTGTGGAGAATGGATAGAAACCATGTGGGACTGTATGGAGGTTGCAGGCCAAACCATGTGCCTTATTGTTTTTATGCTGGTCATGGTGATTGGAAACTTAGTGGTATGTTATCAGCCTTTTCCTCAAACTATGACCCAGTACAGACCACCCAAAAATGGCGGCTCGCCGGCACCTGTTTTTCTGCCGGAGGGAAGCCGCAGCCACCAAACCGCATGGCTTTCTGCGGGTTCTTTTTATGCCGTGACGGCAGCATAACAAGTGTGCCACTGGTGCACTGGTTACCTAAGTGTATACAGGGCGCCGCCATTGTTGCATCCTTGTCATGTGATAGGGTTGAGCAGTGTGTGGGCGTGCCACCCTGAGGCCTATATGACATTATTATAAAGTACAATAAATGTGTTTATTATTTGGGAGAAAAGCCTCTTGTCTGTCACTTGACTAAATTGAGGCTGTCATACTTCGGTCACATCATGAGAAGACATAACTCATTAGAAAGGACAATAATGCTTAGAAAGGTGGAAGTCAGTAGAAAGAGAGGGTGACCACATGTCATATGGTTAGACTCAAGCTGAGAGGTCACCAGCCTGAAACTGCAAGACCTGAGCAGAGTGGTGACTTAGAGCTGCCTCTTTCGCAGGGTTTTCGTGAGTCAGTTAACTTGAGGGCAATTAACGGCAACCTCAATAAATCTGCCTCAACCCAGCTTTTCTCTCCATCTTGTGAGTTAGGTAAGCAAACTCTTATTTAGTAGATATAACCTGCAACCCAAATAAGTCATCTGGGCACAGGAGCAGTCCCTGTACATGCAGAAAGAGCACTGTTTAATTATTTTCTCAAAAGGCAGTGCCTGCTACTAACAAGCAAGTCATCATTCAGTATTAAAAAAACTTGCTTGTTTGGAAATCAGGTTTGCACCTGCTAAAACATAATCTGCATATTATTTTAGATAAGATCTATCCAGTGTTGTGGGACTGAGAAGCTTTTATTTTAAAACAAGACATATATATATGGGGAAAGCCCAGCTGATTCAATTGGGAAAATTGCTAAAAAGGGTCAAGGAAGAAAGCACAAAGGCAGGCTTGCTGCTGAACATAAAGAAAACAAAAATAATGACCACAGAGGACCTACATAGATTCAAACTAGACAATGAGGAATTCAAAACAGTTAAAAGATTTCTCATACCTTGGATCAAACATAGATCAGAATGGACTCTGTAGTCAAGAAATCAGAAAGAGACTAGGAATATGAAGAGCAGTGATGAAAGAACTAGACAAGATCCTAAAGAATAAAGATAAGCAGTGAAGTTAGACTCAAATGCAGTTAACAACACTGCTGTGTCAAACCAAAGGCCTATCTAGTCTAACATTGTGTTTCCACAGTGGCCAGCCAGATCCTTGTAAGTTGGCCACAAGCAGGACAAGAGGTCAATGTTTGTATTTTTTAGCACACTGTCTCTGATACTGATGTTTAACAGGTAGCTGTAATCCCCACCAGCCCTTCATAATCATAGATTATTCTCTATGCATTTATTCAGTGGAATTATTGTTGTGTATATGGCTGCATGTTCAAAAACTTGCAATCTAAAATGATAGATTACCACTTCAGGATTTTACCACCTCACTTGGCTGCATGTGGAGTCTGATGATCAAGGTGTGTCATTTGATGGATGAAATGGGCTGCTTGGAGATATAGCAGGCTTCTTCTTATAATGTGCCTGATCCTTATTTTATTTTATTTTTAATTTCCTATATAAATATATTGCACATTTTTTCTTTCTTTCTTTCTCCATGTTCTAGGTACTGAACCTCTTTCTAGCCTTACTGCTGAGCTCCTTCAGTTCAGACAACCTTGCTGCTACAGATGATGATAATGAAATGAACAATCTCCAGATTGCTGTGGGGAGGATTCAGAGAGGAATTGATTACATTAAGAAAAAAATGCAAGAAGTGGTTCAGAAAAGTGTTATTAGAAAGCAGAAAGCCACTGAGGATATCAAATCACTTGAAGAGCTAAACAACAAGAAAGACATCTACATTTCCAACCATACCATGGTGGAAATAACTAAAGATGTTCATTATCTGCGAGATGGGAATGGAACCACAAGTGGCGTAGGCACAGGCAGCAGTGTGGAAAAATATATTATTGATGAAAATGATTATATGTCATTTATTAATAATCCGGGCCTTACTGTGACTGTACCAATTGCAGCTGGAGAATCAGATTTTGAAAATATAAACACAGAGGAATTTAGCAGTGAATCTGACCTTGGAGCAAGCAAAGAGGTAGGACTTTATATTTGTATATATATTAATGTATTACATTGACGTTGTCTTCTTTTGCTTTTGCACAGGTAATGGTCCTGGGAGATTACACAGTTGGTTTTTATTGCACCTTTACTGTTTTTTATCAGAAGGGTCTTCGAAGGGTGTGGAGGATGCGGACTGCATGTGATGACACCCCAGAGGAGGATGTATACCCAATGGGGTGGTACACCCAGTGGGACTAGTGTGGGTGCTGGGTGAGTGAGAAAGGAATGTGATGCCCTACACCAGACCCTGAATGGTCCCTTTGAAGGCCTGAGCACAATCACCCCTCAGCATTGGCTGCCTCTTGGGTTGCAGTGCTTTCTGTTTAAGAGTCTGGCATGGCATACGTACCAGACTCTGAACAAGACCGTCAGAGGCCATGGCACCCCCCTGGCTGGGTAGTGGGCATCCAGCCGGTGGGGAGGCGACCTAGGAAATAGGAAGTGTCAGCAGAACGGTGTCTGCTGTCCCCTTCTCCTACAACCCTTTCTGGGCACCCACATCATGTGACACCAAAGGGAGTAACACTACTTTGGTCTTCATTAGTTTCTTTCTAATAAGCATGTTTTTTATTAAAAAAAATCTGTGGTATTTCACTTTGTGGTATTTTGCAATGGTGTGTGTGGTGAGAATGTTCAGAATTTACATAGTGGTAGAATGCATGCATTACAAACAAATTCAGTCTCCTACATCTAGGAAAAAATGGGAAAGAAATGGGTGTAAAGTCTGAGAGATCTACTATCACCACACTCACTATAGGTGTAAGGACTGGTGCTTGGTATAAAATCTTCCTTTCCAAACACACAGCTCTTATAGCCCATCCTTATGTTCTGCTATGCAGTGGCAGTAAAATGTCATGTTGGGATGTGTGGAAAACCTTCCCCGGTGGTAGAAGGACTTGCTTCATATATATTATTTATGGCTGGGGATTGACTATGCCACTTTTACTACACTTCATTGTAGTGGCATCACTAGAATTGGTGTCATCCAGTGCAGTATCTCATGATGTCACTCCCATAGATTTCCATAGGTCTCCTGCTCCATCTCCTTCATGGCTCTGATAGCTACACTGCAGTCTTTCTATTCAACTGTATTACTGCACTGGCAGCCACTGTGCTGGGTAGGAATGGCATTGCACTTTTTTGTTTTTCCATCCACAAAAAGGAAGGGCCTTGATAGTGCTGAATAGGAGGGAGGCACAAATGGTCTCTGGGCACATGACTTGCCATTCATCCCCTCTGTTACTCAGGGATGTTTTGATCCTGCCTTGATATTGGTTGCAAAGGAATTCTTGAACCCTGAAAATTTCATTTTTCTGGACAGTCATTTCAGTGCCACCCTCTCTGATGGTGTCACCTGGTGCAGTGGACATCCTTCCACCTTTCTAGTGATGCCAATGCTGCAGTGAGCAGTGAATGAGATCAAGAATTTCTTTTGCATGGATGATATGAGAGGAGGGGAATTGGAGCTATTTAGAGCATTCCTCTATATTCTAAAATTTCTAGGGACTGGAAGCAGCTACCAAAAAAAAAAAAAAATTAAAAAAATGCTTAAGTAAATGTGTGTGCGTGATTGAGAGAGAGAGAGAGCATTCTGCCCTGCTTTCCTCAAATAGGCACTGCAGCTAAAGGACAAAGATTGAACTATAATTGAAACATAAAAAGGAAATGTAGGATGTTTTTACCAAAAAAACAACAACAACCCAAGACAGTGACTATCTGAAACATAATGGCTAGCTTCCAATCCCTTTTGACTGTGAATGGACAGTATGTCTGATCAGCTCTGTCTCTCTCTGTGCATGTGTACATGTACCTGTAGGTGGTATTTTCTTCTGAAAAAGGACACTGGGAAGTGATGACTGTGGTGCTCTCCTGGTCATGAGGGGCATGGAGAACTGGCAGCTGGATAAACTCCTGGTCCAACTGCTTGTCTTAGGGTGCCCTGCAACTGAGACAGTCTATTATTATTATTATTATTATTATTATTATTATTATTATGAATGATTTTTTTACCTATCTCTCCCCGAGGCTCAAGGCAGGGCACAACAAAGATTAAAACACATAAAATCATTTGAACACATAATTTAAAACATATGAACAGAGGATACATTCAGATCATCCAACATAAAAATTTAAAATATACCAATTTAAAATTCATAGTTTAAAATTGATTAAGTAGGTCTGTCAAAAGAAATAGGTCTTTAATACTGTTTTAAATTCAAACAGCATGTTTAGCTGTCAAATGTCTCCAGGCAGGTCATTCCCCAGACTATGGGCGATTGATGAAAATGTCCTCTGGGTGACAATTGTCAGTCTAATCCTGGACAGTTGAAGTAAATATCTCCCAGGAGAACTGAGTGTACAGGGCAGATTATATGGCCCACATTCTGATCTGCAGGTTCCCATATTCTGATCTGCGGTGCCTTAGGCGCGGTACAGACCTCCCAACTATTTGCCATTATATTTTCTTGGTTTTGTTATGTGAAATACCTATGGATTTTATTTTAGCTATTATGTGATTACATGTTAAATTCATCAGTGAGGCATACACTTACTGTCAAACATTTATTTTAATGAGTTAAGTGTTACTGTACTCAATCGGTCATGTTGATATGAAAATCTGTCTTTTGATATTCTTCCATGATTCAGAATGGTTAAAGATGTGACTAACGTAGAGTTATCACAAATTCAGGAGGGGATATTCTTGAAATGGGGACATGAATAAAGCCTAGCTGCAACAACTGTCTTCTGATCTATCACTTTTCAGTAGCAATGTTTATGTAGGGTTAATAAGGAAATACAATTTTTTGTTTAAAACAGAATTTTCTCCTCTAAAAAAGACACATCTGAACTTTTTCTCCACATTTGTACACTGTGTAATATAGACTCTAAGCACTAATTAATTTACTTTAAATGATAATTTAGAAATAATTAATCAAAAATGATTTTATTACAAAACCAGAAATTGACTTCTTTCCACTTTCAGTTTCTTTATAGGGTCCATTATGTCCCACAGTGGGAAAATTGTGCCCAGATGTGCCCACATGCTTTTCTAAAATAAAGAGGTTCATTTTAATAGCTGTAGTCTTATCCATGCTTACCTGGGAGTAAATCCCGTTTAAGTCAGTATGATTAATTTCTGAATGTATGTATGGAACATGTAATTAGTGGTGGTGTTGGGAGCAACATTTGTGGTTTTTGTTGGGTGAGTTGGTGTGTGTTTTTAGGGTGGGGCTGAGGATTGTGAGCCAGGGAGCCTTCCCTGCAATGAAACTTCCCTGATGTCATTCCTGATGCTGCTGGGCTGGCTATCCTGGGGCTCTTCAACCTTCGTGACAGCAGAGGAGAGGAGCATCAGAGTGAATCTTAAGGACAACTAGCTTCATGGAGGATATGCAGATCCAATGGTCATTTTTGTTGCTGAGACTCCAGTTGGAATAGGTTACAGGCCAGTTGTGGGGCAGATCCCAAACATATTAAGGCTCCATACAGACAGGCCAAAATAATGCTGCTTTGGGTCACTTTGGAGGTATGCTGTTTAAATGTTGCATGCGTCCTAAGAGTCTCGAAGCCGCACCAAAGCCACAATCCAGTCCTAAGGAATGGAATGTGGCTTTGGCACGGCTTCCAGACTCTTAGGACGTTTGCATCATTTAAACAGCATACCTCCAAAGTGACCCGAAGCAGCTTTATTTTGGCAGTCTGTATGGGGCCTAAGTGAAGTTGGCTCAGGTTCATGCTTCAGGAGGAGGATGTGAAGATAGGAGAGCATCATCCATTGATGGGGCAGTCTTCCATGTCAGTGAGGTAATGAATTATTGTGAACTTTGAAAGAGCCATCCAAGATGCCAGATCTGATTTAGCAATAGGATGACTTCTTTAAAGTTTGGACCACCACCACTGCTACTTTCACCACCAGCCTGACATGGAGTAGTCATCTACCACTGCCACAGTTACCACTGCATAACCCTGTTTGGGGAACTGGTGGCATTCTATCATCAGTAAACAGGAAAAATGAAAGTTACTGTATAACATGTCCCCAGTGATTGTTTGCTGATGGATCTTATGTGGATACAGAGTGGGTAGAAGGTTGATGGGGATGTCAGTAGAATTCTGTAAACCTCTGTGTGTTTCTCCCTTTTTACTAGCTTGGTAATTCTATCTTTTTTTTCCCCTTGAAAATGTTTTGAAACTGTGTTGGAAAGAGCAAAAGATTGGAGGTACTATGTCATGAACTTCATTGCCTGCCATTCTTACTTCTCACAGGGGTAAAACCAAGCTGGAGCAATCAAGAATGCAGCTCTGGTGCTTTTTAACCAGGTAGATTCAACATATCACCACCCTTACACAGGTTACCTAAGCAAGTTATACTTATATAATCACTTTCTGGTGAATTTTGACTGGCCTGCATGCTACTGAGCTATGTTTCCTTCCCTGTCCATTGCAAGATAGTCCAGACATGCACAGCTGCTCTCTGCTGAGTCCTTTGACTCACACATCACAGCATGGTCAGGCAAGACTGGCAACCCTCAACATATATTTTGATTCTGCTAATGATTTTTACAGATGTATTTGATTATCAGCTACTTTGAACAGCTATTGCATGACCTATAGGTTTCGTAAGTTGGATCATAAACTGATGAGAATGTTGATCTTTTCAAAGACCAAGGGGGGGAGGGGAAGGGAGCATGCATCGTTTTTAAAAACAATAAAAACAACCTCTTTTTGATTCAGCCCTTATAAATGTAGCATTTGTTTCTTAATATTGTCTTTTTCTGGGAAAAACTTAGAGGGAATGTCATTTCAAATTTTAACTGTTTCCTCAGTTTCTCTGTTTCTGAAGGTTTCTGTTTCTGAATGTTCTTTCAAGGTGTTGTTGTTCAGCTAGTTTCTGGTCAACTGATAACATTTTTCCAGTATTTGTCTGAGGACTGGGTGTGTTAGATTTTCATTCATGTGAAAATTGATTATATATATTACAACAAAAAGAAATATGTTATTTTTAAAAAAGTATAGTTGAATGCTTCATTGAATATATGTGCTCAAAACAAAGCAAAACACTGAAAAGAAATTTCTCACGAATCAGTTGATTTTAGCATGGATACAAATGTAATGTCAATCATATTCCAGTCAAGAATTGTTCTTTTTAAAAAAATGTGCTGGTGTCAATTTTATGATGTAAAATATTCCAATTTTCATTTATCTAAAGAAATGATATTGGTACAGCTTGATTGACATTTGCTGTTGTCTCTTATTTTTTCACTGCTAAAAAAGAGACATTGTGCAATATTTTTTTTTCAATTAGCGTTCCTCTTTGAGAGTGCCAATCATTACACAAATAGCAAGTGAAGAAATAGGTACATGCATTTTTCTGTCACACAGATAAATGTTTTTTAGGTTTTTTTTTTTGTTTGCAACTTTTAACAATAAAGAACTAAATATCATGGTAAGGAAATTGCTGCTGCAATTTCTAGTAACTGATAATTTATAGTAGATATAGTGCGCCCGCGTTATAACACGAGTGCACTTTACGCGGACTTGAACGTACACGCTCAAGTCGCGGGGAGCGTGCAGGGCGCAAGGGGCGGCCCGTCCCATTCAGCCACATGCACAAGCTTATTCAAATGAATGGGGCTCAAGCATACGCGGAATTAGCCTTACGCATGGGGTCCGGAACGGATCTCCTGCGTAAGGCAAGGGTCCACTGTACTATGCAACTCCAAGCTTTTCTAAGTACATGTCTAAAGACAAACCTTGGTTGGGTCAGATTTTATTCCTGTCTCATCCCAATAGCTTGGAGTGAATAATGCCTAATTTAAAATATTTAATCAAAATAGAATAGTTAAATTTCCTAATGGTTAAATGCTATTCAGAAACAGCCACATCATATAAATAGTTTAAATATTTAAACCAACATTTAAAATAGTTTGGTAATAATTCTGAGCAAGAATACAGCAGGATTCATAATGTCTGTCTTGCGCTTCAAACATCTGTACTAATCTATGTCCTAAATCTGGACACCTTGATAACTGAACACATTGGTAGTTTCAGTTGTTTCAGTAAGTCTGCTCTAATTGGGGCTAACAGTTTAGGTCTAGATATTCGATTTGCTACAGCAGTCTGTATCCCTTACACTATATCCACTACATATTCATCGCGGAATAGCGGTCTATAAATAAAACGTATTATTATTATTATTATTATTATTATTATTATTATTATTATTTAAGTTGATCATTGTTTAGTGGCTTTCTTTCAGCCTATCATTAATGAGAAAATCAGTTCAGAAATTGTGTTCATGAGGTTCCTCATTGAAACAATAAATGATACAGCACAAGTTGTAAGATTTCACCTTAGACATGGCCTGCATTGATGTAATACATAGAGAGTTCTTCAAGCAGAACTGGCAAACTTCAGAAAGACATTGTATGTGCATGTGTGTTATGTTGCGTGCAAATTGCCAGTCATCTTATAGTAACACCGTGAATTTCATAGGGCTTCCTAAAGCGAATAGTACTGTGGACCCTTGTTATACGCTGAGGCTTGGTTCACTCAAGTCTCATTAAATACAATGACATAACAAAATGGTGCCCCTTATAAAAATTGGAAAATCAAGGTTTGATATTTGAAATTTATACTTTTTTGAACATTTTCAAACTGTGGATGCTTACATCCATGTATAAAAAATCAGTGTATAAGAAGGGCCGACTGTACTCAGAGGTGGTTTTTCCTGTTCCTGCCTCTGAAATACAGCCTCACCACCTGGTATTCATTGGCAGTCTCCGATCCAACTACTAACCAGAGCTGACCCCCCTTAGCTTCTGAGATCAGATAGATTAGATGCCTTTAGGATATTTAGGTTCTAGGCACATGGTTAGCTGCTATTCTTATTTAAGTGTGTTCAGGGGTCAGACCTAAATATCATCAGGCTGAAAACTGAGAAATGCTTTGGCTAGTCCAAAAGGCTTTAACAGGAGTGAGCAACAATTTTTGTGTTTTGCTGTGTATAATTAAAACTTTTTACAAAAATCAGAGATGTGGATGAAAAGGGAAGGAAAGTGGTGATTGTTTATCCAAGAATCTGTCATGTCATAAACTAATTGAGAATGCTTAAACAGTAATTGAAGCTGACTTATTCCTGATAATTTATAATGGCTGAATCCCTTTGTTTATATTAATGTCACCTGAATCTTGAAGTGGTTGGTAAAGCTTTAACATTTGTGTAAGTGGCCTGCTCCTGCTCCCACTGAAATAACAAAGGGCAAAAATCAAATGAGAGCAAGACTAGGTCTTAGATGAATGCTTTAATAGTGAAAATGGGCCCCATTAACATGCTGTTGGGCAAAGCTTGTGTTGATTATGATTATCTGGACAAAAAATTCAAGAGATGCTAAAATCCAGAAGAGACTGCTAAAGCTGTTGTCCCTTTTCCATCTATGCCAATTTAGAAGGTAACAATTTACTATCTGATGGTTATAATCCAAATTCTTTTTTCAGATCATCTTGTTAAAAAAAGAAGTTGGGTTTCTTTTCTTCTTCTTTTCTTGATGCAATTTCACTGGTATTGCACAGGCTTCTGCTCTAGTCAAGCATGTTGTTTTGCTGATTCAGGCCTTGGGAATGCTGCATCATCAACAAATGCTTTCCAGTGTGTTCCTCGCAGACGTTCCCTCTCCATGAGTGCACAATCTCAAAAATATTGTCTGACAAATTTTGTTAAACTATTCACTTTTTAAATGTAAAATTGTGTAAAAAAATTGACTCTAGTTATATTCTGTGGGTTAAAAACAATTGTTTTCTCTTTCTATTTAACTGTTAACAACCACATTATCCTGACAATTTTTTTTAAGGTAGTAAGAATTATAGAATTAGTCAGAATAACTCAGTACTGTACATTGAAACTTTGAACCTAATTCTAACTGAAGGATGTATCCACTTGGGCAAAAAACAATACTCACATTATCCCTGGTCAGACATAGAACAGAATCATTTTTCCCCCATTATATGAAGGAATGGCAGCGGGTTTAATACTGACACATTTCCCACATTTCTATTTCACTCTGTTGAAGGGAACAAATGTGCCCTTTTCCAATTTTAAACTAATCAGTTTCCAGTGGCAACAAACTCAAGGAACCATACATTGCTTGTTTCAGCTGTTTTAGAAAAATCCAGAGTCTGAAAGCAAGAGCTGATCATGATTTGTTCTCACTAACTACAGTTTGAACACTCTCACTAATCGCATTTTGGAAAAGTATGCATGCCATTGAGATCTGTAATTTAAAATTGGAAGCAGTTTCATGAAAGAGAGAAAGGAGTAGTGTCTAATCCTGATTTCCTGGCAAATTTCAGCCTGTTGATTCAATTTTAATAGCTGTAAATATTGCTCTTAGTCCATGGTCCTAAATTTTGATTTATCTTAACTATGTCACACAAAACAAATTACATAGAAGTACATAAACATATCTATTTGACTTTGGAGGCATTTTGATGAAACTTTAACCAGATCAATGAAATACATAGCATCTTCCTCAGAATTACAGTGCCAAAAAAGGTGGAATTTTTGATATATGAACTGGTTAAGAAATACAGTAAAATAAGAAAATAAAACTTATATAAAACTAGGATCAGTATGCCTGTAGTCAAAGTCTACTTTCTTTTACCTGTAAGGAAATAGTGCCTGCTGTTGCTGCTGCAGTTAACTTTAAAATGATATGAATTGCATGGAGTACTATGTGGCTGAGGAGGAGAAAGGAAGAACTAGGACTCTATTGAGTCCTGAGCCATATCTTCTTTCACCCATATCTCTGTCCTGCAGAGGCTAGAGGATGGATTGGGCCAATAAAATTTTCTCCCAAAAGTAAATCAATGGCAGCAAAATATTTATTGATTACAAAAGGATTAGATTATAAAGATTGTACTGATATACTGCTGTTGGAAACATAATTTATGACATATGCTAGTGTATTTAAAATTAAGCATATATGCTCTTGCTAGTTTAGATTTTCTTTCAAGGAATTGTACTTACAGAAATCAGATATATTCTAGAATGTGGGGGAGCAGGGAACTTTAGCGCCCATTTCTCCATCTCTTGATCTAAATAAACAGCTGGTGATGTGCTAATACTAAAGTAACCAAAGGCAGTGTGACGACAGCCTTGCATTAAACTTTCCATATTAGTCTGTTGACTAAACTGATAGATGAAATGCCTCCAGCCCATGTAATCCCATCAAGATGTATTCTCGATTGTATAAAGTTTAATTCTGCTTATCCTGTTGTTTAATAAAAGATTTATGGCCATGATCCACGTTTTCAGTGCAGCAGCACAAGATAAAAGATGTGGTGGACAAATGAAACCCTCAGTCATATTTTTGTGGCTCTCAGCGCCCCCGGAATCCCTCAATTGACCTTTTCCTGGCCATAAAGGAAGTTGAATTGTTGCTCATGGAAGACTCTAGGAGCATCCATTTATGTCTTTAATGGTTTGCAAGGCTTCCATATACTGTTTAAAATAAAAATACACCCATTTTCTGAAAACCAGAAGTGGGCTTTTGGGCACATTGTGGGGGTTTTATTTTTCAGTAGTGCATGTGGCCTCTGGGGGAATTTGTTGGCATAGAGGTCGCCCCCAGACCTGCCACAGTTGCTCACCCCATTATATGGCAATCTGAAGATCTTCTTGTTACTCCAGTTATTTCAGAGCTTATACTGAATGCCCTGGAGGCTGGCACCAGCAGCCAATCTCTTTTTCCCACTCCTTCCTATGATGCCTGAAAAAGACTTTGGTCTGTAATCCCCAAGCCCTGGGCCTGAATTTAAGACATTTGGGGTATCTACATGCATGCAGATTGGCTCATTCAGATGTTCATTTTAATCTTTAACTCCTCATCATGATCCTTGTGTTATTAATGCTGATGTTTTATATCTGTTCACTGCAGCCAGCTAACTGTTGGAGAGCTCTGTCTGTTATTTCTATTAGCCTAACAGCAACTGTGTCAGTAAAAATGTCAAGCTCAAATTCTCAGGTGATGTAATTTTGCAAAGGTTCAGATTTTCATTAGTTTTTCTATAACACACACACACACACGCGAAAGAATAGAACCACACTTTCTTGTTTTGCTACCAGAGGAGATGGGCCATTAGCCTGTAAGTGCTGTTTGAGACTAAAGGTATGATTGTATAGGTTTCTACTTCTAGTTAAAAGTTAATAACATAAAGAAATATTTATACATCATTCTCCCCATCAGCATAATTACCCAAAATAATGCATTATATCAGCCTCTGTTTCATTGACTAATATTGCCTAATTATCATATATGCCAGGGTTACTAACACTAACACAAACTTTATGGCAAGTAATATGAACAGCTTGCAATTATAGTCACTAATTTTATTTTTTGCATGGACTTGCATAACATTGTTTTAGTAAGCAGTAAGAGCAGTGCTTAGTGGTTAAGATTCTAACAATCGGAAGGTTGGCAGTTCGAGACCAAAATGCTGCATGATGGGGTGAGCTCCCATCATTAGTCCTAGCTTCTGCCAACCTAGCAGTTCTAAAGTATGCAAAAGCATGTGATAAATAGGTATCACTTTGGTGGGAAGGTAACAGCATTTGGTGCAGTCATGCTGGCCACATGGCTACCAGAGCAGTCTTCAGACAGCATTGGCTCTTCAGCTTAATAACAGAGGACTACCTTTATCTTTTACCTTTTTAAGTTTAATATAACATCTTTTATAAGACTGAAAAGTGAATTACTTATGAAAGAGTTTCAGAACATAAGTAAAATGTTTAGCATTTAATATGCTGCTTTACAAACTTTGCAAGAGAACTTTTCACCTTTCATAATTTGAAAAATGAATATTGCTTTACTGGGGGGGGGATATACACTTGCCAGAATAATCACTGGTAGGATCGGTTCACAAATGGCAAAATATCTTCTTCCTAAAGATTATAAAACTGTTAAGTTACAGTTGCCAGTGTTTTAGAAAACCACGACACTTTGGACCACGTGTGATAAGCACTATGGGACCCTCTCAGTTTAAGACTAATTGAATAGATCACTACATGGCAGCACTGCGTAACTGCTAAGCTCTCCTCAACATATACACACATGTAATTCTCAGGGTCAAATTCAGATTGGGTTACCTGATTTCCTTTGGCTGAACTGCCTGTTTTATCACCTGAAATTAATAAGACGCATTTCGACAACAGCAATTCTATACTATTTTTCCTGTCCATATTCCCTTATAATCATTAGCAGTTATGAAGGTATCCATTTTTAATTTGAAATAATAGATACTGTTACATGTAACATAATAGAATGAAAGATCTTGGAAACAGTATATCCAGCATCTTTAACCATATATTTCAGGGTTGCTGTACACAGATATCCAGCATCTTTACCATATATTTCAGGATTGCTGTACACAGATGTTTTTCTGTTGCATTTTTAAAGGGAAATGTTCATGTTTCTTGAAAGCAAACAAAAATACAATGGTCATTTTAATGTTATTAATTAATGTGAACATTTATTCACATTAAACAACTTACTGCTCTATGTTACCAATATAAAGTTGAAGAAAGCTGACATGTATCATTGGTTTCCCCATGAGAGTGCGGTGTAGACTTGTGGGGAGAAAAAACCTTTTTTATGGGATTTTATTTTCAGAAGATAAATGCAACCAGCTCATCTGAAGGCAGCACAGTTGATATTGCCCCACCTGGAGAGGGTGAACAGGCAGAGATTGAACCTGAAGAAGCTCTTGAACCTGAAGCCTGTTTTACTGAAGGTAACAGGGGCAGAAAACAACAGTAACTTGTAGCTGAAGAATCAAAGATTCACTTAACCCTGCTTCCCAGGATATAACAACTCCCCTGGTTTTGTTAGTCAGGGTTCCCATAAATGTTGTGCTATGTTCAGAAGACTAGAAACACTATCATCACGCTTATATGGGCCTCTTCCTCAGTAGTGCTTGTATATATATATTGTGTGTGGGTTTTTTAGATGTAGAGGGGTGCATTAATTTAGGTAATATAGTTATATGCCTCTGCTCCCTAACTTTGATGGTAAAGCAACAGCTCTAACAACAGAAATCCAGTTTAGGAAACTGCTATAGACAAAAGTAGAACATGTGGGAGGATAGGAAAGACTACATAACAATTTCTCTTTCTAGCATTTCTAAACTAACAAGTGTCTAGCATTTTCCTGATGGCTATTTGCCATAGAGAGATAATGTTAAATAACTGCCCTCTTTCCTCCTTGTTGTGCTTCTACTCGTGGTGGCATTCCCCAAAACTTGAAGGAAAGAAGCATGTAAAAGTATGTAATTTGTCTCTTAGGGCTGCCCCATGCAAGTTGAAGACTCGGATCCAAAGAACTACTCCCTCCCCCTTTGAGCAGCACCCCATGTCATGTCACAGGCTGCTTTTGAAAGGCCCCTCAGTATCAAGTACCAAAACCCTTCACTCTGAAACTAATTATGGATTTCTTTCAATCCTGGCTGAAATGTACTGCATGGGAATCACTTCTGGCAGGAGATTGCATGCATCTTTCTGCATGCTGCTTATCACATATGACAAATGCACAGATGAAAGACAGCTGCCACTAGTTATTTTCCTTCCATAGTTGAATACAAGTTTGCTTCAAACTGCTTTACTTGCTGTTGCAGCAGAATTCTTTGGGCTTAAATTTCCTACTCCATTCAGTAGTTGTAGATATGGCTTTCAAAACTATGGCAAAAAACAGCTATCCTCTCCTCCTAAAAGGTTATTATGAGAATAAAGGCCAGAATCTAGTTGGCATAGTGCTATGTATGTGGTTGCATTTTGTCATGCTTGTGGAAGGAATCACTGCTGCTGCAGGAGAAGGCTGCTGGCTTCATGTTTCCTGAATGCATGAATTTGGTCACAGAGAGGAGAAGTTCTTTGGCACAGAGGCATCTCAGGAGAAATGGCTTACAGCAGAGGTGGGCTAATGTCTGGGGTTTGGGAGCCTCAGGCACCTCTCATGAACCAGGAAGATATTTCTGGTTTTGAAAAAAAAATCTCTAAAATAACCACGAGGGTCCCCCAAATGTAGCAGAATTCCTCTCCACAACCCCTGGAGACGTGGGGGAGCATTTGAGGAAAAATGGGAATAAGTCCACAAACACAGCTTGGGGGGTCAAGAAATCATCAGAACACAAGTAAAACAATTTTTTCCAGTGTTTAACTGTGTAATGTTGTTGCACACAGGCTGCATCAAGAAGTTCCCATGCTGTCAAGTGAGTATAGAAGATGGCAAAGGAAAAATCTGGTGGAATTTTAGGAAAACCTGCTACAGCATAGTAGAACACAACTGGTTTGAGACGTTCATTGTATTTATGATTCTCCTCAGCAGTGGTGCTCTGGTGAGCAAATGAAATAACATTATCATTTATTTTAAAATATTTCTCTCCCACCCTCTCCCAATTTAAGTTGTATATTGCACTATTTGTAGTGGCCAGCATGTATTACATTTTCAGATGTGAAAATGTTTGATAAATAATAGTCTGTAACAGAAGTTATTATAATATGTAATGCACTGAAAGAAAATAAAAAGAAATGAAACTGTTTTCCTACTTGCTAATTATTCGATAATGTGTTAGTAAAAAATGATGCAGCAGGACTTATGCACACATGCACAGATTTTTTAAAAACCTGGGCTTGCCTTCATGGATGATAAAACAATGATTTCACCCCACATAGGCCTTTGAAGACATATATATTGAACAGCGCAAAACCATCAAGACCATGTTGGAATATGCTGACAAGGTTTTCACATACATCTTCATCCTGGAAATGCTTCTGAAGTGGGTGGCTTATGGCTTCCAGATGTATTTCACTAATGCCTGGTGCTGGCTGGACTTCCTCATTGTGGATGTAAGTACTTGCAACCCATGGGTTCCTTTGCTCCTCTTTTATTCCTGCATACAGTGAAGAAATGTTGATTTTACATACAAATTGAGTCTCCCTTAACTAGATTTCCAACATCTGAAATACTCCAAAATCCAAAATTGTCCACATGGGTGGTGGACATAGTGACACTTTACTTTCTGATAGTTCAATGTACACAAATTTTGTTTAATGTACACAGTTATTTAAAAAATGGTGTATAGAGTTGCCTTCAGGCTATGCGTGTAAAGTGTACACAAAATATACATGAATTTCATGTTAGAGTTGGGCCCCATATCCAAGTTATCTCATTATGCATACACAGATATTCCAAAATCTGGGGGGTGGGGGGGGAATCCAAAACCCAAAACACTTCTGGTCCCTAACATTTCAGGTAAGGGAGACTTAACCTGTACACTCTTTGTTATGAGAACAGGGTTATACAATAAGGCTACATAATTTCAATCAGAATAGGAAACTGTTGTTGGATAAATAAGTCTTTGGACATAATACTATTGGTGTTTTATATATGTGGACAGTTTTATCTGATGAAGGTCATCTGCGTACACTTCAAGGTTACAGAAGAATAGGTATGGATACAGTGTTGTTGTGCACTAATTCTAATTTGGGGGATTGTCTTGGAATTAAACAAAATTTTAGATTCCAGAATAATACTGCACATTTATATATTTTGTGTTTGTGTGTGATATAGAGAGGGGGGGAGGTGATAAGATACCTTTGGTATTGCATCCTTGTGTATTCCAGAGTACTGTAGTCTTTTCAATCTCTACTATAGACAGTAAATGTGACTACAGCTATAATATTAATATCTCCTAACTCTGGATATATGGAATTTACATTGCAGAATCATAAGGAGAAACACCTTCTAATATTTCTATGTAGTGTTTAGGTAGAGCAATCACTGGAAATTGAAATTTCTGGCCTAATTTCAGTTGTTTATATAATAATTTTTATTTATATTTCCCGCCTCTCCCTGTGGATTGAGGTGGGATTACATCAATAAAATAGTAAAATACAAGTATAAAAATATAGATAATAAAACACTAACAATATAATTTTAAATTAAAACATCATCTGAATATGGATTCAACAATTGAATCAAGTGCTAATTGGTGTCAACCCGACTTATGTTAACCCCACTGATTCTAGTCTAGGTGGGAGTATCAGTTGGATTTATGATCATTGGCTCCATGTCTCTCATACATATACTAAGCAGTTCAGAGAATAAGAGAAGATTTCTCTGCTTTTCCCTATATGTAAAATTAGCACTTTTGTCATTCTTTCCAATGGGGTGTTAATACTGATTTTTTTTTCTTGCCACAGAACCACTTTTCATGATAAATCCAAGACTCTTCAATTTTCCAGCTACAATATATGTATATTAGTAGTGATACAAGTTCTCTCTTAAATATCTGATTAAATTTAGCTTTAAGCCCATCAGGTCCTGGTCACTTATTTAATGTCCAGTCTGTAATAACTTGCTTAACTATACAAAAAAGTACCTATTTTAAGGTTTTTTTAAAAATTATCTTCCATTATTATAGATACTTGGATATCTTCAATTTTCTTCAATAAACTGAGGAATGATAGAAGTTGTGGATTAAGCTCTATGTACATTGTGTGTACATAGTCACCTTTATTCACTTATTTTGTTCTTAGGTAATTTATTAGGGCCAAAAATCTGAATGTAGGGGACTAAATTCTCCAATAAATTTGGAGTGTGTGTGTGTGTGTGTTCCATCATAATTTCATCCTTACATGTATATATTGCTCATTGGCTTTTTCATACAAATTATTGTAAATGGTTCCCTTTCTTTTGCCAATATTTTGGCTAGATACTTTCTTCCTTTGTTACCACACTGAAAGAAGTTTTTGGTGATTCCGAGAACGTTCACAATTGATGGAGAGACACCTGGCTAATTCAAAGATTTAAAGAAATTATTATTATTATTAGTAGTAGTAGTAGTAGTAGTAGTATTTCACTAAACATTATTATTATTACAAACAAAAATCCATCAGTGATATCTTTATTGGCTAACAGAAATGCACAATATACGTGTTGCAAGTTTTCAAAGCTCCATGGGCTTCTTCATCAGACAAGATGTTACAAACCAAACAGGAGGGAGGGGAGGAAACAATTGGAGATGTTAGTCAGATGCCTGCATGTTGTTTCAGTCCTTAGTAAAGATGTTATGCTGAGGAGGATATCTTTTGCAGGCAGGCTCCTCTTCCTTCTGGCCATGTGGCAATAGGGAGATTTTCAAAGTCCGGGAAATTTAAAATCCATTTGCATTTCAACAGGGACTCTTCTTTTGCAATTTGCAATTTTAGGACTCTTATAGACATTCTTAGCATTAATTTTGCCTGGCTTTCAAATGTCTATAAAACAGAAGGCTATATAGCAGTCAAGATATAATTCTCCATGTTACCTTTGGTGGCTTGGAGACTGCTGTGAGTAGTGTGGAATCTAAATTATAGCTAGGAGCTGAGTATATGAAAGTAGATTCTGCATGGAGAGCAATGTGGACTAGTGTCAATAAGACTACTTATGATCCAGCCTCACCTGGGAACTCCACAGAGAACTAGTATTTACAGAATAAGGCACCTGCTTCCAAGAAAAGGTGTAGAAAGAAGCAGCAGTCATGCAGGTGTGGTCAAGATGGCTGTTATTGCATTTACAGGCTGTGGGCTTGTAACTCCAGACATGCTAGTGCCTCGGCTTCATTGACCTTGAGAATACTTCTGAAACTATTTTGCAGTTGAGAGAAAGAAACAAAATTGGGAGGAACTTTAGAGGCCAAAAAATTGTAAATTGTTGTAGTAATTCCCCCCCCCCCCGGTATAGTTTTAAAAATGGGCATAAGTGATTTAAAATATGGAGCTACGGAACCTTTATGACCAAGGCACAATATTTTAAGCCTGTAGAGTTGTGGAGTGTTCTTGAAAGTTTAGTCTTAGCAAGGGGCCTGCAGCATTGGCATATTCTCCATCATTATCAGAAGCAGATGTTAAACAAACGAAAAAACCAAACCCTAAATTTCAGCTACTTGAGGGGAGGGGAGGGGAGGGGAGGGGAGTCAAACATCTTATACAAGTACAGTTGGCTCCCCATTATTGCAGGGGATCTGTTCCAGACACACACACACGTGAAAACAGAGGCTCATGCATATTCCAGCCCCATAGGCTTGAACGGGGCGTGCTTTTGTGTGTGCGCGCTGGGTGTGCACACCAGGCACATACCCCATTGAAAATAGTGTGGGTCCATGGAGTCTGGACCTCCCCTTCTGTTAGATACAATGAATGGCATGCACGGCTGTGCCACCACACCCAAGCCCCATTATAATGGTGGCACTTAGTCTGGACCCCCCCTTCCCAAAATCTTGGCTACGTCCCTGTCCAGGTCCAGGAACTGGCCAACAAGTACTTTATTTTCAACAGCTTGGGGGGCAGCATAGAGAATATTTGTGGGAGGAGGGGAATAAAACCTTCATATTTTTATGGTAGTTTGAATGCTTCTTTAAAAAGTTAACACTTTTTTTCAGATATTCTGAGGCTATTTTTTTTTAATGGGGATCTACTGCTTTAGGTGGGCCCCAGGTAAGCTCTGCAGGCTGTAAAACAGGTGCCCATGGAATATTTTCCCTATCTGAAGACTAGGAGAGTACTCAGCTACTTGAAAGTTCCTTTGGTTTAGGTCTCTCTTTAAGGTTGGAAAGGTATGCTTCAAATTGCTGGTGAAATCATCCTTTTAGGCTGCAATTCTACATTCGTGTACTTGGGAATACGTTCTGTTAAATGGAATTAGGCTTACATCTGAACAGATATGTAAAGGATTGCTCTGTTAATGTTTTTAATCAGTTTAAAGTTCTTTGTCAAAAGAACTGTGCTTTTTCTCATAATTTCCTGATAGTATTTGCCAAGAGAATTAGACTAGAACGTTTCACAAATCACACCTATAATCTGGTATTAGCTATATACCATAGAAATATTTTTCAGACATTTAAATCCACTCTATAAACTGAGCAATAATAATACTGTACTTTGTCAAATTACAGAAGAGTTGGCTGTAGGATTTTCATCTTAAACGATTATGGCACAAAATAATCTTAAGTCTTGTATATTATCTGAGGCAGTGTTATTTTTTGTGAGTAAAAATGTATTCCCCCCCCCCCCCATTGCTGCTGCTCACCTGATAAGTGCAGGGTGGCTGACTGAACAAATAAGTAAACTTCTTTTAGTTAGATTAATTTGTTCAGCTAAACAATGGTATCTGCTTGTCATTTTGAGATGAATCAGCCTTTAACTTGTGTCAGTGTCCCAGTTTTTGCTTATCAGATGAAAGTTTCTACCTACAATGAAACCATTAAAGTTCAGAAGCCAGGCTTAGCTTTCATCCTGCTTTATCCGAAGCAGGATGAGAAAACACACATTTCCTTTCTGCCCTTTGTGCAAAAAGAGAGGAAGAAGAATGAATAGTTCTGAGTGTACCTTATAACTCGCATGTCAGTTAACATGTTTGCTACCAAATGCAGGTAGGTCATCTGCCTCCAATGCCTTGTATCTTTTTCCCCAGCATTACTTCCTCCTTTTTATGTTTCACCTCTGTTGCCTGGAAAGAGCAAGCATGAAAGTGCAAGGCAGTAAGTAATTTATGAGACAGGGAAGAACTACCACATCTATAATTTGGAGAGTGTATCATAAAATCATACGATGAAATTACCAGGTTCCTGTCAGCATGTTTTAGAAGAGCCTGGAGTAATTCTTTCTTTCTCTCCCTTGAGAATACCCTGCTATTTCTCCATTAATCATGTCACCACAGTCTAGTTGAATCTCGCTTTCTAACCAGGACTTGGCTTCATAAGTACATGGATGGAGATGTGAGGTAGCTTGCTTCTGTAACCACTACTTCCCTCCAACTGATTCCTGCTGCTATGGGACTTTGGTTCATAGATGAAGTAGAACGGGTGGAGAGATAATGGCAGAGTACCGAACTAGCACACATGGTGTCTCCTGCCTGTTTCCAAACAAACTGCTGGAAACAAGTAAAATCACAACAGATTAGTTTGTCTATCCCTATAACCAGAGATCTTCCTTTACCATTCTAGTCCTTCCTCTTTAAGCTAATAGGATAGCATTTCTCTTTTTCTCTCTCTCAGAGAGAGAGGGAGAGAGAGAGATGCTGTCCTTTTAGCTTCAATAGGAAAGATTAAGATGATAGAGAGAATAAATGCTTGAGAGAATGAGAAATGGCTATGAAGAACAGAAAAGAATCATAAAATATAAAGATAACACCAATGTAATTCATTGTAACTGGTGGACATGATTTGCATTACACTGGTGGTGAACAAATCTTTTCAGTAAGTTAACACAAACTGGCTGTCGGGGCGCATTCACACTACCAAATTATAGTGCTATTATTCCACTTTGTTGCCATGGTTCCATTCTGTGGAATCCTGGAGTTGACAGTCAAGGGGGGGACATTTAGTGTCCTGAGGAAGAGCAGTCCAGTGCCTCTGACCAAACTACAAATTCCATAGAATGGGGGAAACATGGCGGTTGAAGTGGAATTGGTGCTGTTGTGTGCCTACAAGTAATTTCTGACTTATGGCGACCTATGGAGTTTTCTTGGCAAGATTTGTTCAAAGGAGGCTTGCCATTGCCTTCCTCTCGGGCTGAGAGCATGTGACTCACCCAAGGCCACCCAGTGGGTTTCATGGCCGAGCGAGAAGAATCAACTATAATTCTGTAATACGAAAGGGCCCCACATCTTCAACTTGCAACTACTGTTAGTCAAAGAGATGTGTAGACTTCCAATTTCTCTAGCTGCAGAGGTGCTGCCAGTTGTGTTGAGTGAATTGGACCTCTACCTTCACTGTTTATTCTGACAGCGCCTTTTCTGAATGGCTCTATGCCTTCCTGATCATCTCAGTTTTAGTTCAGGAAAGCACTTCAGGCTCTTTTCATTCTGCTGAATTTTCCTGTGAGCATTTTTTTTCCTGGAGAGGAAAAAAGGAATCCCTGTAGAGATCCATGAGGGCATGATAGTCAATGAGTTAGATCCCCCCCTTCCCCAGTTACTCAGTCTCTTTCCTGGCAACAGATGCCCTGAAATTGATAGGAAACCGTAGTGATCAGCAGTTGCCAGGCAACAGTTGGGAGTTGTTAAAGAGTTGCATCCATAGCTGTATCAGGAACCAAGCCTGAATATATATGTTTTCTCTCAACAGAAAGAGTAATAGCAAAGCACACAATTCCTACCCAGTAGGGTACATATTCAGGCTCCAAATAAGGCTGAGAAGGATCCCGGTATGTGATCCTGGAAAGCTGTTGCCTGCTGTGGCAGGGAATATTAAATTGTGTTTAGTGGTCTGATGAAATTAATTTTCTAAGTACTGCTGTGTAAAGTACTACTTGAACATAAAGTCTTTACATATAGTCACTTGAGCTGAAAACATGAGCTGGAGTTGCAGTGTGAGTCAGAGCGGAGAATCTGATAAGAAGTTCTGCTCTGCTAACTAGACCTGAAAGTATTTAAACAAAATTAACAATGGGAGACTTGTCATGCTCTTAGCAGGGCCACAAGACATGTTTGGTATTTGGTGGGTTATAAATTGTGTAAATTTCTTTCTTTTTTCCTTTCTCTCTCTCTCTTTCTGTTTGCCCTTTGTCCTAAGCCTTAGTTGGGAGATATATCCTGTGTCTGAACTCTGCTGACTCAAAATAAGGTCAGCACACAGCAAAACTTAAATCCTTTTATGTCTATGAAATGCTAGTAACATCTTGTACCTCTTCTCCTGCAGGTTTCATTGGTTAGCTTAGTAGCCAATGCTCTGGGTTATTCTGAACTTGGTGCCATTAAATCCCTCCGAACACTGAGAGCTCTGAGGCCTTTAAGAGCCCTGTCACGATTTGAAGGCATGAGGGTGAGACAGCAATGAATGAACCTGAAATGATATGTGCATGATTTGAGGTTATTCACGCAGAATAAGGAATGATAAATCCATGCTGAAATGTTACAGTGTTTGCCTTTCTACGACATGCTGCAGTCATCAGCATTTGCAAAGGACAATCAATTCTATGATCTTTGTAGATGGTTCCCAATCAGTAAAGCATTTAATCCATCTTGGTCCCTTGCATGTAGCCTGTTTACATGGTTTGGAGATTACACTGGTAGTATCTAGACATGGCACAAAAATTAGGTGTGAGTGTGTGTGTGAGAGAGAGAGGGAGGGAGGGAGGGAGGGAGGGAGGGAGGGAGAGTACAGGGCTGGGTGCACTATGTATCCCCAAGTATTAAAATTATGTGAGCAATCCATATTTTGTATCAGGAGAGACTGAATTTGGAAATGCAATAATTTTTCCATGTTTTTTATTTTGCTTACTTTGTTCTGTATTTGTTACCATTTGGCCTAATTTATTTTATTTTGAGAGCCATGAGAAGATCAATGAAGCATCACAGAAGAAGCCCTATTAGAAACCTTAGGTTGGCCACCCTGTGTAATTTCTGAAATTTTGGCAGGCATCACCCACGTGTTTTCAAGAACATCTTCATAGGCAGAGAAATTCAGTAGCAAACATCACATTCTGCACCCCCACAGAATTACAAAATACACACAGCCCTGTATATATATTTCTGGCTTAGCTACAAGTGTTACATGATGCATATGTTCAGTATGAACATCAGCTGAAAATAGTAGAGGTCTCAGTGGAGATCATTCACTATTGGTTTTTGCAGTGGAGCAAAGGTGAGTGTGTGTGACAATAGACCATGGAGCATTAGGGCACTGCCATCACCGAGATCCATGATGTTATGCATGTCTATTTCTTTATCAGTCTCTAATTTTTTTAAAAAAAATACCCCCAAATCAAACTGTTCTTTGAACAGTACAATATTTTAGTTTGTACAGTTCAGAATACTTGAAAGCTTGAAACTGGAGACCTAAAAATATGAATGATAATGACAGAAATTTAACTTTCAGGCCCTCAGAATTTCAGATGATTTCTATCTTAAAATCCAAATACAAGAATTAATTGGTTCTATTGAAATTTGTAGTATGGAGGTCTGATATATATTGGACTTTTGAGTTTCCACTATTCAGATATGCTTAATTTCCCTATGGTTTATGTATGGGGATTAAAATGTGGGGATTAAAATGTGTTTGTAGAACTGATTAATCTCTAATTTTAACCTTTAGGATCTAACTAATCTTTAGCAGCTTTTTTTTCTAAACACAAAAAAATCCCTGATGAGTCAATAAAAGGAGAGAGACAGTATAGTGTAGTAGTTAGACTAGGACTCCAGGAGACCAGGGTTAAAATCCCCATTCGCCTATGGAAACTCACTGAGTTACTTTGGCCAAGTCACTTTCTCAGCCTCAGAGGAAGGGAGTGGCAAACTTCCTCTGAATAAAATTGACTACGAAAACTCAATGATAGGATTCTGATATGTCAAGCCACATAACACAAAAACATTAAAAGGCAGAACTTGGAAGTAGCAAATAATGTAGTTACCTGTTAGTGAAGATGTTATATTTCAAAAGTATTGTTCATAGGAAGAATGAAGCTCCTTTACTGATGAAAAAAGGTCATGGCTTCTACTTGCTCTGAAAAGTTATTTTCAGAAGGCATTTTTAGAATAATTTTGGCAGGAATTTTTGTCAATTGTAAGATCTTTTTTTCTCACTCTCAAAGTAGGAAAAAGGAAAGGAAACAAGGAATCAGTTACTTTTCAAACTTTACAATGAGCAATGACATTGATTGCTTTCCTAATCCTCTAATGAGTGACAGGAACAAATTACTTTTTAAAAGTAACTTTTAACAGCCTCTGTTAAAAAGTTAGCAGAGTGTGGCAGTGAAAGAAAGGATTGTGTTATCTTTGCTATTCTATTTTAGCAGTCATTGTTTGCATCAGTTGGGCAAGAAAATTGGCGATGAGTATGGATAAGACTGTAGTCCCCATAAACAAGATTTTATATTATTTTTATTATCATTTATTTGCATAGTGCCTTCAGTGTACATGGTGCTTTACAAATTAAACAACAGCAAAAAATAGCCAGCCTACCAAAAGCATACAATCTAACACATATAGAGAGGGAAAAGAAGGAGTAATGCAAACATAAAACTATGACAATATAATTGCAAAACAAATTATCCTGATAGAAATACAAACCAATGCAATATAACATAAGGCAAAGTGGCAAATATATACACTGTATAATCAAAATATACAATAATTATAAAACAATATTAAACTAAAGTTCTAAAAGCTTTTTTAAAACAAGGAAGCTTTAAATTGAGGTTTAAAAACAATGAAGAATGGACTAATCTACTGCAGGAGGGAAGTCCATGAATATGGAGCAGTGAGTAAAAAAAGATGAAACCAAGTCATAGAAGAGGAAAGCCTTGTTTCCAGAGCAGACCTGATCATTAGACACTCTGTGCATGTATTGTAGTGACATTGTAGGAATGCTTGTGCCTGAATCACAGTGTGCCCTTGGAAATTATTGCTCAGATTTTACAATATATTCGGACATAATTTAAATGCTAATGCCCAGCAGATCTGTTATAGACTCTCAGAAGATAAACCTTTTTGACATAAACTCCTGCACTGCTTCAGAGGTTAGATCTTAGTTTGAAAGTAAAAGCTAAATCATAGCAATCAATAATAAAGATGTTCTCATGGAGACAAAATACATTTTTATGAATTATTAAACATTAATCTTTTATTAATTATTAATATGTTATTTCTTGCTTTAATTGGAAAGATATGTGTTATTCTGTCTCCATATATAAATGTATGTAAATTTGAAGAGCTACTTAACAATTTGGTTAAAAGTTTAATGCTCTTGTTTTACTGTTGTTGTGAAGATTTGTTGCATGAAAAAGTGTTTTTTGTCACTTTACAGACATATTGAACGTCAGAGAATTGATTTGGGTATTTTGCTTGTTTGTTGTTTGCATCTTAGTCATTCTTTAGTTGAAGTCCTATGTTGTTGTACTGTTTTTTATTTGTATTTCAATATTTTAATCTTTTTTCCTTTCTTTCCCTCAGTGCACACAAATTTATGATCCCATCTTACCACTACCAGGTTTTCTTTTAATTTTTTTTCACTTACTTGTTTTCCTTGTAGAATTTAGTTTCTGCTTCTTCACTATTGTTGTTTTCATACTCTACAATTACCAACAGGATTTTCTGTTTAACTTGTATTATTTCTCCATATGTATGCATTTAAATACAGTTTCTTGTGTGGATTTATTAATCAGCTGTAAAATATAAACTGAGGTTTGTTTGTTTTTCTTTATACACTAGGTGGTTGTTAATGCCCTTGTAGGTGCAATCCCATCCATCATGAATGTACTTCTAGTTTGTCTAATATTCTGGCTGATCTTTAGCATCATGGGTGTGAATCTGTTTGCTGGAAAGTTCTACCATTGTGTTAATACCACAACGGGTGAGATGTTTAACATCAGTGAAGTTGACAATAAAACTCAGTGTGATGAACTCGTAAACACAAACCAAGGTGCCCGGTGGAAAAACGTGAAAGTAAACTTTGACAACGTTGGAGCTGGTTATCTTGCACTGCTTCAAGTTGTAAGTATTTTCTCATTCTGCCATCTGAATATAAAGAGAACCGAGGCAAAGCTGACTTAGGCCCCATACAGACAGTCCAAAATAAAGCTGCTTCGGGTAACTTTGGAGGTATGCTGTTTAAATGTTGCATGCATCCCAAGAGTCCAGAAGCTGTGCCAAAGCCATAATCTAATCCTAAAGATTGGAGCAAAGCTTTGGCACAGCTTCCGGACTCTTAAGGACGCATGCATTATTTAAACAGCATACCTCGACCCAAAGCAGCTTTTTTGGCAGTCTGTATGGGGCCTTACTTCATTTAAAACACAACTTGTGTTCAGGTAGAGTTTGCCTGAAACTGGTTCCAGCATAAAAGGCAGCCTTCAAGACCTTCAAAGCATTAGGAATTCAATGTGTATATTCCTGAATCTGGAAGAAGCCCCTGGATCAGACATGTTGGTGTAATTTGCCATTGCCTTTGACTAAATTCCACCTTCATCAGAGATCATGTTTGTTACAATATTGGGACAGAAAATGTAGGCAGTGGCACCCCATGTGCAGATTTGTTTGTTTGTTTGTTTGTTTGTTTTATACCCCAGCTTTCCTATAGCACAAGATGCAAGGCATCTCCAAATAAATTAAAACAAATTATTCTAAATGAAAAAAATATGCCTGGTTCCAACTTATCTGGCCTGTAGGAATGGGACCACTTCAGTTATTTGAAAACATTTTACTAAACTTAAGAAATTTAAATTATCTGCCTTCTAATTATGTTTTAATTGGATGGTTGTATTATAGCATACCTTGGGATTTTAAAAACCTCTTTTAATTTGTATAAACCACTTTAAAACATTGATAAAACTGAAGTGGTGATTAAGTAGCTCTTTGAGACGGCCCACAGGCTAATCAATAAATATTGAATGATTGATTAAGTAACATTATTGGTGCATTTCTAATTTTTCATAGTATGGGAGCCGAAATGTGAGTAAAGAAGTAATTTGATTTCAGATTTTTCTAATAAAAAGATATAAAGGAATCCTGTAGCACTTTTTAAACTAACAAAGAAAATGAAATTTCTAAGATAAGCTTTTGCAGACTCCAGTCCACTTATTTGGTGAGTTTACTAATCTACTATTTAATAAATGTTTGTTGATTAGCAACATTACTAGCAAAATAAGAAATAATTTAAAAGTAAATTGCCTCTTGACTCCCTTTTCTACACCTATATCATATTTAATGACTACCTCTCATATTTAATTAGGTGGTCTAAAAATATAAGCCTGAGTTCTTCATTATGTATAACTTCTATCAGAGTAACCTAAGCAGCATGTTTGAAAGCTGAAGCTGTGTAAACAATCCTATATTTTAAAAAATGTAAATTATACACAGTGAAATTCAGTTTCCATGTTTTTCATAGTACTCACCTTTCAATATAATCCTGATTAAAGCCTTTTCTAACACTAAGAGCCCATTCATACCACACAATTACATTGTTATGAATCATCCTTAACATAGCAAACCTGGGTTTTGGATTTTAGAGAAAGATATTTAGTGCTTTACTGCATCACCAAACTACAAACCCCAAGATTCTATAGGAGGGAACCATGGCAGTATATAGTGCTGGAACTGTGCAGTGTGAATGTGCCCCAGGAGAAATAAAAAAGTGTCCGTCAGTTGTGGCCCTCTTACAGCAGGACAGAATAGCCATTCTGGTTGTTGGTATATTTTAAACAGAAATGGTGCAAGCTTAGATATCAAAGATAGAAATTAAAGACTGAGGAAAGGACTACACATACAAGGAAGTGACAGGATCAAAAGGAAGCAAATACCTGAATCCATGGGCATTGAATCCATAGAGTGCTCTATTTTAAAATCATAGGATTTCACATGGACACAATGGCATGCAAGCAATGCTGGTCACCTCAATATGTGGACCCAACACTGATCCTAATGGCTTATTGTAAACAGCTGGCCTACTGTGACCTGTCAGACATTAACAGATCAACCCTTATATTATAGTATATGTTACATGGGCAAATACCTAAAATAATTAGTTTTTCACATGTGGGTTAAAGCTAGTTCTTCCTCTTACTAAGACGAGGTTGGTCCAATGTTTAGAGGACAATGGGACCATTTTTACTGACATTAAGACACAGCATGAAGAGCTAGTTTCTTAATTTATATGTCTACCCATGTCTGTCCTTCTTGTTGTCAAAACTACTGTACTAAAGCAGGGAGAATAAATATACCAGTACAGTAGTGGTTGATGCATCCCAGACACATGGAGTGTAATTGAATGACAGCACTGAAGCAAGACAACATAGCTGTGTCTCCTTCTACTACTTTTGAGAACCTTATATGATGGCATCACTATTTCATATATACAATGTGTGTGTGTGTATATGTGTATATGGACAGTATAACTAGGTTAACTATATGTAATGCTCTGGCTGTTATCAAAATTTGGACTTTGATCTGATCTTAGTCATGCTTTGAATAAACCTAATGAAATCTACAGGGATTAAATTAGTTGTGGTTAATGTAAGTCACATTGGCGGGATACAAACCGCCGCTTTGCGGCGCTTCCCCGCCACCGCCGTTTGCTCCGCGCGGGAGCCGCAGCAGCCAAACCGTGCGGATCCCACGCGGAGCAAAAAAGAAGCTCCATTTCGGAGCTTCTTCTTGCGGCGCACTGATGACGTCACGAAGCGCCGCCGGCGCATTCGCGATGTCATAGGCGCCGCGACATGTCTGGACGCTATGCGTCCAGTACGTAAAGATGGCGGCGCCCATGTAGAAGGGGCGCCGCCATCTTGTACGTATAGGATACGTACTAGGGTTAGGGGGGTGCGGAAGCACCGCCCCTTCCTAACCCTAGTACGTGTGCTATACGTACTATATGGCGGTTTGTATCCCGCCATAGTTTCCAAAGAGTCTCCCCTACGTATTGCTAAGTTTGGGTCCTGTTCCCTATATCTGTACAACTATACTTAATATTTGCATTTCATTTTTAGGCTACTTTTAAAGGATGGATGGACATTATGTATGCAGCTGTGGATTCAAGGGATGTGAGTATCTTCTACATCCTTTATGTACAGTATATCCTCTTATGTATGGCATTCTGTAGCTCATGGGATTCCATTTGGTAATACCTAGAGACGAAATAATACTAGGCTTTCTGTTGAGCATGACTAAGGGCTATTAAGATATTTTTTTTAAAAAACCTACAGAACAAATTGGGAACTGTGGCACTGATCCCAAATTTATCTCATAGGGATAGAAGGATTCTTTCCCACTTTTCCCCTAGAAGAACATTGGCAAAATAAAATGGGCAGTCTTTGCCAATTCTGTTCTTTCCCTGTAGTCCCCTGTCCATCTCTACAACATGTCCTTTAGAGGATTTAGGGGGTATCTGGATTGTCTTGGGCAGGGTCTCTAGGAGATGCAGCCTTGTGCCTTTTCCTTACAGACCAGACTAGGATACCGTCATTGCTGCTTTTCTTTGCATTGAAATGCTGTGTGGTGAAGAATACTGTCTAGTAGATCTGTACTGAAATGCTGTCATTTTTTAAATGGATTATAGGTAGAAAAGCAGCCCTATTATGAGGACAACCTGTATATGTATCTTTATTTTGTTATCTTCATCATCTTTGGATCATTTTTTACCTTAAACCTTTTTATTGGTGTCATCATAGATAACTTCAATCAGCAAAAAAAGAAGATAAGTATTTAAAATATTTTCTTTGTGCTCTGGAATTAAAACCATAAGTTGGTCATTTAAATTGCCAAGTCCTGCCTAGTGTGGAAAAAAGTCACCTTGAAACATTCTTTCCCCTGTTATTTAGATGTTGCCATTTACTTTATCCTTAGTTTGTGTTTGCCAGTTCTTGTGGAAACTGCAATATCATGTATTTATAATTTATTTATGTTAATGTTATTATCTTGCTTTTTGGTATGCAAGGAATTCCCAAAGCCACACTTCTAACAGTCCAGATTTTTACTTCATTGCAGGAAGAAATACAGAAGTAAAGGAGAACATAATTAATTCTTTTCATGTATCCGTTGACATTGCAGAAGTGAAGGCAGTGAAATAAGTCTGGACATGATCTGCCCCTTTTGTGCATCATAATATTTCTATGACACCTTTTCTGAAATAGCTTACATGGGGTTATTCCAATCTGTCCTCCTACAGTGAAGTAGAATAAGATGAAAGAGGTTGAATTTTACAAGGCCATGCAGTAGATTCCAGGGCTGCACAGGGAATTAGTATTCCCTGAGTCACTTCCAACTCCCATCCTCTCACAGTTGTATTTTTCCAACGGCACTCTCTAAACTCTTCTTCTCAATATACAGATGGCTGCCCATGACAGAGTGGATTGGGCTTTCCAGCAACGCTGCTCATTCTCATTTGAAATACAATGTTATTTATTTTTGTGTTTATTTATGTTAGCTGGCATCATGTTGGGAATTTATGTCATTGAAAACAAACTTTCAGTCACGTAAAGTTGCATTGTGCTGTTGTGCAGCATTTGTGTTCTTATGAGGAGAAATGTAGTCACACCATTTGGACCATTTCACAACTAGAGACAGTATAATGGCTGTTGCATAATGTGTCTCAATGGGCAATGTGTCCCAGTGCAAAATATGTCGTGTTCCGAAGTGGGAATTCCAATTGCGCAATGGGACATCTTGTGCAGTAGCCCATTATGCAGCAGCATGATTCACTAACATGGTTGCATATTAGCAACATAGCTCCATCACCATAACATTACACAATATAGCATCTAATGCAGGGGCTCAGCCACTACTTCTGTACTGTTTAGATAAAACCAGCAAAACACTATACATCCAGTAAAAAAAAACCATCAGATCGAAACAGAGCAAAACACTGAAAGCAACATGAAAAATTATATTGATTTTATAGGTGAGGAGAAAATGGGGAAAACATATGGATGAATTTGTTTTCCAGATTACTTTCAACTTATTCTTTTTCCTCTTATTCATCAGCTACACAATTTACCAAGACAACTTGGGACTAAACTACATATTACAAGAGATGGATGGCTGTTACTGCCAACAGTTGGGCCATCTGCCCCTTTAGACATATATTAAAAGTGAAGCTAGCATGTCATTGTATTGTACTCTATGTCTACCTGAATTGCAAGCGGTTTGCTGAAGTATATAATTATATCTGAATGATTAGTTTATTGATAATAATATTTTATCCTGCCTTTTTGTCTTTAAGAAAATGTTTCTTGACAGCTAATAAACCAGAACAAACCTTATAAACATTAGAACCAAGCAAAATGGTCAAACATCAAAAGCAGAAAAGAGACAGAGTCACAGTTAATCTTCCTACAAGCCCTACTACTGCCAACCAAACGCACTAGGGAAAAAGTTGTTTTATTTATCTATTCATTCATATATCTTTTCACAGCATGGTACCCAAGGCTGCACTTGCATTGCATAAATAATCCAGGCTGACACCTCTTTTACTGCCTGACTCAATACTATGGAATTCTGGGAATCGTAGTTTGTTGTGACACCAGCGTTTTCTGACACTGAAAGTTAAATATCTCACAAACTACAACTCCCAGAATGTCATAGGATTGAGCCATGGCAGTTAAAGTGGTACCAATGTGGATTATTTCTGTAGTGTAGATGCAGCCCAAGATGGCCTATGCAAAGCATGGCTTTACAGGCCAGCAGCACTGAGACTGAATGGGCCTCAGTGTGGCTCATCTCTGCCTGGTTTTGAATGGTGGTATGCTGTGCGCATGGCTGCACTGTCGCAGTGACTTGTACAGGCTGCCATTAGGGACAATGGGGCCATTCACAAATATTCAAATCCGCATATGGCAAACCCGCACTTGGGGCAAGCGGATTGTATTCTGACCCTGGACCACTTAGGTCCTTAAAGAACAAAGCCAGCACATTAATTTGGGCCTGGAAACAGCCAGTAGAGAGGGTGTAATACCAGAATATACTTCATTCACTCCACTCATTCAACATAATCTTGTGATATTTTCATCTGTGTGTGTTAAAATCTGTTTGTTAATGGTAATATAAATTAATCTGTATATATGGTTGTAACTAGTTTTATTTTGTATTTTTTACTTTGGAGGACAAGACATCTTTATGACAGAGGAACAGAAGAAGTATTACAACGCAATGAAAAAATTAGGCTCTAAAAAGCCACAAAAACCTATACCTAGACCAGGGGTAAGAATGTTTATTTTATAGATTTCTCTATTTGTTTTTGTTCACTTGTTGTTATTAAGTGTGTCTGAATTGTGTATTGTCTCTTAATACTTTAATTCAGATGAAGTATGATAAAATCACTCTAGTTTTTATTGTGAGAGTTACATTTTTGAAACTCTAGGTAGTGGTACCAAATTTTAATTTGTTGAATCACAATGTGTCTGACTCTCAAAGGACTTCAGATTAATTTTGTTTGCTGATTTCTTCTCTATCTGCTCTCTGACTGTCAAAGAAAGAAAAGCTATAGCAATTATTGTTCCCCTAAAAAAACCAAGAGAGAAGGAAGCAGATTTTTAAATGCCCTGTCCTTTGAAGAAAGAGGACATAAAAATTGTTAACATTGTTTTTGTTGTTTTTACAGAATAAATTTCAAGGTTTGGTCTTTGACTTTGTAACAAAGCAAGCTTTTGACATCAGCATCATGATTCTTATCTGCCTTAACATGGTCACCATGATGGTGGAAACAGATGACCAAACTAAAGAAATGGAAACCATTTTATCTAGGATTAACCTGGTCTTCATTATCCTTTTCACTGGAGAATGTGTACTCAAACTGATTTCACTCCGTCATTATTATTTCACCATCGGCTGGAATATTTTTGATTTTGTGGTTGTCATTCTCTCCATTGTAGGTGAGAACCAGATGTTTTCAAGAATGAATGGGGACTAGAGAATAATTATCTACTTTTTTAAATGAAGGGGATAAAGAGGTTTTAAATTTAAGCATATTAAATTAAGGACTTTATCACCCAAGTCTAGCAAAGTGAAATTTCAACAGGATAATAGGCAGGTACTTACTACACAACACTATGTCTCTCCTCGTGCTGCTTCACATTTCTAATGTTGATGGAGAGCAGCTTTTCCTTGATGGGGAAAACCCATTAATGGCTCCAAATATAGCAAAAGCAATAGTAGTAGCAAATACATTTCTTTACTGTTTATTGGTGAACTGGCACTCCCTAAGTGGTTTACAATGTGTAAGCCAATTGCTCCCAACAAACTGGGTACTCCTCTAGGATTGAATTTACAACATTGTGGCTGCAGTACCAGCATTTAACCACTGCACTGCCAGTGCTCCTTCCTATTAGTGCTCTTGAGCAATAGGTCCCTTCCACTGCATTTCCAATACCAGCAGACACATGGCATCAGTGGGCATGATTCTCCTACACTTCCTCCTCCCCCTAATTATTCCTAAGCAAGCTATTTTTCCCTTCTTTTTCTTTTTCTTTCTTTTTAATTTTTAAAAAATTCCTCACATTGCCAGTTGCAGTAAAAGTAAAAATAAAACCAATGAAAACTGAAAGCACACTAGGTAGGGCTTGAGCAGGTAGGTGGGGATATTGAGGCCATATGGAAGGCAAAGCATGGGACCATAGATTGCCAAAAGAGCGCCTTCACACTTTTGAAGAGAATTGTGATAATGAATGTTCCAAACTGGTATGTTTTCATTTCCATACACTAACATAATTGTAGTGATACAAGAGGCTGGTGCAATAAAAATCCATATAATCTAGAAGCAGAATTGGTTCATAAGCACAGTTGGCACTCTGTATCCATAGATTCTTTAGCTTCAAGCATCCACAGCTTGAAAAATATATTATTTTTAAAAATCAATTCCAAAAAGAAAACCTTGATTTTTCCACGTTACATAAGGCACACCATTTTACTGTGCCATTGTATTTAATAGGAATGAGCATCCACAGATTTTAGTATCCACAGGTGGTCTTGGAACCAAACCCCATTAGATATCAGAGGCCCACTGTACTGGCAAACTATGATATGATATGATGGGCCTAAAGAATGGGTTCTCTCTTTTTCTTCCCACTGACATTTCACACTCCAATTCCCATACTTGAGTTCTACCTATTGCAACCCATAGTTGCCATTACATATGATCAGCAAACTCTGGTTTAGACTTGTCTCCTAACGCAGGGTTGTGAACAGGGTTAGTTATACTGGTTTTAACATAACAGCAAACAATGGCATTGAACAGAAAACAAATGAATTGGTGGAGTCCAAGTGGAGGGGAAGGAGTGACAGAGTATATAGTAATCGGCTCATGTCACATGCAGACCAAGGTTTTGTGGTTGGGAGAATCTGATCCCATCTGCATTCCACTTCAGGTAGGAATATATAAATCTGTACTTTACAAATGGAAATTTCATTACAATAGGAATGTGAGCAGTATTCAAATCTTTTCCAGTTAATTTGATTTGATGTTTTGCTCTGTTTGAGACTGAAAATGCTAGCACTTTCTCCATCAGTATCAGCATTGCCAAAAAACTATTTTGCACCAAAAAGTGTTTTCTTGTAACACTCTTGTATTTGTGCAAAAACCATTCACAGAATTTGTGCATTAATGTCCTGAAATGTTGAAAATCATCAGAAGTATGCAAAAACTATTATTGTCTAGCCCAACAAAAAGTAAAACTTTGTTCTCAGATGTAAAAATAAATAAATAAATAAATAAATAAATAAATAAATAAATAAGATTTTAAATCCCTACAGCCAAATACCTTGGATAAAGAATGGTGTCTGTATTTGGTCTGCACACACTTTTCCAATTCAGTTGTATTATGTTTTCATGGTAACACCAATTTACATTGATTTTTCTTAATCTAGACCACTTTTTCACATGGTCATGTAAATCTTTTGTGTACTTGCAGAACAAAAAGTATCTTGAGGCACCAACAGTCGAAAGATAAAAATTAGTTGTCATTGAGATTGTTCAATCATTGAGATAGTCACACTTGTATTCTGTAGCAGGTTTCACATGATGTAAAACTTGTGTTGACAGATAATGAAGGTGTAAAAATGGTCTCTGTTTAAGAGTGTATATATTCCTAAAACATCATTTCACACATAATTTGTTTAACAAAAAATGAAAACTTTGAAAGGCAGCATCTAGAAACTCTCTTCCAAAAACAGCGCACCTATGCAAGAACATCCCATGATGTTGGCTTGATGGTCCATGTAATTCAAAATGAAAGGTTTGAGCAGTGTCCTAAAAAAAAGAAGTTCTGGTGGGGTTTAATGGACCAAATTAAATATTGTACATGGAACGATGTGAATTGCATGCTTCTGCAGTCTCCTAGAACCACAGCACAGATCAGATGGGGAGAGGCAGGCCTGAACACATAGCTCTGGTTGATAGTATGTCTGTGAAATTGCCATGAAAGTAGTGAAGATTTTCATGCCTGGCATAAAGGTGGCTCAAACGTCACTGAAACATCCTGAAAAGGTGGAGGAAGGGAGTGTGTTTGAATGCCAGGTGCACTTCCTTAATCGTCATGGAAATGTGGCTCCCTCCTTTGCATCCCTGAATCGTTCCTGGGAGCGGATTTTCTATGAATGCAAACTTTGCGTTCAGAGGAAAACTGCTCCCCTTGCGATGATTCAGGGATGCTAGAGGGAGCCACATTTCCATGACGATTAAGGAAGTGCGCCTGGCATTCAGACACACACCCTTCCTCCACCTTTTCAGGACATTTCAGCAACGTTTGAGCCATCTTTATGCCAGATATCAAAATCTTAATTGTCATCATTGTTGTTTTTATAAAGTGGGAGGAATTATACCATATAATGGGCCCTTGGTATCCACTAGAGTTTGGTTCTAGGACCCCGTGTGGATACAAAAATCTGTGGCTGCTTAAGTGCCATTATATATAATAGTGTAGTAAAATTGTGTCCCACATAGAATCATAGAATAGAATCATAGAATCGTAGAGTTGGAAGAGACCACTAGGGCCATCCAGTCCAACCCCCTGCCATGCAGGAAATCCAAATCAAAGCATCCCTGACAGATGGCCATCCAGCCTCTGTTTAAAGACCTCCAAGGAAGGAGACTCTATCACCCTCCCAGGGAGTGCATTCCACTGTCGAACAGCCCTTACTGTCAGGAAGTTCCTCCTAATGTTCAGGTGGAATCTCTTTTCCTGTAGCTTGCATCCATTGTTCCGGGTCCTGTTCTCTGGAGCAGCAGAAAACAAGCTTGCTCCCTCTTCAACATGACATCCTTTCAAATATTTAAACAGGGCTATCATATCACCTCTTAACCTTCTTTTCTCCAGGCTAAACATCCCCAGCTCCCTAAGTCGTTCCTCATAGGGCATGGTTTCCAGACCCTTCAACATTTTTGTCGCCCTTCTTTGGACACGCTCCAGTTTCTCAATGTCCTTTCTGAATTGTGGCGCCCAGAACTGGACACAATATTCTAGGTGGGGCCTGACCAAAGCAGAATACAGTGGCACTATTACTTCTCTTGATCTAGACACTATACTTTTATTGATGCAGCCTAAAATTGCATTGGCATACAACATTGCAAAATCAAGTGTTGCTCTTTGGATATTTTTTATAATATTTTCAAGCTCTGGTTGATTGAATCCATGGGCGCAGAAACTGTGGATATGGCAGCCCACTGTACCTATATAATTATGCATGATTAATCTCTTTCTTGGTACATACACAGTTGGAAGATATGATTAGTGATGACATCCTCTTTGAGAATACATTATAAAATAGATGCCTACATTTGAGCCACACAAATGAATAATATCCATGAAGAAATATTTTTAGCCCTAAAGAAAAAGGTTTAGAGAGAACCCAGATGTGCCCTGTCATATATCCTGATGAATGTTTACAGAGCCAGAGGTTTTTATTGATCGTGCTATGTACGCATCCATACAGTTTTATTTTGCCTAAAATGCTAGGGTGCAAGAAGTGATAGAAAATAAATAATGTTTCTTTACATGCCTTACATCTATAGCTAGCATTTTTGTTAACCTGTTCTTTGTAACAGAGTACTTTGTGTTTTGTGTAACAAAGTACTTAGTGTTTACATCTGTGTTGGAAGAGCCTTGGAAGAAAGGGTAGATATAAATAAAAGGTGGGGGGAGGTGGGGGGAATAGAACCTTGGATTTAATTGCAAAATCATGATCTAATAATAATAATAATAATAATAATAATATCTGGGCTATAAAACCTTTAAATATTTTTCTTTAAATATTTTGCAGGTATGTTCCTGGCAGAGATCATTGAGAAATACTTTGTGTCCCCCACCTTGTTCCGAGTGATCCGACTTGCCAGGATAGGCCGGATCCTGCGTCTAATCAAGGGTGCTAAAGGGATCCGCACTCTGCTTTTTGCCTTGATGATGTCTCTTCCTGCCTTGTTTAACATTGGCCTCCTCCTTTTCCTCGTCATGTTCATCTATGCTATATTTGGAATGTCCAACTTTGCCTACGTGAAGAGAGAAGTTGGAATCGATGACATGTTCAACTTTGAAACATTTGGCAACAGCATGCTGTGCCTCTTTCAAATTACCACCTCTGCAGGCTGGGATGGCTTGCTGGCACCTATTCTCAACAGCGGGCCTCCGGACTGTGACCCCGAGATAGACCATCCGGGAAGCTCAGTCAAGGGAGACTGTGGCAATCCTTCTGTTGGGATTTTCTTCTTTGTCAGTTACATCATCATATCTTTCTTAGTGGTCGTAAACATGTATATTGCTGTCATTCTGGAGAACTTCAGTGTTGCTACAGAAGAAAGTGCTGAACCTTTGAGTGAGGATGATTTTGAGATGTTCTATGAGGTCTGGGAGAAGTTTGATCCAGATGCATCCCAGTTCATAGAATATAATAAACTCTCTGATTTTGCTGCTTCGCTGGATCCTCCCCTTCTTATACCAAAACCAAACCATGTTCAGCTTATTGCAATGGATCTACCCATGGTAAGTGGAGACAGGATTCACTGCCTCGACATCTTGTTTGCCTTTACAAAACGTGTTTTGGGAGAAAGTGAGGAAATGGATTTACTCAGAGTACAAATGGAAGATCGGTTCATGGCAGCCAACCCTTCCAAAGTTTCCTATGAACCAATTACAACCACGTTGAAACGAAAGCAGGAGGAAGTATCTGCTACTATCATTCAACGAGTGTTCAGGCGCTTCCTCTTAAAACAAAAAGTTAAAAAAGTGACCTCTCTATATAGTAAAGATAAATGTAAAGATGGGGATATCCTGCCCATGAAAGACATGATTACAAACAAATTTAATGAGAACTCCACTCCAGAGAAGACAGATGAGAGCTCATCCACAACCTCTCCGCCTTCCTATGATAGTGTTACAAAACCAGACACAGAGAAATATGAAAAAGGCAAAGCAGACAGAGACTACAAAAGTAAAGATGTCAGGGTTAGCAAAAAGTGAAACAAACTTTGAATTCTGTTTCTGTCCAAAATTTTGTTTACAGCCTTTGAAAGGGATGTATTTGTCAGTAAGACTCCACTGGGAGATTTATGCCAAACTGTCAGTTTTTACTTATAAATATATTACATATATGTGTGTGTGTGTGTGTGTATATATATATGTATATATATAAATCTCTCTAAAGGTCAGTGCCTATAACAAGACAGTGACCCTCGTCACCAGGCTACAACTCTGTAAAACAGGGTGGCAGCTAACTACTGTAGTCACTACAGCTGAAAGTGTGGAAGAGAGACTGGGTTTGGCTTTTCAGAATGAGGTACACAAAGCTAGGACCTATGTGCTTAATATATTGCAAGACACTTAGTTTGAATAAGTGTTCTCACTGTGTGTATTTCAACTGCCACATTTGCCATATTTTTACTCACACATACACATGCATACACACGCACACATACACTGTAGGCAGATCTATCATTTTTTTAAAATTTTGCAGGGTGTTTAAATTTATATGTGACTATTTTTGTAAATGGGTTTTCTGTTACAGGGGAGGGACTGGGTGGGATTTCCAGGACCAGGTGTTCTACTCTCTCATTCCAAAACCTAGAGATAGTGAAAGTATTTGCATGAAGGCATGCAGCACTTCTAGAGCATGCATGGAACTGATGTGACAGCATCAGGCAGAGTTTTCACCACTTCTCTACAGGTCGGCTCTGAAATGCGTTTGTTTGGTGTGTGTTTTTTTAAGCACTTTTACACATTCTGTTGACAAGGTGAAAATCCTCTTAGGCCTGCAATCAGTTTTTTAAAAAGAAGATGCCAAAGGCATTTTTTATGGTGACCACTAAATCTAAACACACACACACACACTATTTTAGTTCAGGGGATTTGTCTGAATTCAGTCCTTTACCTAAGATGGGATCATCTCTGCACTGAACAATCCTTTATGTCATGGGTTAATTCCCAGTATAGATTATCACAATTATAGCATGCCATCTAGCACAAAGAGGAGCAAACCAGGTGTCCCTTGCCAGAGGTGCCTGCTAATTCAAGACATTGGCAAATGGCTGGGGGAGGATAAGAACAGTAATACATAAATATGCCCAGAAGAAGGTAAGAAATGGGCAGAAAGATAAGAGTGTTTAACGTATTTGTCTTAAAGTACTGCATAGTTATGCACTGTCAGTACAGTTCTTGCCTACGTTCTAACTCTGTCCCACCCTGCCACAAAGAGTTCTGCTACGTGATGTAAATACTCATGTTACATAGTTGTACATATTTGAGTGCACAAATGATCTGGCCACAGTGTGTTTCTGCAGACATGTGCTACAACAGGCCACGCTTGCAAGCTCTTGAGAGGTAATATCTTGTGTTCCGTACCATTATAGATAATTGGGAGGGTGCTGATGCATGTGAATATTGCCTTTGCTACTGTTGTACTTTGATCCTTCCACTAACCACATTTATTTTCTATGGGAAATGGTGACGTGAATGAAAATTGGCTCATTTATTCCTATCACTGAGCAATAGGTTGTAGTATGAGCTTTGCTGGGGAAGAGCCTTTCAAACTTAAAGTGACTACTTTTGTGGTATAAGCCAAGGATGGTGAAATGTGTGGCTCTTCAGATGTTGTCTGACTCCCCCTTCTCATCAGCCCTACACAGCTTACCTAAGTTCCAGTCCAACAACTTCAGGAGGGCCACATCTTCCATATTCCTAGTGCAAACAAAGACGGTGTAAGGAATACTACAAACTGTTTAACCTGTTGACAATGCTTTTAGCATATATAAATAATGTAAAAAAATCCCCACAAAAACAAAACAGCATTTATGTACATAAAATTATGTCCAGATTCATGCAGCTTTCTTTTCCAAAGTCACTTTGTTTACTTTATATCCATTGTATCTTTCAACAGAGACCTCCACAATAATAAAAAAATAATACTAAAAAGATGAATGAACATTTGTTGATGGATTTGTTCCATAACTCCTTTCTGATATGGAGATTTTGATGTGAAACAAATAAGTAAAAATGTGGCTTGGATCTAATGAGCCACACATGGGGATTTTGAGCCTCTCCCTTACAGCAACAGCAGCAGCCACTGCCATCTCCCCCCCCCCCCCCCCCCCCCATACACATACACACATTTCCAAAGACTGGGGTGATTGCATGAGACTGCTACAAAAGTGACCATAATTTTGCCCATGTATTTCCCTCATCCTGTTTGAATCGTGGCATCAGTTTATGTGTTGATTCCTACCCCAAATTACTGGGAACTGGTGCCTTCCTCCACCAAAAGCCTCAAAAATACCTACTACCAAAGCACCACTTTAATAGGAAATGTTCTGACTAGAGTATTGCCACTGAATCAACTGGATTTACTTGTGTGGTGACTCATGATACAACAATTGATTGAGCAGGGCTACTCTGGTTGGAACTAAGCAGCAGGATTCCAGACTTGATTGGATTTACTATGAAATGAGCAGCTGTTATTTTTTCCCCAAACAAAATCTCAGGATGCAAAGGAGTAGTTTTGTGTCCAGGAAGTCAACCCTCCTTCCTCCATCTTGTGTCCAGTTTCTTGGACATGTCATCTTTTAGCAGTGTGCTTTTCTGGGAATAGATGTTTTGTGACTGACCTTATGTGTCACAACAGCCGTTGTGCAATGTTACCTAGTGATCTGAAAAAATTAGGGAGGGATCCCTGGCCTACAGATATAGAGTGCTGTCTGGGTTTTAGAGAGGTTTCCTTTCCAAGTTCATATTGAGATGCAAAAGACTGAATGTGGGACTGAATTTGCGTGCAGCTGTCTTGTGTGTCTAAAAGTGAACAATGGTTCTTCCCCAGTATATCTTGTGTTGGGCCAGTCAGTAGGGTTGGTGTCACTTGGTGTGGTAACTCATGGTGTCACCACTTCCATTGACCTCCTCCCATACCACAACATACATCCTTAGTAATGGTGTGGGTTTTTTTTGGGGGGGGGGTGTTGGTTGGACCAATGTTACTCATAAAACGTAATTCCCATATCTCTGGCTTTTCTTCGCTAACGAAGATTCAGGAAGGACTCATCCCACGCTTTCTACAAGCGCATAGATGACTAAAAAGGCTGATCCAAGATAAACAAGTCCGGTTGCAGAAAGCACAACAGAATGTCTCCTTGGGTGATGTTTCCAAGTTGTGGTTCTTTCTGCGTTGTCGTTTTTCTTCAAGACTTGTTCGGTGTGAGTTTTCGAAAAAGGCTGCAGCATCGTAGATAGTGCATCTCTATGCCCCGATGTGAGGCCAGGGCGGACCATTGTTGATGATCGATTTGGCCAAGCCTGAGATGTTGTTTCAGGGAGTCCTTGTATCTCTTCTTTGGAGCGCCCCTCTTAATGGGGATAGTTGTTACATAAACTATTAACAAAATTAAAAATAGACTTTTAAACTATAATATCATACAAACAGCTTAAATGTATTTACATGTACATAGTTTCATATGGTTAAAGTGAAATTTTGGTACAATGTGCTGTTTTTAAAGAAGAGGTAGAAAATGTTTTTTTTTAAATTAACTTTTGTTTTTAAAAAATAAAATTTTAGAATTTAATTTTAAAAGAAAAAAGAACTGAAGCCTCTCCTTTCACCTCATCCCACTCATACAGCTTCTTCAGCATCTTAAAGTGAAGGCCGCAACCTGTTTCTGCCAAAAAGCAGAAGTTTGGGGACCAGTGGTGTCACCTCCCCCCCCTTAGGCTGTCCCCTAGTGTGGTCTCAACTCCCTGCACCCTCCACTGATGCCCCTATTTTGGACTAAGAATACTTCCCACTTACTTGAGGGCCATCCCTATGGAAATGATGCTTTGGAATTTTTTGGTGGAGGAAGGCATTATTTGGGGTGGGAGCTTCAAATAAAGCAGAGACAGCACAGGACTTAAATATTATTTCTCTTTTTCATTACCACATTTTGCTGCTACTTCAAGCAATCACAGAGGAACAATCCCATCAATGCTCATCAGTCCTATAAAATATTCTTGTAGGAATGATGAATGCACTTGGGAGCATTTTATGGGACAGAAGATCACTGACAGATTGCTCATCGCAGCCCTGTGTTTGCCTGAAGCAACAGATGTTGGGGGGGGGGTGTTTATGTGTGTACATATGCACATAAGAGAGAGAGACTGGTTAAACCCCACTTCTCTCTCAACTTGAGTCCCACTCTCAGTTTTAGGATATCTATCCCCCTGCAAAAAAATGAGAGCAAACTTCACATGGGATTTTTATCCCCAAGCTCCTTGAAAGTACCCCCCCCCCCCCAAAAGCAGAGTAAATAATCCACCCCTACATAGAGATATCCACTTGTCAAAGATGCTGGGGGGAGCTGAAATCAATACTACTACAAGGCTCCCCTTTCTGCATCACAACTTTAGGATCTTCATCAGATCTTGTGTTCTAAATTGTTATACCAGCCTGCTTGCTGGATCAAACACTAAACCTACACATTTTAGTTGACCTTTGACCCTCACTATCTCCTTCATTCTGGAACCTATTGGAAATCATTATGTTGACACTTGCCAGTTGACGTCACTTTGAGTGAGGGATGGAGTGAGTACACGCTGATTGTCACTGCAATGCAAAATGCCTCAGAGCATGTCTGCAACACACACATACTCCTGCTGATATAGAATAATGGCCTTGCTGACAAAATTAAATATTTTTATCCCACTTGGAAATGCTTCCTAACCTGAATCCTAGGGAGAAAGAAAATTCAGTTGCAGAAACCCTAAACAGAATGAACTGAAGTACATTGTCATCTCTCTGGGGAGAAGATAGTCACATGCATCCTGGCTGGAAGGAGGTTTGATGCATATTTGAGAAGACATATCATGAACAATTTATAGCAGGCAGGCAGCATGCTGAATACACTTCAACAATTTCTTCGTTTAAACAATGGCATTTTAGGTTTTTCACACACATACTCAGGTCAGGAACAATAGAACAACCAAAACAAAAAACCCCACACCACAAATAAACCCTGAGTCAGCCAAAAAGGCCATTTTTACAAGTCCAATATGAAGAGCAGATGATTAGGTTTGGACACTGGACTAGTAGAAGGTGACTTTTCTCTCCTTCTCCTGCATCCTCAAAAGCATTTCCTAAGGGGCAGATTAACTTCCTAAACAAGATGGATTGTCAAATGGGAACCACAAGGGAGGAGGGGTCACACAACAGACAAAACACCAAGCAAGATCAATTCAAATGAGCCCCCGTGCCACAAGCCACACCATTCAGGAAGGTCTCCCAATCTCCAGAAGAAGTTGAGGAGATGGAATAAGAAATCATCACAGGATCCAAACTGAGCTGGAAAGGGGACCTAGACTTTGCAGCCAGTCACACAGCAAAAGTGTTCTGTAAGACACAGCAAAAGTGTTCTGCAAGACCATTTTATTGTACCTTGATTGAATATGAGCAATTCAACATGTGGAAAATGGAATCTGTGTGGAAATCTCTTTGCTGGCTCTGAAACCTTGCTTGAAAACATCTACAGAGAGAAGACTGAGCTTTGAAGCTGGATTCTCTGGTGAGCCATGCTGTACCTAACGGAGATGACCATAACCGATAAGATGGCTGGCACAGTTTGCATGGAAAAAGAAAATGAAGGAAAGCCACCAAGACAAGGGTGGGGAGAGAAGATGCCTAAGTTATAATTCTATGGAATCTCTTTTGAAGTGTGTCTGCTGAAGAACAATAATTTTCAGGTCAGCAAGAGAATGATGTGTGAGACTAAATGGTCTCCTATGGGTTTCTATCTGCTTGTTCATGAGACCAGGTCACTTGGAAATAGCTTTCAGGCAGTGGAGGAAAAATATGGACTCTGGCATCAGGTCTGGCCAGTGTCCCTAGCCTTGTTCCCATCTTTGTATTCATGTGGTCACTGAATACATGGAATAGGAGCAAGATCATATCTGCTGGCCCTGCTATTATCCTCCCTTCATGTATTTAGCCAAATAGTAGGGATGATATTTCTAGTCTTCTTGATCACTTACAGACCTGCATATGTTACCACAGTATGCACATGATGACCATTATCACCTTTGACTATACATATGTAGAGAGATACAGGTGTTGGGAATCAGAGGTCAGTAGACTCTATCTGCCTATCTATCGATGTACACAAACACACACTCCTAGTGAAGTCATGGGCAAGAACAAAGTTCATGTGTATAGCTAATATAAATGCAAATGCATCCTTGTTGATATACTTACATTCTAACATTCATTTGGGTCCAGGAGTGCCGGGTTTTCAAAACAGCAATAAGGAACAGTCAAAATTCATGACACATGGGTGTTGATAGTCCAAAAATGGCTATTCAGGAATATATTCTCCCTAAATACCCAATAAGTGTAGAGATTTCAGTGAATGTAGCCATGCATTAGTAAACGTAACATACTGTCCACCTTCTCCAATCATAAGTTACTTTATGATGCACTTAAATAAAATCCCTATTTGGTTTCTTTCTTCTTCTTTTTTTGGCATGCAGCAACAATATTTAATCTGTTTTAGTCCTATCAATAATGCTTGGCAACTGTGACTAAATAGTCACAGAATAACCTGCATCTCAAATTTGACTTGAGTTACAGAACATCTGTTCCTCTTTGTACTCCCACATAGCAAAATATTTTTGACATTTCATTCAGTCAACATAAGGGACAAGCTTTCCAGACCTTAAAGAAGGGGCATCCCTTATAAAAAAGAGACAGTTGACAAGCTTGATTGGTTTCCAGTGAGTTAACTGGATGGGTCTTGACACAGTTGTGATTTTGTATCTTAACTGGACTTGCTAGGAATATTAAAATGTGACAAACTGGGGAGAGATGGAAGGAGGACGTTTGTTTTGGAGGCATAGAGGAGGTTTCCGCCTCTGCATCTTATCACTCTGTGTTACTTTCATTTTTTAAAAAAACAACCTGAGTGAATATTCAACAACACAGCTTATTTATGTTTTGCTTCCATTAACCTTTTAAATTTTGTAGCTTCTAGGCAAACTGGGTTAAATTAATAGCTGTATATACAGTAACAATTGGTAAGATAGCTTTTAAAGATATGTTTTAACTTCAGTTATTAAGATAAAATTGTTAATTACAGCAAATTATACACATTGGGAGAATAAACCTGGAAAATTAACTGGAACAATTATCCATTACAGTCATGTGCTGGGCATGGACTAGAGCAGCTCGGATCTCAAGCCTTGCTGAGGGGCAGGAAGCTTGAAGGCTTATCTTCAGCCACTCATTTTCTCACAACAGGGATGTTGTGATATTAAAAGCTGGTAATCCCATCCATGTACCCTTCCTTGGAAAAATTACTTTTGAGGGCCAATGGCCATGCTCAGTGGAGTAGTCTGGAAGTGGTAATCATAGGCCTAAATCAAAGTGTTAGTCCCAACTAGGGTAGACCCACTGAATCAACAGAAACTTAAATATTTATGTAAGTTAATTTATTAAAATGTTGATCTTTTACCCCATATCCAAGAATATCAGAATGGTATAGATGATCTTACTTATGCCAATTTCATTAATTCATTGGGTCTGCTTGAAAGTAACAACTAGATGATTTTTCAGTGCGCTGGATAGATGCTATTTTGATGGCTAGCTTCTTGTTATGTGTAAAGATGGTTAAATCTCCAGGACCAGATGAACTACATCCAAGAGTATTAAAAGAGCTGGCTAATGTAATATCAGAGCCATTGGCAATAATCTTTGAGAACTCCAGGAGAACAGAAGAAATCCCAGCAGACTGGAGGAGGGCAAACATTGTCCCCATCTTCAAAAAAGGGAAAAAAACCAGAGGATCCCAACAATTATTGTCCAGTTAGTCTGACATCTATACCAGGAAAGATTCTAGAGCAGATAATTAGACAAAGAATCTGTGAACATCTAGATGGCAATACCATAATCACAAAAAGTCAACATGGGTTTCAGAGAAACAAGTCATGCCAGACTAATCTCTTTCTTTGATAAAATTACTAGCTTGTTAGATGAAGGTAATGCTGTGGATATAGTAAATCTTGATTTCACTAAGGCCTTTGACAAGGTTCCCCATGACATTCTTGCAAACAGGCCAGTGAAATGTGGGCTAGACAAAGTAACTTACATGGATTTGTAATTGGTTGACCAGCTGAACCCAAAGAGTGCTCAACAATAGCTCCTTTTCATCTTGGAGAGAAGTGACCAGTGGGGTCCCACAGGGCTCTGTCCTGGTTCCAGTGCTATTCAACATCTTTTTCAATGACTTGGATGACAGAATTGGAAGCATACTTATCAAATTTGCAGATGACACCAAATTAGGAGGAATAGCTAATACCCCAGAGGACAGGATCAAGATTCAAAGTGACCTGAATAGACTAGAAAGCTGGGCCAAAGCTAACAAAATGAACTTCAACAGGGAGAAATGTAAGGTACTGCACTTAGGGCAGAAAAATAAAATGAACAGATATAGGATGGGGGACACCTGGCTGAATGAGACGACATGTGAAAGGGATCTGGGAGTCCAAGTAGACCACAAGTTGAACATGAGTCAGCAGTGTGATGCGGCAGCTAACAAGGCCAATGCAATTTTAGGCTACATCAATAAAAGTATAGTGTCTAGATCAAGAGAAGTAATAGTGCCACTATATTCTGCTTTGGTCAGGGCCCACCTGGAATATTGTGTCCAGTTCTGCACACCACAATTTTAAAAGGACATTGAGAAACTAGAGTGTGTCCAAAGGAGGGCAACTAAAATGGTGAAGGGTCTGGAAACCATGTCCTATGATGAATGACTAAGGGAGCTGGGGATGTTTAGCCTGGAGAAAAGAAGATTAAGAGGTGATATGATAGCCCTGTTTAAATATTTGAAGGGATGTCATATTGAGAGAGCCAGCTTTCAATGGATGCAAGCTCCAGGAAAAGAGATTCCACCTCAGCATTAGGAGGAACTTCCTGACAGTAAGGGCTGTTCGACAGTGGAACAAACTCCCTTGGAGTGTAGTGGAGTCTCCTTCCTTGGAAGTCTTTAAACAGAGGCTGGATGGCCATCTCTTGGGGATGCCTTGATTTAGATTTCCTGCATGGCAGGGGGTTGGGCTGGATGGCCCTTGTGGTCTCTTCCAATTCTATGATTCTAAGAATACTTTGTGGAGTGTGTTTAGGCTTAATCACAGTCTTTTGGGATATGGTTTACACATGTTTTCCCCCACCCTAGCCTCAGGATTTCTGTATCATCCTCTGGAAGACATGTTGTCATGGTGCTCTGACATCGCTACCTCTATGGCCCTGTAATAGAGACAGTGCTCTGAAAGAGAAAAATACTTTGTGTTGCCTTTTCTCAGAACATGCATTCAGCATGTGACCTGAGGAGAGAGGGGGGAAGAAAAACTGAGACAGAAATGAAAAGGATAAGCAGTGGTACAGTGGAGGAAAGGGGAAGAATTACAGCTAAGGAAACATAAAAGGTCAGTAAACAGAACAGCAGAGTAAATTTGCATGAATTCCCTTTGTAGCATATCCATTAAAAACACTAGAGGCAAAGGTGAATGCTGGTATCAGCCTCAAGGCACAAGAATTTACAGTCAAGAGGATGGGACGCTGGAACTAGTGTAGAGGATTTGTACCTGGAACTAGTGTAGAGGATTTGTCTCATAAGAAATGAGAGTAGGGCCTTAGAAGAAACCATTGCAAAAAGCTGTGAACCAATTTTCAATTTAAGAGACGAGCAAGCAAGTTATCTTTGCACTACAATGAGGGAACCCATGGGCCACATGCCATATTTGCTCTTCCTCAGTTGTTCTTCTGCAGTACTCATGCTAATGAAATTTAGCCAAAACTCTTTAAGGAAAAGCAAGTAGGGAGTTTTGTGGGTTGTGGCAAACCAGGACCAGGCAAACCATTTAAATAAGTATTTCCCTCTTCTTTCAATAGTCTTTTGTGTTTTGCTGTTGAATTTTGGTGGTACAATTTGCTTCCAAATGTCAGAAGCATAGTGGCAGCTCCCAAGAGAAAGGGGAATTGTATGCTGGTCCTATATTATACTTCTTTTAAGTTGTAATCTCAATTTTGGAGAAAAGATGGGATATAAACAACGGTGGAGATCATGTATCAAACATACAGCCATGATGCCATGGCTATGCCTTAACTCCCCATCTAACCCCTGAAACCCACCTTAAGAGCCAGTCAGTCATCCTGAGCAACAGAGGATGACATGACCTTCAAATCATTTCCGAGTTATGGCAACCCTAAAACAAATCTATCATGGGCTTTTCTTAGCAAGATTTGTTCAGAGAAGGTTTACCATTGCCTTCCCCTGAGACTGAGAGTATGTAACTTGGCCAAGATCACTCAGTGGTTGGCTGAGTGGGAAATTGAACCCTAGTCAAGGTAGATCATTTGCAGCCATGGTAATAGTGCCAAGATTACAAATGAGAACACGAAACAGTCACATAAGTCCAGTCTGCTGACTGTCATAATTTGGACATGACTTGAAGGTACACAACAC
>NC_056522.1:212711352-212751073 GCF_019175285.1 Sceloporus undulatus
TAATAATAATAATAATAATAATAATAATAATAATAATAATAATAATAATAGATTCCTGTTCCTACACTCTCTGGCTGAAAGTTGTAAATACCCCTCCAAATCCCAGGATTCCATATGATGCAGGCATGACTGCTAAATTGGAATCAAAGTGCTATAACTGTGTCATGCAAAATGGTCCTAACATCTGCTAATTCTTGGGGCAGGAGTGGGTAGTGATTTTGCCATCCATAGACAGAGAAGAGCAAAACTTCTGTCATTCATGGTTATTTCTCAGATACAGTGGTACCCCGGGATACGAATGCGCCGCCTTACGAAATTTCCGGGTTACGAAAAAAATCCATTGAAAAAAACTGTTCCGGGTTACGAAGGTTATTTCGGGTTACGAAAAATTTTTTGGTGCTTTTCGGCGCTTTTTCGCACGAAATCGCGGCTTTCGCTATTAGCGCCTATGGCTTTTTCAGCTTACGAAGATTTTCGGGTTACGAACGCGGCGGCGGAACGAATTAAATTCGTAACCCGGGGTACCACTGTATACTCCTCCTCCTCCTCCTCCTCCTCCTCCTCCTCCTTCTTCTTTTTCTTAACCTTTATTTATAAAGCGCTGTAAATTTACACAGCGCTGTACATACAACTTTTTAATTGGATGGTTCCCTGCCCTAAGGCTTACAATCTAAAAAGACACGACACAAAAGGAGAAGGGAATGGTCATGGGGAAGGGGATGAGGGCCAGCAGTTCCTCTCAACCTCTGAGGCCTGGATCAGGGGAGATGGACTGGAGGGAGGACATAGCAATACAGGAAATGATTCAATAAAACAGGCAACAAAGGAACATCAAATAGCAAGTGACAATTATGCAATGCCTGGGAACACTTCTCTGAACAGGATGGTCTTCAACTCCATTTTGAAGGCCATCCTGTTTTCTACCTCAGAGGGCACAGCAGTAGCAGATGAAAATCCAGAGTGGATTCAGTCCTCTAGTAATGGGGACACCACCAGATATCACCACCACTGGAAGTTTCTAGACAGCAACTGCTGTCAGCTGTAGTCATCACAGCCAATTATAAGGGATGCAGGGTGAGTTACAATCCAAGAACATCTAGCATTTTCAAATAAATATCCACATTAGTGTATCACAGCATAAAAAGAAAAAAGAGGGGGAGGATTTTAGCAGCACCTCTATGACTAATTTATCTATTTTATCATGAGTATTGTTGTAATCAGTCCACTTCTTAAGATGCCCTGGCAGATTAATATTAAAGCCACTATGTTTTTAAACATAGTTACACAGTTGTGAGAGTGGGAGAGAGAGTAATAAGATACAAAAAGATGCAAGATGTGACTCTGGCCATAAATCTTCCAAGAGATATGTAAGATGTCACACTTTGTACCAGCCCTTCTCTAATTGCTTACGTGGAACAATAAAGGTCAGACTAGACACGACAGTAACATTAATTCAGGATGTTTATTTTTTTGGCAATATAAATGGCAGCCATGGGGGGAAACGTATGTCACCATGGGACTGTGCAGGAAAGGAGGCAGGAGTGTAGCTACAGGGGGTATAGCTATAGTGGAGGGGAGACAAATTGAGGCCATTGCCCTTCCAAATGAGAATTCTCCCCTACCCTTGAAATTTTCCTTCAGTCTCCAAATTTCTAGTATTTCAGAGAGTGAGAAACTGAAAATTGCTCACATCTAGGACACTTGCATTTGATGTGTTCACATTACCATATTTTCTTTGGATGTCCAAACTGTATCCCTAAATGCTCAACTGAAGTTTTTAAATCAGTGTAATGTTAGAGGTTTGAGGAATGAAGGAAAATTTCATTGGGGCAGAATTCGTATTGGGGGGCAATACTTTCATTTGGGCACACACCCCCCCTCCATAACTTACGGCCTGGGAGGGGGCAATTTAAATTTTTCTCTGTGTGTCATTTTGAGAAGAAAAAAATTTCTGCCCTTAAAATCCATATTACTCTCAGCCATGGCCACTAGGCCCCAACATTATAATCTTTCAGGCACTAGGTCATGGAATTTCTCTCCTTCTAGCGATTTAATGGGATTATTCCCTACAATTAACCTCACATTTTATTTTCCCCCTAGTAACTGATCTAAATAACGAAAGGTGACCTCCTCCTGGTCCCTCCCAGCTTCTCCGTTGACACAATTCCATTCGTATACCATCACTGGATGTACAATGAAATCCTGCCATCTGGTGGCCATCTGCTGCTCTAAACCAGTCTAAACACAGGAGCACACTATTATGGCTGTATGTACACTACAGAATTAATGCAGTTTGACACCGTTTTAACCACCAAGGCACGATGCTAGGGAAATCTGGGATTTGTGGTTTTGTGTAGTTTCCTCTGTCGCAGGGTTCTGGTGCCACAACAAACTACAAATCCCAGGAATCCATAAGATGGAGCCACAATAGTTAAAGCAGTGTTATACTGTACTCCATTAATTCCACAATGTGGCAGCAGTCTATGAGAATGGCTTCTCTTTAAAATCTTTCACTCACAGTTCATGCAAAGTTTTTTGTAGTTCTATATACCATTCTGCTGAGCACAGTGACTTTATCTCTCCCACAGTAACAACAATAACAACAACAATGTTTATTTATAATGCCCATTTCACCAAAGGATGGAACATCAGATGTATATAATCAAAAATGAACAATAAAAATAAAACACAACACCATAGAATGCTAAAATACTAAAATAGTATACTAATATGGATCTATGGAGAGATAATTTAATTGATTAGAAAATACCTACTCATTTATAAATTTACTGTTATGTACACTACAAATGTCCCAAATTGGCAGGAACAATCCAAATTTATCCTTCTTCATTTCATTTTGTCAGCTGCTTTTAAAAAGTCCCTGTTCCTCTTTCTTCTTCCCACTCTCCTGTTCGTCCTCAGCTTATTTGATACAATTCAAGTTCAAAGTGCAAATGTAGTTTGCACCCAGTTAAGTTGGCAAGGAGGACAGGAGAAGGGGGACAGACTTTTGCCCTTCCTGGTAGGCTCAGACAAAAGCAACTGCTGCAGTCTTTCTTAGCTTGTACTGTACATTCTTCCTCATTAATAACATTTGCTGTCTTGACCACACTTGATGTTGTTTGGCCACCCATGCCCAAGTTTTCATCTGTGACATGTTGGAAAGTTTTCTGTTACCTTCTCATACTATGAACTTCTAAACCTTGCTGTCTTCCCATAAGCAATGACAATCTTGTTTTTTGAGAAATATTAGACAAGGTCTGGTGCATATCTTGTTTGTTCTGCTGCGAATTAACTGTATCTGATGAGGTCTGCCTGAGTGCTGAAGTAAATTGATGGAACAGATCATTCTAATCGCTACATGAGTATGGGGAGGAGTCCACCACTCCTGCTCCTGTTACAAGTTGTCTGTAAGAATGTTATCAAGATTCAGGGGACATCCACTGGCTAAAAAGTTGTTGCTGTTGCGTGGCTTCAAGTTGTTTTTGAGTTATGGTGAACCTAAGGTGAACCTATCATGGGATTTTCTGGGGTTGAGAGTATGTTTCTCATCCAAGGTTACCCAGTAGATGTTATGGCCTACCAAGGAATTGAATCCTGGTCTCCAGAGTCATAGTCCAATGCTCAAACCAATACACTACGCTGGTGCTCGCCCAAAATGTACCTAGACCCAATGTCTGGGCACAAAAGTAAAAATAGTCCATTCTATTAACAGAATACAGAATGACTTTGTGTGAACAGTTGATGGCAGGGCCTTGCAAAATCAGCTCCACATTTGACTGCCATCCCACCATAAGGGGCCAAGCCATTGACAAGAAAGGAAGGCATCACAGAGCCAGAACTGGGGTGGCATAGGGAAGGTGTACTCGGGAAGAAGAGGCTGAAAGTGCTTGTAGCACTGTACATTTCTCTTGGGTGTGATGTTGTCTGCACTAACCATCTCACAATAGCCTTCTGACCAAGGCAACAGTGCCCTTAACAAAAAATATCCATGCATCTGACCATATTGATGGAGTGGCATGTGCAACTGGTCAGTCTGATATCCCGGTACTCACTGTTGATGGGTGACTTTGAGAGTCTTGGCCTCTAATTTCTCATTCAAAAATCAAATGTGAGTAGGACAGCCCTTCAGACAGAAGAGGAATGTCTTTAAATGGACAACTGTCCTCTGAGAGTCCTCCAAATAGAGAACTGTCCTTTTCAAAGTAGGATTTTCATTCTGCTTCCAGTTCCTGAAGAGGATCATACAGAATTTGACTGAGAAAGCTGCCATATAAAATAGAATATATGCCATTTAAATTAGCGTGACATTTTTTATTCAAAGAAAGATACCTAGGATTTCTATAGGAGAAAATTTTTAAAGACAACAATATACATTATCAGAACAGAGAAAAATTTTAAAGACAACAATATACATTATCAGAACAGAGTTGATGGCTTCAGGGGACCATTTTGGCCTTCTGTGCTAAAAGAGTTGCCTTGCACAGCCTTCTTGCTTTCTGCATATACTGTAGTTTTCAATTAACTCATTGTGCTTTCTGGTTTTCTCTTCCCAATAAATGCTATCTCCCTTAATAGTGACACTGGAGATCCATGCCAATGTCCACTTTGGCCTTTTAGTTTCAGATTAAGCCAGTGTGATGCTATTTTCTATTTCCAGAGCAGCTGAATATTCAAGTAATGCTGGTACAGAGCATTTTGCTGCCTGAAGGAATGGTTGGGTTGGCACCCATGCCCACTTCACCCACAGAACAATGGTGGCTGGTGGCTCCCATGTTATGAGACAGAGAATTTGAGTTTTAGCCAAAGTACCATAGATAGCACCATAGATAGCTTCTTTAAAGTCTGGACTACAACTCAGATTACATTCAGCACCCCAACAACACTTTTTACATACTTAAGATATGAAGCTCATTTAGGGGGTATAAGATAGACTATCTAGGGCACACAGCATTTGTTCTTCAATTGTTAGAAAAGGCTGGGGCTGCTATGTCTTCATTTTAACATCTATCACATGAGGAAACTAGGGCTTGTTACAAACGGACATAAAAGTACGTCCTGGGGACGTACTAGGGTTAGAAAGGGGCGTCACTTCCTGACGCCCCTAACCCTAGTACGCACCCAGTCTGTACAAAATGGCGGCGCCCGTTCCACATGGGGGCCGCCATTACGACGTCATGAACACACCACCCCCAAACGAGTCATCACGGACGTGATGTCGTTGCGCCGTGCGAGGGCGCCCTTTCTGCGGCGCGAGAAGGAGCTCCGAAACGGAGCTCCTTCTGAGGTTTGTGGCGCTGGCGCAGCCTTTAGATGGCTGTGCCAGCAATGCAGAGGAGAAAGGGGCCGAGCGGCCCCTTTCTCCTCCTCCCCACCGTTGCCGGGTGTCCTTGGGGCTTGAAGCCCCAAGGACACCCCTTTCCAGGCCACAGGGAAGCGGCCTTTTGCCGCTTCCCTGCGGCCTGGAAAGTGGCAGATCGGGGCCTCGGAGGCTGCCGTTGTAGCAGCTGAGGCCCCGATACAGAGGGGAAAGGGCCGCTTACAGGCTGCCCCAAACGGGCGGTCTGTAACGCACCTAGTTTACTCTGCCTAATGATACAAGTATTTTAAGCTGCAGTTTTAATTTTTTAATTTTTTTTAATTTTTAGCAACTGCCTTCTCCTGTTTGCCACTCTACATGTTCCAGCATCACTCCTTTTCTCCAAATGGGAAAGAAGTTGCAGAAAAATTCCGGGAACTGTCAGGCATGAGTCACAAAGATAAGGCAACAATATCCCCCAAGATACAGTTGCCATGGCAAACAGGTAAGTGTATCTGGGTTTTTGTATGCATCCAAAGAACACATATAACACCCAAACCAATTCTACACTTTCTACCATACATTTTTTCTATAGTTTTCTTATATTGCTACCCAACAGCCAGCCACTGTTGTTTCAGTAAGGGGGCTGTTAGAATTCCTCAAACAACCAGTTAAGTAGCTACTCTTTTATTGTGGATTTTTGTGCTGTATTATGGTGGTTCATTCCCACATACCCAACTGGGAAAAAAATTCATATGAATATTTTGTGTAAATAAATAGTTATAAAGCAGCTAGTGTGGTGCAGTGATGTGCATGTTTAACTAGGGCTCTGGAGACGAGGACTACTTGGTTTCCTGCTGCTATGGAAACCCACTGAGTAACCTTGGCCGAATCACTCTGTCTCAGCCTCAGAGGAAAGCAATGGTAAGCCTCCTCTGAAAAAGTCTTGCCAAGAAAATCTTTCAACTTTGGTACAGCCAAAGTAGCCTTTCTCCTCCCCACTCCCTTTTTTGCCATTAGTTTGCTTATCTTTTCATTCTTTCCTTCCCCTTAGCTTTCCTTCTCAAGTGATACTTGAATAGCTAACTAGGTGGGTGAGAAATTTCTCTCTCTTTTTTATCCCCCCCCCTTTCTTTTTCTCTCTGTTAAGTGTGGGTCCATAAGAGTCCTGTAAATCATATGTAGGATTCTGTTCTGCAGAGAGCAATAAGTCCTTCTTGATTTTATTCTGAGAGATTTACTAGTTTTAAATCCTGATATTCATAGACACTCAATGCACACAGGGTGTGTATCACTTGCTAGTTAACATAAATCCAAACTTACATACATAACAAAAATGTGAAGAAATTTCTTAATCTTTGCAGAATCAATGCTGGCTCTCTAGATTGTGTGCGGTGAAGGCCTGTAAACATATCTGGACTCTTAAACCCTTTAAAAAAATCTTCCTAATTCACTGGGAAGCATTTGGAAGCATATTTGTACAATATGGAACACACAATTGGTGCATAAACAGGATGACCTAGTTTTCAACATCTGCAAGCCTGTGCTCAAAGCTTGTTTGTTACTAGAAAAGGCAATTAAAATTTAAACAAGTGCTGGAGAATAATCCCCTTCATATTCTTTGAATTTCTACAAGAGATAGGTGTTTGGTAAAATGAAACACAAAGCCATATGTCCTCATTTAACAGAATGCAACAAAGAGCATTATTCTACAGTCCACACAATCCAATGCACTGGGGTGTTATAAGATAGATATAAAACAGAGACACACCATGGCTAGAATATGTTCTGAGTGGTCTTTGGGATATGTAAAATACTTGAGAAGTGGAGCAGAATGTATGATTTACATTCTCTACCTCTCCTCATTACAACTACATTATGTGGTCTGTGCAGCAAAGGGACTAGGAGAGCACATGCTCATGGAACATGGTTGTGGCACAGCAAGAAAGGGATGCAAACATCCGTACAATTATGGCACCTGATGGTGAAGCCCAGTACAACTCTAGCTCCTTACGCCTGTCCTTGTTTGTGTGCCAGAGCTTCTCACTTTTTCTTTTTTCTTTTTTTAAAAAAGAAAACTCTTCAGTGTGCATTTTTTAAAAAAAGTTCCTTTTAAGGCAGGCAGGCAGCCAACAATAAAATCCCAGAGCTAACCTTGCTCTTAAAAAATCTTACACTAACTAGTATATGCGGTTCCCCAAGGAGGATTTCACAAACCTGGCAGCTGTTACAGTGCTTGGCAAAGCCGGCCTTGCCCACATGTCCTACAAGTCTGGAATTTCAAGCTGATTGCATTGGTTAAAATAATTGCAATTCTGTGTGGAGCCCTGGCAGAGCAATTAAAAGACTACTTTGGCTGTCATCTATGCTCATGTGTACTCCGCTCCCCCAACCTGTCAGGCATATTTTAGAATTCTGCAAATATTATGCCCATTTCCATAGGTTCTTACTCTTTAACAGGATAGCTAGAAATTGGAAGTGGCGTTTGTCTGGCCCTTTAGATGTTGTTGATTCGAACCTTGGATCCCCACGTTACTGGTCCTAGGGCTGATGGGAGTTGTAGCAGGCTGACAATACCAGCAATACCAGGCATTCCTAAAAATTGTTGTAAAGCCTATGGAACTTCCAGTTCTTCCTCTAACACAGGGTCATTGCAAGAGAACAGAAATGTTTGGTCATAAATAGCCTCACAAGATGTTCATCCAAAGGATCAGACTGTAGATGATGACACTTTCCAAGTAACCAAGCACCTGTCACTCATCAAGTGTGTTTCCTGGAGGCTGCTCCCTTTGGGATGATGAACGAACCATTGCTGGTTTTCTCCAGGCTGTCTTCCTCAGATTGGTGACTTGTCCCTTTAGGCAGGCAAGATACTGACACATTTGTTTGACTGTGTCACTTTATACCACTGGGCTGAGCTGACAGTTGGCAAGAATAGTCTTATCATTGTAACCATTCCACACTTCCTTGTACAACCGGATGGGATTGCTCTTTTGCAGGTGGACACAAGTTTTTCTCCTCCCTAATGTATTATTTTTGGTAGGCAGGGAGCTAAAAGGATCAAACAAACCAGAGCTCATGGAAAGTTACTTTTTTGTACTCCAACTCCCCAAATCTCTCAGGCAGCACAACCAGTGGCTGTGCTGGTGGGTCGATTTTGAGAGTTGTGGTCAAAAAATAACTTTTCCCAAGCTCTGAACAAGATTCACATACACAGAAAGAGTATGGTTTGCTCTAATATAGTGTTCTGTACACCAGCACCCTCCTGAACAGGAGTAATAAGATTTGGGAGATCATGTTACTCATCTAATACAACAAGCAAGCAATCCCAGACATTATGGCACTATGACTCCTACCTATCTCCTGTATGGGAATCATCCAGGCTTTTCATCAAATTTCAGTCAATGCATTTCCCCCCATGACTGCAGAACTTATATATCCTGGCAACCCACATGTCCTACAGAACGTACACATCCAGATTTTCTCAATAGGTAGTAAACGTCTCCTTAGGCTATTTCCCAAGCTTATCCATGATACTCTTAGGATGATAATCACTAAATGCCATGAAAACTCACAGGATGACTTTGAACACCTCATATTCCCTCAGCCAGTTTATATGTCCTGGTAACTTCCCTCTGAACTCCTGCCATGAAACCCCCATAATAGGATAGGATCACCATAAATCAGACATACCTCGAAGACAGACAAAAAAGACAAATCCTACCACTACCATCATCATCCTTTAATTTGTGGTAACGTTGTGTTGTTAACATGTGTTTGTCCCTTGAAAAGGTTGCTTGCATTTTAAACATTATTTTTACAAATATATTTCATCACACATATGAAACATGTATTTTTAGGACATATAGGAGAAGAGTTTTTCTCCTTCATTTCTCTTTTCCAATTATATATATATTCAGTATTTTTTAAAATCCTTTCTAAAATGGGGGGGATCAGCTTGAATGCACTGTATTTGTTACACTGTGACAACAAAGCAGCAAGGGGAATGAGAAGAAATAATTGTTCATCAAAATAATGTGTGTGTTGCTTTGTGGATCCTTTGGCAAAGAGGCGTGTGTCAATTTAACCCCAAGTTTTGGACCTGATTATAGAACTATCTAACTTGGGGCATGGCTATCTCAAATAATGTCCACTCCCATCCTCAACTGTGCTTGCACATTTGTTCTCCAAGTGCCTCTGCCATCTGAAATGAGGGAGGTAGTGAGCTAGGAAAAAACTTTGCTAGTGACAGCTTGACTTTGGAACTTACTTCCCAAGGAATCTTACCTCGATTCCCACTTGGCCATGAGACCCACTGGATGACCTTGGGCAAGTCACATCCTCTCAGCCTCAAGGGAAGGCAAACCTCCTCTGAATAACTCTTGCCAAGAAAACCCCTTAGGTTCCCCTTAGAGTCATCTTATGTTGAAAACATCTTGCCATAAGTTGGAATACAGCATGCATGCACCTGCTTTGTGGTCTTTCCGGTATCCGGCAAAGCCAAATTTTTAATCTCTTCTATTTTTATTGCTTTTTAATAAGTTGGTTTTGTTTTAGGCTTTTATGATACTTGTTAATTTTTATTGTTTTGTTATTCTGTTTATTGCTCTGGATACATTTATATTGATGAGCTGACTGTGTGTTCGTATATCTTTCTCCCTGTCTGTGATTTTTTTTATGTGGAAGGACACAGTTTTATACAATAGCAGCAATAAAATTCTGAGCCTTTTGGCAGACCTAATGGAGACTATAATTAAGACCACATCCAATCTACCCCTTACATTTATAATGCAGTGTAGTGCTCATATGTGCATCATACATTCTCTGTTGGTAACCTTATGACTCAGGAGATAGGGTGAGGAGATTTAATTGCCATTTTCACTGCAGAATGTTCTGGGTTTTTCCTTCCTTCCTTTCTTTTTTTTTTAGAGTCTTAAAGCTTAGTGATAAATTAACCAGAGGCTGAAGCTTGTCATATAGCAAAGTCCTCCACTTGAAAGCAGGGTTTACAGGAGGAGGGTTGGCAGCTCAAAATTAGGGATGGGGGAAAGGTGTGGGAAGGAAGGAAGGAGGGAAGTAAGGAAATTAGCTAGCTAGCTAGCTCTGTTTTTCTGAGGACATTTGCAAAAAGAAAGAAATAAGGAGAAATACTCAGTCTGGCAGACAACAGATGCCTTTTGATATCTGAAAAAAAAAGAGAATGTTTTGCAAGTAAATTCAACGTGTGGTCAAAACGGATACAACATTTCCCAAGAATGAATGGATGTCTATTTGGCAGAATAGTTCAAAGTGCTTGTGAAATGTGCTCACTGAGGCAAATGCTGAAACCATTATCTACCGCCAGTGGCTCCACCACTGGCAGCAGATTACAAGGGCAGAAAATGTCTAGCTACTGTTGCAGAAAACTGATGCATTATACATCCTTACCACTAGGCAGAAAAGCCCCAATTTAATAAGTACGCTGTAATAAACATCATAATAAAAATACAAAGGTTGTTTGATCTTATTTGCTATATTTCTATGCTACTTCATAACCCGCAGTCTCTGTGTGGTGTACATAATATTTATTTTTAAAAAACAATCTAAAACACATAGTAGGGATCTTAAATACTATCAGGTAGAGCAGGCCTAAAACTTTGCAAAGCTCAAACCGCAGACACTATAAAAGCCCTAGCATGCCTCTGAGAAACCTGGGGAAATCAGCAAAACAAAAACGTGGAGTAGACATCTGGGAAGCCTCTCGTGGGCAATATCACTAAGGGTATCCTCTCCTTTGGTAACCACCTGTTGGATCTTGTTTGGTAGGAGTATGTGAAGGGTGTTCAAAGAAGGGCCTTCAGCAAGTTCTGGGGAGGGATATGTGGGAGGCAGTGGACATTCAGGTAATTTGGCTGCAAACTGTTTAAGAGTCTGCAAGTTAAATCCAGCTCTTTGAATTCAGCTAAGAACCAATGGGGAAGCGCTGGTGCAGCACATTAGCATTCACCTGTCCAGTTAATAGCTTAAGACTCTGTTACATTGTTTTGTGGTAAAGCTAAATGAAATGTCCTCCCTTGATTTTTATGCCATATACTTGTTAAATATCTTTAAATAGTTCAGCACCTGTGTAGCAGTACTAGCCATACTTCTACCTGTAAAAAAAATAATTCTTTCTTCCCATTTTTGACAGAACTGGCTCTCTTACCACTTAGACACTTGCCTCCTGCCCCAGCATCTGTGTAAGACTAGAACCATGTGAATTGTGCTTATACATAAGAGATTTGCTGAAATGTCACCCTCCCCATGCCCAATATTGCAGCCTATGCCATGGAAACTTTTATATAAACAGGAAAGCAGTACATCTGAGGACATACCGTTGGACGCAGGCTGCTGCCATACTGCCGAATTAATGGAGTTTGACTCCACTTTAACTGTCATGGTTCTATTCTATGGAATTCTGGGATTTGTAGTTTGGTATGGCATTAGAGATCTCTGAAACAGAAGGCTAAATAGCTCACAAAACTACAAAACCCAGAATTCCATAGCATTGAGCTATGTCACCTTGAATACCTATATTGGGAGAAAGATGGGATATAAATAATAATAATAATAATAATAATAATAATAATAATAATAATAATAATAATAATATGGTGGTTAAATGGTGGTTAAAATGGTGTCAAACTGCATTAATTCGGCAGTGTAAATGCAGCCATAACCTATGGTGAAATGGGTTAGAATCCAAGATTAGCCACTGAGTCATTGGGCATGATCTTCGGAAATAGACATCCTTCATTGTGTGCCCTTGTATCATAAATACATATAATAAACTATCTGAATGGCTGACAGAAGGCAGTAATCTATTTGAAGGTATCCTCTGTTAAGCAAAATGCAGCTGAGGCAGTAGAGTTAAGTCTACAAAAGCTCATGCTGCCAACTTCTTTCTTTCAGTTAGTCTCAAATGTCCTACAAGATCTCTCTGCCTACTGATTCTACAGACTTAGGGGCCATTCACACTACATTATAAACCATTTTGCAAACTGGCTTAAAAGGAGGTCATTCTCACTTGTGCCTATTTTTCCAGACCCGAATTCAAGGGGGCCAGCACAAATCCCCCTTAACCCTGTTTTCCCAAGATCGAGTTTTTCCCCATTTCTTTTCCAAAACACTGGGTTTTATCAGTGTGCCACCAATGGGAACTTGCTCCTGATCCCATTTGGGCCATCCAGGAGGGAGAGGTTATTTCTGAATTTGCATCTAGACATATAAATTAGCGTGTGCCATTTTTATACAAATCTGTGTCCTTTTTGGGGAGAGATGCATTAATAGCCCTTGTAGATCATTTCAGCTACCCATTTGCAACACAGCTAGGACACATTTGTGATTCAGATAGCTGTTAGGGAAAATAATTGTGACAACAGATTCTAAAGCGCTGCATGAAATGCCAGTACAATCGTTATGGAACCTGCTGTGGTCTTGTCAGTGTATCAGCAAAAAGAAGATATATAGTACAACAGCAACGAAATGATTAAAAGATTTCAGGACCTGTGAGCTGAGGAAGGCTTTGCCAATCTTGGAAACAATTTTCCCCCCAAAACAGACTTTGTAAGAAAAGATGCTGTATCTGACTTCACATACATCTGATATTATTTTTGCTCTATATACAAATGTTCAGCAGCAGTAACTATTTAGTGTTAAGCCCCCATATGTTCTTCCCCAAAATACATTGTTATTGGAAATCATGGAGGAGGGGTACTTATTCAGCAGTTCTTTGGAGGAAAAGCATAGTCATCTTGAGAAACAGTACATTTATTTTTAGGGCTGGTCCTCCCACTAAGTACAATGAATTGTCCACCTCTGGCAGCAGATGCTGAAGAGGAATAGATGCTGTGAATGCTGCTGGGAGTGACAAGGGACCCTGGTCTTCAGAATCATAGTCCAACACTCAAACCAGTATGCCACACTGGGTCTCTCCTGTTTATTTAATTCACAGACACATTAAGAAAAATATGGATGCTTCTTATAACATCTCGTGGAAACTTAATTTTGGCTCATTTTATGTTCTCTGGCTAGGAGCTAGGGAGACTTCAGTTTTAAATGGGAAACACCTTTTGACCCATCTCCTAACATTATCCCATATGAGACACGTACTATTAACACTGAAATATAATATTTCTTCCAGCATACACACAATCACAAAACTGTCATTATAGCTGCAGTTATAGTGTCCACTATTCCCAAGAGGCATCAATTTTCTCTTTTCATATTTGGAACCCTCAAACTCTCTTAAAATATGATTTTTGTAAGTACTGTTATATTGTATCAAAATAGCCATTTAAATGTATCTTCCAAGGCAGACAATCTACAATGAAAATAGGGCTGGATTCCATTGTCTTTTTATTTCTTCTTGATCTAGTAGTCTCCCTATTCTGAACATAGAGCATCCCTGATCTTGGTTTGAACTTACCGGTGAGTTTCCAGATCTTGTGGAAGAGGTTTCTTATTCTTCCTTTCTTGCTGTTGCATTCTATTACTCTGCATTGATTATTATAGTAGTTTTCTTTATCCTTGTGCACTAGTCATTGGACAGTTGCATTCATGATGCTGATTTTGTTCCTATTTTTCTTTTGCTTTTCTTCTTTTTTTACTGCTTGAAGTGCTTCTTCTGTTATCCATTGCTTCTTCTCTTTCTTTGTTGCCACTTTTTGGCCACATTCTTCTTTGACTATTCCCACGGCTTCTGACCATAGTTCTTCTAGTTCCCAAACTATTATGTTTAATATCACAAGATTAAAATAATCCAATCCATTATATTCCCCATACCTTTTATGAGTGTGAGAGGTGGACAGTGAAAAAAGCAGTCAGGAAGAACATAAACTCATTAAACTATGATTCCACTTTTTCTGCTGTGGCTGCATCCTTTGGATCTATTGTTTAGGGAAGAACATTTAGAATCCTCAGCCACAGGGTTCAAGTATCCCACCAAACTACAAGTTTGAGGGTTCTTGTATTCCCAACTGCAAAGCAGTTGAAATGGGATTTAGTGCTATACCTGTCTAGTGTAAATCGACTCTTGTTTCTAGCTGGAATCTCCTTTCTTGAAATTGGAATCTATCAATTCTATAGTAGCAGCAAACAAGTTCATCCCATCTTCCACATAGAATCATAGAATCGTAGAGTTGGAAGAGACCGCAAGGGCCATCCAGTCCAACCCTCTGCCATGCAGGAAATCTCAGTCAAAGCATACCCGACAGATGGGCATCCAGCCTCTGCTTAAAGACCTCCAGAGAAGCCTTTCAACATTGGAGTGTGGCTATCATATCACCACTCAGTCTTCACTCCTCTAGTTTAAACATGCCAAGCTCCCTCTGCTGTTCCTGACACAGTTTGGTTTCTAGACCTTTTACTATCATGGGGGTCTTTCTTTGCATATGACCTCCTTATACAATGGTACCTAGAAATGGATAGAAATCAGAGAGTGTGTGTGTAAGCCTTGAAGTGGGCCATGCCTACATCTCTCCACTCCTATTTTAGCTTTCATGTGTGCAGTGGAACATGTGCATTGGGTTGCTTTGGACATGATTCAGCTCAAAACTCAGAAATGTTATCTTTTGTATGGGCTAAAATTCCAACCTTTGGCAACCATCCTTGCAGGAGGCATTGTGGGAATTGTAGTCTCCCCTAAAGCTCTGAATTCTGAAGATTCTTAAATCAGACAGGTTTCAATGGAAGAAGGGTTAACAATGCAGTTTTGACATATCTAATAGCCAAACCTAGAGCTCCATTTTGAGTGGATGCGGTGGATTAGTGGTTAAGATGACAGTTCTGATGATCAGAAGATCAGAAAGTTGGTAGTTTGAGGCCCAAGTGCTGCATGATGAGATGAGCTCCTATTGCTAGTCCCAGCTTCTTCCAACTAACAGTTCAAAAGCATGCAAATGCAAGTAGATAGATACCACTTCTCATACTGGCCACATGACCACCACTCAGACAACACTGGCTCTTCAGCTTAGAAACAGAGATGAACACTGCCCCTTACAGTCGGTTACGACTAGACATTCATGTCAAGGGACTACCTTTACCTTTTTCAGGTGGGGATAGTCAGCTTCTAACCCAAAGCAATCTGATCTTACTTGACAAACAGAAATTCTTCTTGAAAAGGAGTTGTACAAAATATTTTAATAGCAGTTTCAATTTCATTTCAGTCCAGATCCATTCGGAGAATGCCTTGTGTGGGAAACAATCTGTGCAAAGTAAGAACTTGTTAGTGTGGGCCATGAATGTAGTTACTAAAAAAGAACGCTCTGTAGGAAGAGCCTGTAATTTTCAGTGCTATCTTTAGCCCTGGAGGAATGCCCAGGATACTGACAAATCAAATTTTCACTGCGAGAACTTTAGAATCAGCTTCACTAGCAAGAATATGATTATGTGGATACTATTTTTGATAGCTACATTATTTTAATGTAAGTCCTGCATCTAGGGAAAAATGGTTACTGAGTTTCTTTCCCCATAATTGCAAATGTAAAATATGGAGTTATTTATATTTGAAACAGTTATTAAAATATTAAACTAGTAAACAAATTCTAGTAATTATAGGCTTGCCCCCACACATCCTAGGGGGATCTTCCAGTCCCTTATTCCATATCCAGCTCCTAGTTTTGGAGTGTGTTGTTGAGTAAAACATTGAATTAGCCCACTTGCCTTGGTGACACTATCTACCTTCCTACCAGCTTTGCAGCGAACAGCTTCTTCATCATTGCCATTGCCTGCTTGCCTGCAAGGCACAGAGTCAATATGCAAGCAGAGAGCAGCAGCAACCAGACTCACAAGCTAGTCACAAATAGTTACAACTTGTTACTTGTAACTACTTCCTTCTTTGCAACAACTGATGCAAAAAATAAATACTTAAGGATTGTGATGTAACAATGGATAACTTCATTCCTTTTGTGGCCACTGTTTTATTTGCTTTTATAATTTTAGGAGTTATGTGGCATTGCTGCTTAGATGTGTTTTGTATAAGAGCCTGGAATTATTATTATTTTTGGACCACAGCTATCAGAATCCCCCAATTAATGTGGCCCCTGGAAGTTCTGGGCATTCTGAGAGTTTTCATCCAAAAAAACTAATGTTCTCAGACATTGTAATATTGCTATGCCATCTCTTCCTGTTGATTTATTTCTCCCAAGTGCTCTGAGTGCAACTTCCTCTTCACTTTCTAAAATAGTGGGTTCCTTTTCAAATGATTCTTCCTTGACTGAATCTGTCATCCTTTCATCTCTTTTATATAATGCTTCCATATATTGTTGCCATCATAATTTTATTTCTTCTTGGCCGTGTAATGCGTTCCCCTGTTGTTAGTTGTAGAAGCTTCACTCTTGGTTTAAATTTCCCTTTGATTTCTCAGATCTTGTGGAAGAGGTCTCTTGTTCTTCCTCTTTCATTGTCAACTTCTGTTTCTCTGCAGTGATTATTAAAGTAGTTCTTCTTGTCCCTGCACAAAGTAGTTTAACAGATGCATTCAGGGTTCTGACTCTGTTTTTGTTATCTTTTACTTTTGTTTCTCATCTGTCCTTAATGGTTTGAAGAGTTTTGTCATTCATTGAGGCTTCGCTTTCTTTTTGGCTAATGATAATGTCTTTTTGCACTCTCCAAACATCCTCCTTTTCCAGGGCAAGTCCTCCATTTCATTGTTCTGTCCAGAAGGAGGAACTCCATAATGTCCTCCAATTTGAGCATGAGTAAAAAACCTATTGAGTAACACCACATCTTCTGTTCTCCTTTGAGAAATTCACCTACTTGGCAACCTGTCCTCACCACAAATAGAGAAATCCTTCTAAAGTTCTGTCTTCTGAAGAGCAGCATAGCAGCAGACAAGACTTGTCCCAGAGCTCAGAGTGTGGTTTTTTCTTGGAGGAGAAAAGGACAGCAAAAGTTTTAGGCAATGGATTCCTTGGGGACACAATGCAAATGTTGAAAGGTCTATTTAGAAGTCAGTCTCATTGGATTTAATGGCGCTTGTTCCCAGCTAAGTGGTATAGGATTGCAACCTTAGTTTGCATCATTCTTTGATGGTACTTGTTTCCCCTTCATGGCCAGACACATCCTAATCTTGTTTCTGGGTGTAGTGATCTTTGGTGTTTCCAGCATATGGGGTACATCTACACTGTAGAAATAATGCAGTTTGATGCCACTTTAACTGCCATGGCCCCATCTGACAGAATCCTGGGATTTGTAGTTTTGTAAGGCACCAGCCGTCTTTGGTAGAGCGAGTTAAAGACCTTGTAAAACTGCAAATCCCAGGATTCCAAAGGATGAAGCTACAGCACTTAACTTGGTATCAAATTATATTATTTCTGCAATGTAGATGCACATGTGGTTTTCCACATCTGGGTTTGAGTACAGTGAGCTGAATGGTGTCTTGTCAAAGACTGAGGATAGCACCTTGCTTACTGAGGCAGTGCCACAAGTCAGCTGCAGTCACCATGGGAGCTATAGGGGACATAGGTGCTGATAAGGTTGATTAAGGAATCCTGGCACCTTATAAGCCTCTCATCTGAGTTGAAGGAATGGTGGCAACAAGAGAGAGAGAGAGAGAGAAAGAGAGAGAGAGAAAGGAGGGGGCTTTCTTCATGTGATGACAGAACATTGTGATGAATAGCTCTTGTTATCTTTCTAGTGTCAGGGAGAGATGTTTTTATTCTCCAGGGCTTTTTACTGTTTTAAGTGCTTTTGGCTTCTGTTATGCTCTTCATTATGATTCTGGTTTCTTATTTTTAGTCTGTTTTGTGCTTTATGTAAGTTGGCTTGGAAGCATGGCTGAAGGGCGATCTATGAACAGTATTTTTTGTAAATGTGTGACTCAAAGCCTTCCTTAGGAGAGAGCTTTCATTTCCATCTTACACTTGCTGAAATCCTATCGAGAACCTGTACAGATGAAAGCTCCAGTAATGTAAATGGACCAGATTGTGGAGAGGATAGAGGTAGCCAACCTGCCAGTGGAGTGGACAGGCCAAACATCCCCTGAGAGGCTCCTGGCACACCCTGCAAGCCATTCAGCATTGGTCATGGTTGGAAGGGGCACAGCTGTGACCAGGTGTTGTTGCACCACCAGGGAACCACATGCACAAGGAGCAAGGAGGTTTTGAATCCCTTCTTTTGGAAGCTTTTGGAAGCACTGGTGCAAATGGGAGTTTCACTGACATCATGTCTCAGTAGGATCTTGACCACTGCCTGATTATCTGCCCTCTCTGGAGATGGTAGATCCTGTGGCTACCATCATAACATCAATGGCAGCAACTCCTCTGGGGTGAGCAACATGGCATCTATGGGGATCCTGCTAGTGCTGACAACTCTTTGCTAAGGGATCTTTCCGGCTAAGCCTCACAGTGAATATACAGCTCTTAATTCTGGAAGTGGTTGTCTAATGGCAACAACTTTGATCATTCCAGGATCACATGGCCCTGCTGTTTGGCAGTAGCCCCACTTTTAGGACCAGTTAAGGAGTCTTCCTAAGTTCTAGGTCTGGTCAGTCCTAAGCATCCATAGTTTTATGGGACACCAGTCACTGCTGTCAAATACTATCTAAGCAATCAAATCAAGATATAAAGTTTAGCAGACAGTACCTCCATTGCCATAGGCAGTTACTCTAGATTAACTCAGAAGTTATTCTTATCTGAAAGAATACCGTGAACCAAACTGAGAACACTGTTTAAATAAAAAATGCCAGTATAAATGGATTGTAATGAATTGTTCCAAACACTAATTTTGTTTGTAGTGCAAACTACTAAGCTCAGGCTGCTTGTTGACACAGATATCTCTGTGGGTAATAATAAAAAATCAGTGTGAAGATTAAGCAGGGAAAAATCAGTTCCTCATTATATGCCCTTGCTGCAGGCTCTGGTATCTTTCTTGCAGAGTGCAGAAGAAATACTATACCTTTGACTAATTATTACTGATTTGGCATGGAGAATAACATACTGTGTTGAGAGAAAGAGGATAGAATTGTTTTAATGTTGACAGCAAAGCCCTGAATGTTGAGAAGACACGCAAGCTTTAAAAATCAAGTGGGAGGAAGTGCAACTAAGAGCAGATCTACACATGCAAAAAATGTGTATCCAATTCAATTCTGGTCTTGCTGGAACAGATAATGTTCAGATGTTTTCAAGGTGAAACCACTCCTTTCAGACATTAATCCAATTTTAAATACCACCCCCCCCCACCCCAGATGTAAACAAAAATTCCAGGCTTTTAAGAGGTGTGTGCTGCTTTCCAAACTGAGTTCAGGATTGCAAATGGTGGTTGCTAGGAGTACCCTGTAGCTGTTCCCTTAACTTCCCCAAGTGCTCTTATTATTCTCACCACTGAAAATGGACCTACCTTTTTAACTTCACCTGCAAACATGATCTTGTAAGTAAACTGCCCCCTCCCTGCTTTGAGCAGCCTAGAAGGAAAGGCACCTGAGAAAAGCTAGGTGGGAGAGAGAGCACAATCTTCCGCTTGCTTACTTGTGAGTAGGATGTCACCAAAAAATTGGTGTTAAAATCCATGACTTAGGTTCAGAAGAACAACACTCTCAAGAACGTATGGATATACAACATGGTTAGAGTGAAGGATCCATGAAGGATCCACATGAACAGGATTTACCTTTCTTCTAGTTCCAACCTCACAAATAACTGTCAAAAATCGAATGTGTGTATGCACATTTTAGTCAGAGAAGTCACTTTTGGTGTTGTTGACTTTCCTGACACCAATATTGCTTGTTTCCAGGCATTAAGGGAAACCATTTTTACAAATCCATACTTTTACAGATTAGTCATTTTAATATCTTGTAGACGTATCTATTTTATCTGCAGGGATGTAGTGATGATGCAGTTTTATTATTTTTGAAATTTCTGGAACGGAACTGAAAAGGAAAGAATCTTCAAGATAAAACAAGATGGAAGAAAACCTTAAATCAAATCTCAAGTAGTATTAGGAAGCTCAATGTATGTTATATGTGTTTTATATATTAAGTCAGAGTTTGGGGTGTGTGAGTATCGTCCAGATAGAGTTGTGTTCTATTGTCAAAACTGAAATCTATGTTAATTGGTATGTGAGAAAATGTCTTGTTTTGTGTGAAAATGTAAAAACAATAAAAAAAAGAAACTGTAATTATGTAAAATCCCCTGGGTCCAGCAGAGACTGGTACTGAAGTATTTTCAATGAATTTGGGGGGGGAATGGTAATACAATCTTATGATTCTTGGCCTAGTGTTCTAGATGTCATAGGATAGATCAGCAAGTCTCCAGAGCAGGAGATCCAGTCCCTGTGGTAAGATTTGTGTCCCACACCTTGTCAATGTTGGAAAGCACTGTGTGGGCAGAATGGATGAGGCTCTGGATTCACGGGATCCAAAGCCCTTTAAAGTCAATGACCACATTCTTGTCGAGGAATGCAATTGCATATAATTTTATTCTTCAAGGAAACAATGAATAATTCTAGCAATTTTCTTCCCACTGAAAGGCTTTGCAGTTTGGGCCTTGTTTTGTGCAAAATTCACATGTGATATTTTGTAAAGAAAGTGGCATTTTAGAGCTTTTTCTGTGCAGAAATAACATTTTCTCTGCATAAAATGCAGCTTCCTATGCAAGAAACTGCTGTAGTTGGAGAAAGGTTCTGTGTAAAAAATGTGTTTTTGTGTATGTGCAGAAAACAGAATTTTCTGCAGAAAATGCAGCTTCCTGCTCAGAAAATGCAGCTTTCTGTGCAAGAAAGAAAACATGTGCACATTTTGTACAAAATAAGCTCCAAAGTGCAAAGATTCCTGTCAACCCACAATTCTTCCCATGAGGGTTTCCTAACGCTCTAGAAAGACATTTTTCTAACCTTTTTGAAATATTTTAAAATATTCTTTCCATCCCTATCCCTAACTAGATTGAGAATGAAGCTGAGTAAATTCATTCCCTTCTGTTGCTCAAAATGGGAGGGGATCACTTTTCTTCCCCAGCTGGGAAGATGAGGACAGCACTCTGACCTGCTTGCCAGCTGGAGCCTGGCAAAATATCAGATCTGACACTACCTATACTATAGGACTGCGTTGTAAACAAAACAAGGTATGACTGTGTCTTGTATTTTTCCAAACATAATTGGTTGCAAAATGGAATTTATCTCTGGAATTCTGATTTTTAGCAGCAGCACTCAGTTATCTGTTACTCTTTTGTTTGGGCTACTTTGAAAGAGTACCCCCTGCAATTCTTTGTCAAAGGTTCAGTATCCTGAATTTGATGTACATCATCATCATCATCATCATCATCATCGGTTCAATAAGAATATTAAATAAAATAAGGCTAAGCTAAGATATGGGAGTTTTCCAATGGGAAGTTGTTGCTGCGACAGAAAAGGAAGCAAATATTGCCCTCTAGTGAATCAGGGTGGGGGAAAGGAAGACTATTCAGTCATCTGAATGCTCCTCCACACTCTTGTCTTCCTCTTCTGTGTGACAGAAGAGACAGAGCTACTACTAATGTATTAGCTAGTGTGTTAACAATGGCGCAGCTGGGTTAAGGTGATGTGTTGCAAGCAAAACGGAGCTCTCATTATTTATTTTCATCACCATGGCCTGTCCCACAGGCTAAGGGCAAATTGTTTTCAAAATGTAAGAATCATCTGCGTCTCATTGGGTTCCAGTGCGAATGCAGCTTCCAGTGTGAATGCATTGTACTGTGTCTGTCCTTGTTCTGGTCTGAGTATGCATGCAAACTGCTCCATGCTGGCTGCTGGAATCTGAAACAGAGCAGCAAATGGCCTCTCCCATCCATCCAAATCAAGTGCATAATATCCAGATCCAGGCAAGCTATTTTGAGTTAAGAGGCACAAAATCCCATAAGGACCTCTCCCCATCCCTGACAAGAAAAACACAGCCAGCAGAAATGGAGTCATTAACAATACACTGCTCTTTTGTAATATGCTCCCTGGGAGGCAGCCACCTCATTCTGCCTAATGGTAGGGCCTGTCCTGAGCCTGACTTACAGCTACATACAGCATGTACTAGATCCCCTCATGGTTATGGTGGTTTCAAACATAGTTTCCCCCCTTTTCCTCGTCCTTTCTCTTTTTGTGGAGCAGCCCTTGTATTTAGGTTCCATGTGCCCACTATTTTGTTCAAAGTTCCCAGTGTGCCACCTGTTCTTCCTTCTCTTTCCCGGTTCTTTTACTGTTAATTAAAAGCTGAATCAGAATATGAAGCATCCACCATTTCCCCAGTACAGTGGGCCCTTAGTATGCACTGGGGGTTGGTTTCCAAACCCATGGATGCTCAAGTCCCATTAAATAAAATGGCATAGCAAAATTGTGTTCCTTATGTAAAATTGCAAACTCAAGGTTTGCTTTTTGGAGTTTCAAGATGTAGGTGTTTGAATCCATGGATAAAGAATCTGTGGATAAAGAATCCCACTGTACTTCTACCATCACACACTTCAGCTTCTGGCATATACTGCATGTGAAGTCCTACATGACACCAGGTAGGAGACAATGAGGAACTGATGTATGTATGTGTATATGGGGAAGGGTGGAGCAACTAACAGGAGAATCCCCTGTCATGTCCTCTCCTTACTCAACATCTGGTTTGAAGGTAAAATAGAAGTTATATGAGTCTGACAATTCTCATGTTATCCATGGCTGCTGCCACACTGCAGAATGAGTGCAGTTTGACACCAGTTTAACTGCCATGGCTCCATCCTATGAAATCCTGGGATTTTTAGTTTGTTGTGGCTACAGAACTTTATGACAGAGAAGGCTAAATAACAAAACTACAAATCCCAGAATTCCATAGCACTGAGCTATGGGAGCTAAAGCGGTGTCAAACTGCATTCATTCTGCAGTGCAGATGCAGCTTGTGTGTCAGCCAAAGTCTTCCACAGAGAACAGTTCAATAGACATTGGAAGCCCATGCTATCCTTATAGCCTTACAAAGTATAACAGTGGGTCAGGGATATGGCTCCATCTCCTTCCTTCTGTTGTTCTCTTCATACTTGGAACAAGCAGATGAATGGGCAGCAGGGCCGGCTCATCCATATAGGCTAACTAGGCCGTCGCCTAGGGTGCAAAAACAGTAGGGGACGCTACGACGGCGCAACAGCTTTTCCCCCCCTTAATTAAAAAAATGGCATTGAAACCTGTCTCTGGGTCGCTGGCAGGGGCTGCTGGGCCTATGGGTCCTGGAGGGGGAGGCAGGAAAAGGCAGGAGGAGGGGGCGGCCTCAGTGTGGGCCTCCACAAACTCTGGGAAGGCAAACAAGGAGGGAGGAGGACCAAGGAAAGGGAGAAGGGCTCTTGCGGTGGTGCCTTCGAGTGGGGAGGGTCCAGGCCGGTTGGCCGAAGAGAGCGAAGAAAAGGGTCTTTGGAGGCAGAGGAGGTGGCTGCCAGCATGGACTGGGGCAGGGAGCTCTGGGTACACCCCCCCCACTCCAGAGAGAGCTCCCCAGTCTCCCAGCCCCAGTTCTCCCTCTTTCCCAGACTTCAGCCCTCTTCCTTCCCCATTTGCCCACCCTCCTCTCTGAGTCTTACAACTCAGAGTCCTGTTGTTGTTTATCCTCAAGTCCTTTCCGACTCAGAGCCACCCTTTAGCGGGGGTTTCTTGGCAATTTTTTCCCCCCCCCAGAGGAGGCTTGCCACAGTTTCTCTCCGAGGCTGACCTTGGTCCCCAGAGTTCCTTCCTTCTCCCCTTCCCTCCCTTCTCCTTCCTTCATCTTCCCCCTTCCTTCCTTCTTTCCTCCTGTCCCTCCCTCCTTCTCTCCCCTTTCTTCCTTCTTTCCTAACTTCCCCCTTTCTTCCCTGTCTTCTTTCCTTATCTCTATCTTCCTTCTCTTTTCCTTCCTTCCCTTCCTTTCCTCCTGTCCCTCTCCCTCCCTCTGCCCTTCCTTCCTTCCTTCCTTCCTTCCTTCCTTCCTTCCATCCATCCTTCCTTCCTTCCTCTGAGGCTGAGAGGGTGTGACTCCCCCAAAGTTATCCAGTGGGTTTCCATGCCCCCATTCCCCCCCATAGCTCCTCCCTCCTTCCCAGACTTTCCCTTATTCCTTCCCTATCTATCCACTTTTGCCTCCTTTCCCACGCACTCACCCTTTTCTCGGATTCCTAGACCCCCCTTGTAGTTGTTGTTGTTGTTTGTTGTATGTCTGCAAGTCCTTTCTGCCTCCTGGCCACCCTCTCATGGGGTTTCCTTGGCAAGGTTTGTTCAGAGGAGGCTCACCATGGCCTTCCTCTGAGGCTGAGAGAGTGTGATGCCCCACCCAGTGGGTTTCCATGGCCCCATTTCTCCCTCCCTCCATAACTCCTTCCTCCTTCCCAGACTTTTCATTATTCCTTCCCTATCCAACCACTTTTGCCTCCCTTCCCATTCATGCACCCTTTTCTCTGTTTCCGAGACCCCCTTGCTGTTGTTGTTGTTTGTTGCTGTGTGTTCTCAAGTCCTTTCTGCCTCCTGGCCACCCTCTCATGGGGTTTCCTTGGCAAGGTTTGTTCAGAGGAGACTCGCCATGGCCTTTCCTTGAGGCTGAGAGAGTGTGACTCCCCCAAAGTCACCCAGTGGGTTTCCATGGCCCCATTTTTCCCTCTCCCCCAGACTTTGGCCCTATTCCTTCCCTATCCACCCACCTTTGCCTCCCTTCCCATCACTTGTTGTCGTTGTTGTCTGTCCCTGTGTCCTCAAGTCCTTTCTGACTCATGACCACCCTCTCATGGGGTTTCCTTGGCAAGGTTTATTCAGAGGAGGCTCACCATGGCCTTCCTCTGAGGCTGAGAGAGTGTGATGCTCCCACCCAGTGGGTTTCCATGGCCGAGATGGAATTTGAACCCAGAGTCATAGTCCAATGCGCAAACAAATAGTCCACACTGGCTCCAAAAAATCCACTTTAAAAGCTTGGTCTTCTTCCCAGATGTCTTCACTGCAAAGGAAGGCACCACAAACATTCAAGAAAAAGGAAGGACAGGACTTAAGAAAAGCTCCAAACACTCCTAGAAATGTTAATGCATGCTTCTTAGTCATGCTCAAAATGGAGGATGTTTTAGAATACTTCCTGGACAGAAGGTTGGAATGGAGGACATGTCCTGGAAGAGGAGAAGATCTGTCCTGCCCTGAGGCGAACCTATCTTGGGGTTTTCTTGGCAATATGAGTACAGAGAAGCTTTGCCATGGCCTTTCTCTGAGGCTGAGAGAGTGTGGCTTGCTTGCCCACTCTTGGTGATTGTGCCTACTCTATGTGTTTTTTCTTTCTTGCCCTGGAGCCATTCCCATCCTTTTTTCATAGGCTTTATCTATACTGCAGAAATAATTCAATTTGACATTGCTTTAACTGCCCTGGCTCCATGCTATGGAATCCTGGGATTTGGGTTTTTGGAGGAGATGTTGCCTTCTCAGTCAGAGAGCAGTGGAGCCACAACAAACTACAAATCCCAGGGCTCCATAGCATGGAACCTGCAGGATGACCAGATGTCCTCTTTTTCCAGGGTATATCATACATTTCAGTCTTCTGTCCAGGAGGAATTCCAAAAATATCCTCCCTTTTGAGCATCGCTAAGAAATATGAATTTATATTTATATGAGGGGTTTCAGCTTTTCCTTGGTCATGTCCTCCATTTTACTTGAAAGCCCTACATTTTGCGGTGCCTTGTCCTCCTTTGTGGTTAGGACAGCCGGTCACCATGGGAGCCAAGGGCAGTTAAAGTGGTGTCAAACTGCATTAATTCTCCAGTGTGGCTGGAGCCCTGGTCCTTTCACCTGGTGACCCTACTGGTTTTCTTCTCTTTCTTGTGACACCCTTTTCTGCCCCTTGGGTGAAGAGTTTTAGTTTTTAGGGGTCATAGAAAGACCACTACCATCCCATAAATTCATGGTGATGGGATAAAGATTTTTCACATTATTAGAATGAATAATGCTTCCAGCTTACAGAAGGAATATGTATGCATTAGTCTCCATTCCAAATATCACAGTAATAAAAAAAAGTCTTTAACATGTAAAAACCTAATTGGCTTTTTGACTAATTGTCAATACTATGACAAGAGATTGGAACCTAAGTTTTATGTCATGTTTACCTTTAACAAATGAAATCAAGTTTGGTGAAATCAAGGAGTGAAAATAATTATGAGGGGCGACAGGGGTGCCAAAATATTTCTCGCCTAGGGTGGCAAAATTCCTAGAGCCAGCCTTGATGGGCAGTGACACTGAGGAACAGCAACAACAATTGGACCCAGGCAAAGGACAGCCTCATGAGCCTTTGGCAACTGCCTGTTAGGTCCAGCCCCTGATAGAGGCCCTTTCCATAGTTTCTGAGGCACTGTTCTGTGCTATTTTAACCCCAGTTTGTGCTCTCAGGGCATTAGGCTTTGCCATAAAAGAGTGCCCCATTACAAGACATGAATATGTTAACAAGTAAGAACAAGAACTAGGGTGGCAACAAGAGAAGCAAAACTAAAAGAGGGTAAAAATCAATAATGGAGTTGTTTGTATAACATCACTCAGAAGATCTGACAACTTGAAGATGTGTGGGTGAGATAAAAGGGAGAAGACAAGACATAAACCACATCGGAATGTAAGTCATAAGAAAGCAAGGCATGTGATGCTTTTAAAATAAAAAGAAAAGAGATCTTCTCTTCTCTCTGACCTGCTTTCTGAAGTGAATGAATGGTGTAGAATAATTAGCATTTTTCACATAGCACATGCCAATGTCACGTGGCAGTTTGGTAAGTCTTTAATAGGCCACCTTGGTTGCAATAGGCCTAGATATATTGAATATTGGTTAGATGCCAAAACTCTTTGTATGGGCAATGGGTATTTTCACATCCAGAAAAAGTTGCTGCCACCTCAGCTGCCTTTTCATTTTGGAGTCCTTCAATTGCCACTGAATGTTCTTTGCAAATACAGGAAATGCCAAGTGCAAATGTTCTCTGGTGATTTAGGCAGGGGATTCCCAGCCTTATCTGGACTGAATCTGGGAACTTTCGCATGAACACAGATCATTAAGTTATTGTCATTATTTTCATTAAGTTATTCAAGGCTGTACCCCCAGAGTCCTGAAATACAGAGCTTTGATCTGTGTTGTGGCACATCCTACAGTGTTCTGAGAAACAGATGAACATTCCCACTCAGATTATTTTAATTTTATTTCTCCTTATTTTGCTCTAAGACATGAACAAGCAACCTAGTGTACCGCAGATATTGAACTACAACTCCCATCAATATGCTGACTAAGGATGATGGAATCTGAAGGACTGCCACGCTTGATTTTCTTGAAATTGCTTTTTTGTGTCCTACCTTAAATCAAATCCTCTAGAAACATTCAAACGATACCTTTATTGAGCCAACCAAAATGTACAATGACATGCTGCAAGCTTTTGAAGTCACACTGGCTTCTTTATCAGGCAAACAGGAGGAAAAAAATTGAAGATGTTAGTCATAGGCCTATATTTTCTGTTTTTGGTCTTAGTTCAGATGGTAGGGAGGGCTATCTGCAGGCTGATGCGATTACTGGTAGATTTTCAAAGTCAAGGAAATTTAATGGCCATTTGCAATTCAAAGAAGATAATTTCCGTGGAACCCATCATGTCTCCTTCCTTTGTGAAGCCACAGGCTCCTGTGTAGGTTTGAATTTCTCAAGAAGTCTTTGTGTTTTGGATCAGGAAAACTTTAGGTGGTGTAGAGGCAAAGAATGTCAATCAATCCCAATATTAGAAAAAATTGTTTTAACTTTGTTGGAGGCAGAAGACTCAGATGGCAAGGTCCCAGTGCACTGGCTCACTCTGGAGTTATTTCTTGAGCAAAATTGAACTATTTGTGAGCTGTAACAGAAGAAAACAAATTATTTCAAAGAGGCTGGATACAAAGGGTGAATACAAAGTCTGGATAAAAACAACTTTGGCTTTGATGTTCTGTGCCCATGAAAAACAAATGATGGCCTAGGATACTCTAGGCACTGAAACAGTTTTGTCCTTCTCACTCTCTAGCTATTTCTGGGGGGTGGGGGGGATTGAGCAAACACTCCAGCTCCATGTTCAGACAGACGTTTGCTCTTTAATAACCTTTCTTCTGTGTAAAACAGATTTCTCAGGTGAATGTAAAATGGGTTTCCTTTTCTTTTCTTTTCCCCCTCATTTTCAGTCACAACAAACCATCTGTTTTTTTTTTTTAAATAAAAGTAAATCATATGTACAGGAGCTCAAAATAATAATTGATAACACCATGGTTCTGTCATGGCCAAAACAAGATAAAAATACAAAATTGGAATTGGAAGAATCCAATAGTTTATGATTGTTGTGTGGGCTGCAATGCTTGGAGCTGACAGAAAAATCTGGCAGGCAAAAATGAGAAAGATTAACCTCTTCCCCTGTCTCACCCAGCTAGCTTTCCATATACAACCCAGGTCAACATGCTCATGCAAGATCAAATCCTGACTGTCACTTATTTTCCCATTCACTCACCTGGCATTCCACATTTCCCAAATCAGCATGCGCATACACACACACACACACACACACAATAAAATATTGATAATATTAATATAATAACAGAATCATTTTACCATGAGTTCAAGGGTCTGCATTTATGGAAAAATCTTATCTTGTCTGGCTCTATGCCTCAGTCCTCTCGATAGGGAAAGTTTGTTGCCAACTTACTATGCATCATCAGTCATTGTGGAAGAGGTTCACAAGCTAGTGATGGCAATATAGATTATGTACATTGCCCAGTCAATATGCTACCTAGAAAGTGGTGGAGGATATATTCACACATTGCTCGGTGAAGGCATAGTGTTCTCAATTGAACAATATACCTTTTGTCCAGGAGCATATGATACATCCAGCTTGTGCTATTACAGTGTAAACACTCCCCGACATCATGTGGATGACCAATACACAGAATCCCATATTGTTTCATTTCATTTGTGTACATTGTCTGTCACATCTTAACAATGTAGAGAACATTTAAGAATATTCCCCATTTAATTCGCATCTATTACAACAAAGATGGGGATAATACATGGTCTTCTAGATGTTTTTGGATGAAAGCTTCCAGCATTCCTTACCACTGTTTAGAGCCCTAGATGTCTAGGTAATGGTGGTTGGTAGCTTTCATGTCAGTGAAGCATTTACTGTAATCTGTTCTGAGTTCCAGTCAGAACTTTAGTTCCCAAGGTGAAGAATCCTAGCCCTCAAATGGGTCCAGCATTTTGGATAGCTCCTTGACACCCAGAGCAAATTCAGTCTCACTGATGTGGAAACCACTAGCTATTCCCTAAGAGTGCTGGGATTTGGGGTCTTATCACAATCGTCTCCTCTCCCATTAAATAGCACTCTTTTGGAAGGTGCCATGCAAGTGGGACTAATCACTGTCCTATCACACATTTAGTATCGTCTCTGCATTTCAGCCTTCCTTCATGGCAAAATCTCCACACACAACATTTGGAACTAGTCACCAAGTATAGTCAGCCCTCTGTATCCATGGATTCTGCATTCACAGATTCCACTATACATGGCTTGAAAATATCCCCCCCCCAAAAAAAAAAACCCCAAACAATTTCCATAAAGCAAAATTTGAATTTGCCCTTTCATACAAGGGATACCATTTTACAATGCCACTGTATATAATTGGATTTGAGCACAAGTGTATATAATGGAGGCCTCTGGAACCTAATCCCAGAGGATACCAAGGACCAACTGTACCACCTCTTTGCCTAGTTTGCACATGCACACACTGATTCCCCTTCCTCAAAATAGAAATCATAAGCACTCTTACTTGTAAAAGGACCTTTTCCCTTTTACGTTTCCATGTGTGTGCACACCCCCAAAATCAAGTCAGATCAAACTTCACTAATCAATTGCAGATTATAGTCAGCAGCTACTGATCAATCTAACTGATCTGTCTATCCCCATGCAATAATTAGTTTGCCTGAATGAAGGAAGCAGCCAGAAGAAATAGCAAAATAAATTGTTTTAAGCTGTAGGACTGTTTTGGCTTTTCCTTAGTGTGTGTGTATGAGAGAGAAAGAGAGAGAGAGAGATGGGGGGGGCACCATAACATTATAGTGTTCTAGCAAAAGAACAGGGCTGGAAAAGGAAGCATGGGGGTAGTAAAGTTTCAGCTTCTGACAGGCCCTGGGGTGGTGGTGGTGGAAGGGGTCATTTAGCCTAGAAAGAAAAGTTTAAAAGGAAACGTCCACACACCCCTTCTCCTCTTTCGCTGATCACATTTCTCCTAGCCATAGCAGGACCACCAATCCTGCTCACCCCCAAAATTGCCATTAAAGTGGATCTTAACTTTTGCACTGCAATTCAGACAAGATAGTTGTGGCAAAGACTGCCATTAACAGGGTTTTTTTTGGGGGTGTGTGTGTAAAAATCACTTTCATGATGGTCTCAGATGGGAGAATAACAGGACAACAATGATGTCATGCAGTGAGGCAAAGGTGGTAGCAAGACTGATCCATTGCTATGATGCTATAGCATCATGGTATGATAAGGCCTTTGGAATCCAATAACTTCAGAAAGGCCATACGATCCCTCCCCCAATATACACAGTTGAGACAGAGTTCATTACGGCATCCACAGTACACAAAGAGCTTGTTATTTATTCTTCTGATGGGGAAATCCTTTAGTATCAGGGCCATGTGATATGTGATATGTGAAATAAGGCACTGCTGTTTTTGTTTTGTTGAGAAGTAGAAATTAGTTTTGATATTAGTTTGGCCTCTATAGCCCTGCCTCCCTGTCCCTTACCATCATGCTTTTAGGTTTGTATTTATTTTATTTATTTGTAGCATAATTGTGTGATCGTGACAATCTGTTAATTTTTTTAAAAAATAAAAAATAAACTAATCACATATGAATCAGTGGCATCAATAGGGTTGGTGTCACCCAGTGCAGTCACTCATGGTGTTACTCCTCACCAAACCAACCTCCTCCCATGCCACACCATGCAGAATCCTTAGTAGTGTTTTTTTCTACTAATGTTACTCATAAATTGTAATTCCTGTCTCTCGCTGACTGTAATGGCAATAGTTGTGACATAAACAACAAGCAAAAAGTTATACCTTTAAATTACAATATCATATGCACAGCCTAAATATATTTACTTGTACATAGTTTCATGTGTATAAAATGAACATTTGGTTAGATGTGATGCTTTTAAATAAAATTTTAAAAGAATAAAAAATATTAAAAAATAAGAACCCTGGGTCCTCTTATTTCTCCTCTGAATGAACCTCACCCCACTCACACCAGCATTTTAAAGGGACACAAACAAACATAGCCGCTCATTTCTGCCAAACAGAGACATATAGGGAGCTGTGGTGTCACCCCTCCTTAGGGTCTCACCTGGTATGGTCCATACTCTCTTGCACAACCATAGTGACATCACTGATTTGAATAAATAGTACAAAAGCAGTGTGACTGGGGGGCATTGATGGGTTTTGCCCATCAATGAAAAGCAGTACTCCAGCAGCAGATGGACTACAGGCCAGCTATTGGACAGATATACCGTTGGATGATAAGGTACAGCCACACAGCAACTACTCACCTGCTTTAATTCCACTTTTCAAGCCTCATGTGATAAAAGTCCTTAGGGGCCTTTTAAAAAAAATCTGTATGTTGCATTTAGCTCTGCTTGGCTCAGAAATCATACACACACACCCCTGTGTGCTCTTCCTTAAAAGACTTCAGCTTGATCACTTTAAGAGGGTGACAGGATTCATTTGGGGGCCTTTGAGGTGATAGCAGATATATTTTAAAAAATACACAATCCAGAAATGAAGTCAAACTCCAGTTCAATAGCTGTATGAGGAGGAGCTGTACTGCAATGCCATGTAACCATGAATGCCAATAGAGAAGGCTTTGCAGTCTCTTTCCAAGATTGCTGTTTTCAGTCATCCTCAATGTCATTTTTGGTGAATGTGATATTTGGTAGAGTAACAATTCCTTTCTTCCACTTCTGTAACTACTGATTAATTCTTGACAATATTCACTCAATTCTGAAATTTAAGAAAAATTCCAATTATTTGACAAAGGTTACTGTGCAGTTTGAATTATCTCACCAGGGCTTTGGGAACTCGGCACAAAACAAGGGTATCTGTAGTGTAAAATAATTATTCTGTACATTGTATTTCTTGGCTAGGCAAACTGAAGGGGCAGTCCAATCGAGCTTCAACATATCTTTTTCTTTTTCACAGGAAAGATGTGGGCCTGTGCTTATTATCAGTAGGAGAGCTGTAAATCACTGGGATTTGAAAATGCTTCATTTTGGCTCAATTGTGGCTTGAAAGTAGCTTTCTTTTCAGAGTCAGGTGGGTCAAGTACAGTCTCCAGCTTCCCCCAGCATTGGTCATGCTGGCTAAGGCTGCAGAGATCTGCAATGCAAGATCATCTAGAGAGCTGCAATTTGTTCTCCCCAGACCTAGACAGACAGCTTACCCTCTCTGTGGCTGCTTTTAAGTGGATTTCAAAGGCTGATCTATTCCCTCTGGATTTTAATTAAATATTTTACTAGTTCTGGTTCATCATGACTATTTTTAAACTGTAATTTAATGGGATCAGTTTTATTTAAAACACATTATAGTTAATATAATTATCCCTGTTGTTGCTGTTGTTATGGTTTTTATCTTTAGAGCACTTTGGAAAGACTGTAATGTAAAGGCAGCTAAGAAATGGAGCAAATAAATAAGTAAAATGCCATTAATCAGGACCTGGAAAGGGAAACCCATACATGTGAAGGAAAAAGATATAGTATTATGATTTCACTTTAACTGGCATGGTAACATGCTGTGGAATCCTAGTATTTGTAGTTTAGAAAAGGGTTTTTCAAATTCTGAGCCAGAGAGTTCTCAGGCTTCACCAAACTACAAATCCCAGGATTTCATAGGATGGTAGTTAAAGAGGAATCATATTGCTACAGTTATATAGTATGAAAGGTACTGGTTAGCCTTTCAGATGTTCTTAAACGGCATCTTCCATCCATCCTAGCCAGTGTAGCCAAAGGAGGCATATCGGGAGCTGCAGTCCAACCCCATCTGGGAGGTGGATTTGCAAGTTCCCCATCCCTGGCCCTAATCAGTTTACATCCCTGCCACTCTCCCAAGACACACAAAATCATTGCAGTCTCACACAATTGCAAATCACAGAGGAATCAGCTTTTACTGTGAAAATCTTTCGAGACAAGACAGAATGCTGCACTTCTGTTCCTCAATGAGATCCATCACAGATTTGTGACATTGCTCACATGTTTAACTCCACCCACTCCCCGCCAATGCTTTAGAGCCCTCTGTTTTGTGTGAAATGATTTCATCTTGACCTCTGAAGTTTGATCATAAACCAACCGTGCATAATCACAGTGGGAATCAGCAAAAGAGGAGTCAGGGAGCAGCCTAAGCTGCAACCAAGCAAAAGGCTTGGTTTCTGAGCCTCTCAGCTGACTGCTCTTTCTCTCCCCCTCCTCTTTCCCTCTCAGCTGATTAGAGCTTTGGTCAAACAACTGACCTCTCTGTATAACTAGATCTGGCAGCATGAAATATGCTCACACAGCCTCATTTTAAGGAGGCAATATGGCCACAGGAAGAAATCAACCCCAACAGGCTGTTTTGGGACCCAGACTCCCCCAGGCCTCAGGATGCTCTACTGAGAGTGCCCCAGTGTGAGGAGCATAGACCAGAAATCCTTCTCTCTTCTCTTAGAGTTGGGTTGGAAATTGGCTGGCCCTCCAGATACTGTCAGACTGCAGCACTTAGAAATCTTTACCACTGGCTATGCTGGCTGGGGGATAGCTGAGATTTGCAAATTATCAACATCCAGAGGCCTGTGTTGTTCCCATCTATTTACCGAAAGCATCCATTTGTTTAGGGAAGGCAGTCGGAAAGTGGATCCATTAGTCTATGGAAGGCAGCAGAAAAACTAGAGATGCCTCTAATTTTTTTTCATTTGTTTGTTGTTGTGTGCCTTCAAGTCATTAGTCACTTATGGGGACCCTGTCCTAGGACCTTATCACACGGAGCGACTTACGTTGCCACAACATTGCGGAACTGTTGCAGAAGTATGAAGGTGGGATTATCCATCGTACTTCTAAAATGTAATTGAGGCTTCTCACTTTCCTTCCATTGACGAAGTGTGCACGGATAAACCATTTTTTGAATAACGGGATATCTCATTATTAAAAAATATATATTTAAAAAATGGCTTCTCCTGGCTTCCCTGTGAATGCTTCGTTTTAGAAGTGTGATGGATGATCCCACCTTCAGTGCTTCTGCAACAGTTCAGCAATGTTTTGGCAATATAAGTCCTTCCGTGTGATATGGGCCATAGAGTTTTCTTGGCAAGTTCCTTCACAGGGGGTTTGCCATTGCCATCCTCTGAGAGAGTGTGACTTGCCCAAGGTCACCCAGTAGATTTTTATGCTTGAGTGAGGATTTGAACCCTGGTCTCCACAGCTGTAGTCCAGTGCTCAAACCATTACACCACACTGGCTGTAATAACACTCTACAATATTGGTTTCCTGAGCTCACTGAAAAAAGAACATTATTTCATCAAGTGGGAATCTCCTTCTACTTTCGAGGCTAGAAGGTATGTGTTAGTGCTACAATTGTTATGGTCTATTACCAGGTTAAGGACAGGTTTGGGGCTTTTTTGACCTCTCCGGGAATGGGGGGACATTGAAAATGGACCACCACCCAAATCTCATCTATTCAGAATCCGATAGTGAATTTATCTGTTGATGCCAGTTGTCCTGGCAGTACTCTGGTAGAAGAGGCACTTGCACAGGATCTTGACACATTGCACCTAGACACCCACCAGACAGCAGATCCAGGCATGCTTGCATGCACACATATACACAGTTATTTTGCCATAGAGGTCTAGGATATAAAGTTGCAAGGAGAACAAGTAAAAGAATTTTATTGACCAGACAAGATTTGGAGCAGACCTCAGAAATATTTCTTTTGTGGACCACAGTTCCCAGAATCCTTTAACAAGGGATCCTGGGATTTACAATAAAAAATGTTTCCAAGTTTTATTTTATGTTAAATTATATGTAATGGTGCAGCTAATGAAATCTGAAGAAGTATGTTTTTTTCCCCACCACTGTATAGAATCATATAATTATAGAATCATACAGTTGGAAGAGACCGCAAGGGCCATCCAGTCCAACCTCCTGCCTTGTAGGAATTCTCAATCAAAGCAACCCCAACAGATGGCCATATAACCTCTGTTTAGAGACCTCCAAGGAGGGAGTCTCGACCACTCTCCAAGGGAGTGTATTCCACTGTTGAACAGCCCTTACTGTCAGGAGGTTCTTCCCAATGTTGAGGTGGAATCTCTTTTCTGTAGCTTGCATCCATTCTTCCGGGTCCTGTTCTCTGGAGCAGCAGAAAACAATCTTGCCCCCTCTTCAACATACCACCTCTCAACCTTCTCTTCTCTAGGCTAAACATTCCCAGCTTTCTAAGCCGTTCCTAATAGGGCATGGTTTCATAAAGAGGTTAGCCCTCTTAAGGGAGACTGGATATAGGAATTGTACTGTATTATGCAATATTTGCTATTAGCAAGATATAATGGCAACTACCAGTTGGGATGGCTTCAAAGGGGAACTGAACAAATTAATGGAGGATAAGGCTACTGATCAGCTCAGTATCAGAAGCAGCATCCCTCTGTCTAGCACTTGGTGGTATGCACATTTTGCAATTGGGCTTCCAGCGGGAATCCAGAAGAGGATAGTGGACTAAGGCAGGCCTTTGGCTGGATCTAGCAGGGCACCTCCAGAATTCATACATCTTCTGAACTATCCAAAACGGTGGAGCTTTCCTGTCTGCTGGATCTGATCTCCTATTCCATCTTTGTCTGTTGTTTTCACGGACTAATTTAAGCATATGTGCCTTCCTACAATTTAATGTAAGCTACATGTTCCCTCTCTCCTCCACTCCCTACACAGGAGTACCAGGGCTGGCACTGTCCTTGGACAGCATTGAGGCAGCTGCTTAGGGGACAGGTGCTGATGGATGGGCTGCTCAGAGAACTAGAGATGCCCCCCTGTATCCCCTAAATTAGCATGTGGCCTCAGATACAGTAAATGATATTGTCTCATTGTTATTGGGGAAGTAAGACCCAATGGTTTGTTAATGGTAGTGGGTGCCAGTTTGTCCTCGGACAGCAAGCTATCCAGTGCTAGCCTGTACCTGTATACAGGCACCTTGGACTCAACCAGTGATTCCCAAACTTTGCTCCTCCAGGTGTCATCAGCTCCCAGAAGCTTGAGAATGCTTAGCCAACAGTCAGGAATTCTGGGAGCTGAAGTCCAAAACATCTGAAGGGTAAAGGTTTGGGAACCATTGGAAACATCCATGGCAAGAATGTGGAATTCCAGATTAGACTACAATTCCTATTCACCCTAATCAGCATAGTTCATGATGAAGCACGGTGGGACCTGTTATCCAAGCACATCAGGATGGACACATGTTTCCCCAGTCTGGTCCTAGAAAAGAAAGAGGGGGGACCCACAAATCCTGATACAGCGCTCTTTTAGTAATCTGTGGCAAGAATGAGATGGCCAACTCTGGCAGGGTTCCTCTGTCCCCAGCTTTTGTGACAGTGTGCACAAATGCAGCTGGTGAAACAATGTACAGACGAAGCAATACCAGTGGTGGCAGGGAGGGCAAGCTTAACCAGCCTGACTTCTGCCTACCATGCAAGTAGACAGTGCCATGGTGTAGTGGTTTGAGCATTGGACTATGACTCTGGAGATCAGAACTTGAATCTTGGCTCGGTCATGAAATCCACTGGATGACACTGGGCAAGCCATACTCTCTCAGCCTCATGGGATGGAAATGGGAAACTGCCTCTGAAAAGACTAGCTGAGAAAACCCCATGATAGGGTTGCCATGAGTTGGAAATTCCTTGAAGGCCCACAACAACAAAAGGAAGGCATGGGGTGTGTTGGGGAAGGCTTCAGAAGGGAATTTGGGAATGTATTAGTGGTTTCCCAGCTTCTTATCATTGCCAGGTCCTCTTCTGACAAGATAAAATATTAATAATAAGAATAAGAAGAGAGCCCTGGTGGTGCAGTAGTTCAATGCCTGTCCTGCAGCCACTCACTCAGAAACCACAAAGTTGTGAGTTCAACCTCAGTGGGTTCACTCAGGAGTTTATCACACGGGAGGAATTTCTCTTAATTTCAAATGAAAAGAAAGTGGGGCCAGAACACATTCACGTGAATTTGCTAGTTCAGTGAATTTACGTGAATTTGAATTGCATTCAAACTGGCTTCCCATTGCCCGAAAATAGCTTGCCATTGCCTGAAATTGTGTGTGATCACCTCTCATGCAATAATGTGAAACCCCATTATTGCACTCGGACTGACTTCCCATTGCCCAAAATTGCGTGTAGTAGTCTATCACGCAATAACGTTAAACCCCATAATTGTGTTTGGATTACCATTAGATTATACTTCCAATTTCCCTTGTCTGATAAACTCCTCAGCCTGGCATCCTTCCGTAGGTTGCTACAATGAGTATCCAGCTTGTAGGGGCTATTAGCTTACACTTTGTAAATGGCTTAGTACCGTAATGCCATTTTGCCCGGCACAGGGGTACCCATTCCTCCTCATCCTCCCTGCTCCCAGCCTCCAGCTATCTGCCCAAGCGAGCTGGAAGCCAGAAAATGGTACTGGGGAGAAGGAAACACAGGCGCGTGCCTCTGGCTCCTCTTCCCAGCCTTCAGCTGCCTCTCTGAGACAATTGGAGGCTGGGAAAAGGGCGGGGAGGGGAGGAGCGACCGGTGCGTGCCAGTTACTCCTCCCTAGAGACCTTTCCCGGCCTCCAGCTATCTCCAGAGTGACAGCTGGGGGTCAGAACAGGTCTGAGGGAGACCACTCCTCCTCCCCACGGAGGCTGGGGAAAGGGCAGGGGAGATGTCCTGCCCCAGAGGTCCCTCCTCTGGTGGGCAGAAGTCCTGCCACTGCATGCAGCCATGTTGCAGTAGCAACTGAAGGACCTGGAGAGAACACTCCACTAGGCATTTGTAGCTCCTCCAGCACAAGTTTATGGTCGATGTCTGGCAGATGTTGACCACAGAGATGCACTCGAGGACCTAGAGATTCCTAGAGAGGTGTCTTCTCAGGTAAAAGAATTAGTGTTTGTGTTACTTGTGGTTTTTCCTCATTCTCAGGGGGTCCTGCAACCCTAACCCCAGAGGCTTTGTTCTAGTTGAGAGGACCAGAAATCTGTAGCAGAGAACATCCCAAGTGCCTCACTGTACTACAAATCCCAAGATTCCACAGGATGAAACGATGATCCTTAAAACAGTATTGAACTGTTGTTAATTTTGGTTTTGAAAAGCCTCAAACCAAACCCTCCAATCTGGTGGGAGTCTTGGAAGGCCCAGGGGAGCAAGGGGACCAGGGGCCAAGGAGGAGAAGGCACCACAAAAGGGGGAAGGGGGAGGCCATGACTGGAGGGGGAGGGGAGGAAGCTCAGCACACTCCAATAAAAAGTAATCTGAGTAAAATTGAAAGCCAGGCTTCCCAGCCTTGGTCCAGGTGGGAAATTCCTGGAAGAGAAGACAGGGGGCAGGATGGAGGCCAGGTGTTGGGGAAAGGTAGGCTGCCCTTCCCTCTCCCTCCTCCTGGGGGCGCCAGAGAGTCGCCTTTCTCGCTGCCACTTTCCTCCAAAGAAGACAAGCCCTGCTGCCTTCTTTCTTCCTCCTCCTCTCCTTTGCTCTCGGGAGGCGACTCTGAGCAGGACTGGCTCCCTCCTGGGCAGCATCCTGAGATGGAGGAGCTGAGGCAGGAGTGCCCTTTGCCCACCGATGCCCGCCAGGTAAGCCCCCGCGGCGTGCTTTCCTCCCTTCCTGCCTCGCCATGGCATCTCTGCAGCAGGAGTGGCTCCAGTGCTGGACTCCTTCTCTGGAGTCCAGGGTTCGAATCCTGCCCCCTTGCCATGAAGCCCACTGGGTCTCCTTGGGAGAGTCACACTCTCTCGGCCTCAGAAAACAACGCCATCAGGTGGAAAGGACTTAAAGAGCAAGTCTTAGTGGTCCCCCTCCCACACACACATAAAAGCCTCTCTTTTTTGGTTATTATCAAAGAAGGAACTATTTTCAAGAGTTTGGGTTTAATTATTAATTTTAAAGTGCATTTTATTGTTAATTTTTAATCATCTTAACTGTATTGTTTTATTGTTATTGTTTGTTGTTGTGATTAATTGATTAGGGCGGGTGGGTTTATGGGGCATTGTATTTTATTGTCTTTTAAAGTGTTTTAATATTGTTGTAAGCCGCCTCGACCTCATTGCAGAGGCAAGGTATAAATAAATGTATTATTGTTATTGTTGTTGTTTTTAAAATTGTATATTTATGTATTTTAAGATTTTGTATGGTTTTTAAATTGTATTGTTTTATACTTGTGCGTCGCTTCGAGTCCCTGTATTGGGAGAAAGGCAAGATATAAGAA
>NC_056522.1:212751083-212757275 GCF_019175285.1 Sceloporus undulatus
AATAATAATAATAATAATAATAATAATAATAATAATAATAATAATAATAATATGCCAAGGGGTCTTGTAACACTTTTGAGACTAATATCTGAAAGGAAAAAGTTGTCAGAATGAGCTTTCCTATTAGACTCACTTGAGCCAACTTCCCAAAATAATGCATCTGAGGAAGGAGGCTCATGTCTAGGAAACCTCGTGCTTCTGTTGTTCTTGTTGTTGTTGTTGTTGTGTGACTTCAGGTCTTTTCTTTTATGGCAACCCTAAGGTGACCCTATCCTGGGGTATTCTTGGCAAGCTTTGTTGAGAGGAGGTTTGCCATTGCCTTCCCCTGAGGCTGAGAGAGTGTGACTTGCCCAAGGCCACCCAGTGGGTTTCATAGCCAAGCAGACAATCAAACCCTTGTCTCCAGAGTGCAAACCACTACCCCTAAAGCGCATGCTCCCAATTTCTTTCTTGCAGTTGGATTCAAAGGTGCTACCAGACCCCTTGGCATATAGAATTTAATTCTGTAATAATCTGATTCTGTTTTAATGTTCCCTCTTGGGATGTTTTTAATTGTACTGTTCTTTTAAATGATGATCCCCTTGGAGTCCCAATTTTTTGTAGGGGGGGAGGGGGAAGCAGGATATAGTATAAATGTAACAACAACAACTCCAAATGCATATGAGGAAGTAGACTTTAATCTTGGATAGTTCAAGCAGCCAATTTCTTTCTTTCAGTTAGGAGTTTATCACATGGGAGGAATTTCTCAAAGTTTTGAATGAAAAGAAAGTGGGGCCAGAACGCATTCACGTGAATTCACTTGTTCAGCAAATTTACCTGAATTTGAATTGCATTCGAACTGACTTCCCATTGCCTGAAAATAGCTTGCTTTGCCTGAAATTGCATGTGATCACCTCTCATGCAATAACGTGAAACCCCATGATTGCGTTCAGACTGACTTCCCATTGCCTGAAATTGCGTGTGGCAGTCTATCACGCAATAACGTTAAACCCCATGATTGCGTTTGGATTGCCATTGGATTATACTTCCAATTTCCTTTGTCTGATAACGTTCTTAGTCTCAAAGATGCTTCACAATCTCTCTACTATGGCCCTTCTTGTACTGTCATTCCCATAATCCCCCTCCCGTGGCTATACTTACTAGTGCTGATGTTAGTTTTAGGCCCCAAATATGTGGAACAAAATACGATAAAGGGACTAGATCCCATTTGATCTTGGAAGCTAAGCAAGGTCAGCCCTGGTTAGTACCAGGATGGGAGACTGTCAATAAATTCCAGATCCTCTGGGCTACATCTCAGAGGAAGGAACTGGCAAAACCATCTCTGAGTATTCCTTGCCTACAAAATTCATAGGGCTACCCTAGGGCCACAGGTGACTTGAAGGCACACACACACACACACACTGGTTGCCAACTCCTTATACGTGGTTGAAGTCTTCCCCAATGTGGAGACCCAAAGACCATAAAGTGTGGCATGGGGGGGAGGAGACGGGGGACCCTCCAGAGCCGCAGGACTAGTTGGGCAATTTGGAGAGACCTCTCAGGAATAGCAGCTGACATGATCATGAGTTCAGCTTCACAGAAAGCCAGAGCTTGGAAAGGAACTGGCCTCAAGGAATGAGAAAAATATGTTAGTTAGCCAGCGCTGAACATTGTGTCACATGTGTAGTTTAGATATACACCAGTCAGAGATGATACTGTTATGAGTATCATAATTTTGTCCTGTGGAATTCTGGGATTTGTAGTTGTGTGCTACAGATTTCTGGTCATCTCAATTACAACACTAGAAGTTTCTAACAGATAATTCTAAGTACCTTAATAGGCTACAGATCTCACAATTCCACAGGATCAAGGCATGATAGTTATCAGTGTTATCAGACTGATATACAGGCATATCTCAGTTAACTATGGCCCGTTACAGACAGGCAAAATGTGGCATGGCGGCGGCTAGGGTTACTAGGGTTAGGGAGCGTGCACCATGCAGACGCTCCCTAACCCTAGTACATACTAGCGGCGTCAAAATGGTGGCACCCTGTCTACATGGGTGCCGCCATTACGACATGACAGGCGCATAGCATCTGCACGCACATCGTGTTGCGCTTGTGATGTCATGAGTGCGCCATTTGCGCACTTGGGCATCGCAAGCACGACGCAAGAAGAACCTGCTTTTTTGTGGGTTCTTTTTCCACCGGCAAGAAGCCTCACCGTTTGGCAGCTGAGGCTTCCCTCCAGCGGAAATCCAGGCGCCGGCAGGCCACCCTTTTTGGGTGGGCTGTTCTGTACCAAAACTTCTTTTCCAAAGGCTTTTTGCTTTCCTCTCCTGCGTCTAGCTGGAAGGGTTTTCAAAAAATACAGTTAGCAGTGTTAAGAGGGTGGTTAAGAAGAGCTGGAGAAAGACAGATTTTTTTTTTAGTGTTGAGTTACAATAGTACATCTGGAGTAAATAATGTGATAAATAAGTTTGAGCTGGGAAAGAGTGAGATTCTACTCTAGCCAATCCTACTGTCCCTGTGTATGTAACTACAAGAGAAAAGGATAGCAGCAGCTGCTTTCTGCACATGCGTGAACACCAGCTATTCATAGCATGTTCAAAAAGCATCACCCAGTTTTTCCACAAAATGGCTAACATGAGAAAAGCAGAGCCTTGTGAAAGAAACAGTTATTCTTGGTGCATTGTAGGAAGAAGCCTTCAAGTGATCTCTAATAGAATAAAGCAGAAAAAATGGAACAACCAAGTCAGGTAGGCCTTACATATGTAAAGAACAGTGTGACCCAAGGTTTACCTGACCAGGGTATTGAATTTCTCACATAGATATTGCTAGTTTGTGATAAAAAGTTTGCTGAAACGTATTGAACTGCTTTTTTTTCTTGTGGTGCAGGAACCTATTGCTATGCTTGATTGTTATCCATACTGTATTTTACTATTCATATACTATGTTTTCCTATCAACAGTAAACTTACAACACAACCATATGCATGTTTACTCAGAAGTAAGTCCTGCTACGTTCAATAATTTTACTCACTCATAAACAGATTTGGGATAGCAGTCTTAAAGCATCCCATCAGAACACAGGGAAGCAGTTGTAGTTTTATTTAGATTTCCACAACACTTAAATCTTTCCTGGTGTTAAATGAAATTTTGTATATAATTTCCAATCCTCATAGTTATTTAGACAGTTAACTAAGTTGACTGTCTTGCAATTTCACTCAATCTCTGAGAGTTCATCTGTTTCAGAAAAGACCCTCCACATTTGGAACGTCATCAATTTTAGGCTTGTTAAACTATAAGGATGGGCAACTTGATTTTGTGTATATGTATACATGAATGTATTCTTCTTTTATAACACTATTATTTTATTGAACTAGGAGGAAACAGATGAAAGGACAAACCTGATTTGTAAACTGAGGCATAAACAAGGAACTAGCAATCTTTCATCAGCTACTTTCAATGTTATTAACTCTATCATAGGATCTGGTATGATAGGTAAATATTTTCATTTCATTGTTTTGTCATTTATTATTATTTTTAGTTACAAATGACGTTATATTATAAAACCAGGAAGATATATTAAAATATTTTAAATTGTACACCATGATAAATAAGTTCCAGGTAGATTATAAAAAGATATGACTTTTAAAAATTGTAGTAGAAATGACAGTTTTCATCAGAGTGGATTGTCATGGATACCTGTTCATAGAAAGAAGGAAGAGGGAGGAAAAAATGTTGCAGTACCTTTAAGATTATTATTATTATTAACCTTTATTTATAAAGCACTGTAAATTTACACAGTGCTGCACATACAATCTTTTTAATTGCATGGTTCCCTGCCCTCAGGCTAACAATCTAAAAAGACATGAGACAAAAGGAGAAGCGAGTGGTGGAGAGGAAGGGGATGAGGTCCAGCAGTTCCTCTCTACCTCCAAGGCCTGGACTGAGGCAGGTGGACTGGAGGGAGGACTTGGCTTCATAGTGGATGGTTAAGACCAGTTGATTTTTTTATTTTTTCATGAGCTTTTATGAATATAAACTTACTTCTCCATACATTTCCTGCATTGGAAGAAGTGGGTTTATATTCATGAAAACCTATGCAGAATAAAATAAAAACCAGTTAGTCTTAAAGGTGCTGCCACATTTGTTTTCTTTGCTTTCCCCTCCCTCTTCTTTCCTCCTTTTTAATTCTGCAAGAGATTAACACAGCTATTTCTTTGAAAACTAATCATAGAAAGTTATGACACAGCCTAAAACAAGCCTAATCAAATTATTTTGCTTGGCCTTAACCAGGCAGAATGGCTCAGTGAACTCTTCAGTTTACTACATGGGACATTTCAGGAAATCAGAATGAGATCACACTTTCCTTTGGGAACTGTGGGCTTTCCTTCTTCTTTGTGTTTTCTTGCTCCTCCTCTCCCTCCATCCATCCATGAGAATCAGAGGAGGGAGATCTTACTGTAGCTATGTTGTCTAGCTGTTTGGAGCTCTGTTTTCAGACACAGTTTGGCTTCTCTCCAAAAGGGAATATGGACACATGTTTGAGGACATGTTGGCTTCCTAAGGGTGCATGCTATGTAGACTGAAACCCCCCACAGTGTACAGAGCGGAGAACACCCTTGGCTGTGAAACACTCACTGTATCCATTTATCCATCAATAGATGTTTGGCTTATACAAATTTAGGGAGACAAGGTAGAAAGTAAATCTTTTTATTAGTTTTGTTGTGCTCAAATCTGGTTTGATTTGGTGGCTTAAATTCAGTTCTAGTTTCACCTGGAGGAGATGAAGTGAATCAGTTAGATTTATGTGAGTGCTGACTTAGCATTCACTGATTAAGAAGTCAATTGTTTTGCTCTTGCATTTGGATTGATGCCCTAATATGCTTCCTGGTGATTAGTAATTTATCTTATTTATTTATTCTACTTTTAAACTTTCCCCTAACAAATCTGTTATATTACACCAGCAATGCAATGGAATGATCACTAAGGAAGCAGAATACAAATTGAGTCTCCCTTATCCAGAATTTCAAAATACAAAATATTCCAAAAACCAAACCTTTTTTCGTGTGTGGCTGAGATGGTGACATCTTTGCTTTCTGATGATTCAGTGTACACAAACATTTTGTTTCACACACAGAAGTATTAAAAAAAAATACTGTATAAAATTACTTCCAGGCTATGTGTATATGAAACATCAATGACTTTTATGTTTAGATCTGGGTTTCCAACTCCAAGATATATTACTATGTACGTATATGCCAATACAGGTATTCCAAAATCTGGGAGAAAAAAATGTGAAATCCCAGACACCTCTAGTCCTAAACATTTCAGACAAGGGTTACTCAGCCTGTATAATGCCAGGATAAAACCAGCAACATAGAAAATGGAGAGAAAACTGGCAGACATAGAAAAATGCGACTGCATAAAAGACACTATTAGTTCTTAATATGTCTGAGAAAGTACAGAAGTTTTCAGCATAGAACATAGGTATGCGTCAGGTGAGTCACTAAGCAGAGGGCATTTTGCGGATTGTCCTGTAGCCTTCTGCCCCTTCCCATTTGGTGGGAAGAAGACCTCAGGTAATGCCTTAGTACTTCCTAAGGAAACATTTGTTCTTGATCCTTTTTTAAAAAATTAAAATTCCTTTTAAAATTTTGATGTGTGGTCCCCTCTGGCTCATCCAGAAATCAGATCAAGGACTCAAGCTAGTTCTCCTGCCTTCAAAATAGAACATATCTCTGTTTATCCTGAAATTCCATATCATAATTAAAGCTTGACCCACTCCCACTCTGACAATTTGGAGCAAAAGACATTCCTTTCCCCCCATCCTTGTGAGCCCTCAAACTCCAGACGGGGTTTGTGGCTAATACCATTCTGTCTGCAGAACAAATCTAAACTGGAGAAGAACTTGAGAGTCATGACGGAAGTTTATTGTAATATTGGCTTATCTCTTGACAGATAATTACTTATCCCATTTCTCTGATTTTGGATATTAAATAGAGGATTTTTGTATGATTTTCATTAATAAGTAGCAGAAAACTGGAATTGGTCCAATCACACTATGTTTGTTTTGTGCTTGCAGGGCTCCCCTATTCATTGAAGCAAGCTGGCTTTCCATTAGGAATAATGCTGCTATTGGGTGTTGCATATATCACAGGTATGACTTAAAGAGTTGTGGTTATCAGAACATGGCTGCATCCACCCTG
>NC_056522.1:212761450-212790806 GCF_019175285.1 Sceloporus undulatus
AAATAATCCAGGTCTGACACTCAATGCTATGAAATCCTGGGATTTGTAGTTTATTGTGGCACCAGAGCTCTCTGACAGAGAAGGCTAGATATCCACAAAACTACAGTTCTCTGGATTCCATAGCATAGCCATGGCAATTGAAGTGGTGTCAAACTGGATTATTTCTGCAGATGCAGTTCATAGTTCAAAATGCAGTAGATCCAGGCCATTAAGATCTATGGCTGTGTAAAATGTCTTCATTTTGTTTTTCGGAGGTAACCTTGGAAGTTAGGATGTTGTACTATGCGGGCTGTTCTTCTGTAAAGGGAGTAATATAATAAGATGTACATTTAATTTTTTTTAACAAATTGCTTCATTTTTGTGTCTGCCAGTTCTAATGAAAAATCCCCATTGATCAGCATATATTCCATCTGCTTTTAGGAGGATTTAATATTCTTCTTTTTACCACTGTAAACAAAAGTTTAAAGCCATATGAAACTAGATTACCTATGCAGCTTGATTTTCTCTGTGTTCTTGCCTATGTGTATGTATGAGCTAATTAGACTAGCTGTGTCTACACTGCAAAATTAATGCAAGTTCACACCACTTTAATTGCCATAGTTCAGTGTTACGGAATTCTGAAATGTGTAGTTGTAAGATATTTAGCCCTCTCTCTCAGAGTGCTCTGATGCCACAACAAACTAAAAAATCCCAGGATTTCTTAGGATGGAGCCATGGCAATTAAAGTGATCCCAAACTGCATAATTGCAGTGTAAGTAAAGTTAGGACTGGAAACGCACTTAAAATCCCCATTAATCCATGCTGCGCAGGCCAGATGTTTCTTTTTGTATAAAATTCTTTCCTACTATTGTTATTCTAGGTTTCCAGTCCTTATTCATTTTGATAATTTCTCTTTAATGTCATTCAAAATAATTTTGCCAAGAAAATTATACTAAGTAAAACATTTTAATAGAATGTGCATATTTTTATTCCATACCAGATTATTCTATTATTCTGTTGATTAAAGGAGGGAAGCTGTCTGGAACCAACAGCTATCAAGCACTGGTCAATAAAACATATGGTTTTGTGGGACACCTAATTCTCTCAGCTCTCCAGTTTTTATATCCCTTTATTGGTAAGAGGATATTATAAAGGAATAACTAACAATAATTTTGTATTACATAATGAAGAAAATTAGATGCTAAAATTGTTTCAGAATTTGTGGCTATCTGAAACCAGTTTATTCTCCCCATTGTGCCCTAACCAAAATGGGATTCAGATGAATCCTTGCCCCCTATATACTGAAAGAATTGTGAGGGGAACCCCAGGACCCAATCCATCCTTCCCCTTTTTGTCGAGGACCCATACTTCAATATAGTAAAGTTCCTTCTCATGTGCAGATGATGGGTGGATGGGTGTAGCCACTGGGCTGTTCAGCAGAGGAAAAGAGGCAACTCACATATTTCCTCTCATACACTCTGTAAACACATGGACCAGATTGAATCATCTCACTGTCTCACCTTTGAAGAGGTCTGATGAATTTGAAGTTTGGCTAATTATTTTGTGACATTTTGGTTGGTCTAATCAACGTGTTGTCCAACTGATTATTTTGACATTTTTTCTTAGGGACTGCTTATCAGAGATAAGTGTTTCTGGAGGTGATAAGAAATCTTCTAGTCCTGAATTATAGTTTATAGTTTGTTTAATGATGGAGTTCAGCATCCAAGGCTGAATTCTTGGGATCTATTTTTTTAATGTTTGAAATTTCATGATTTGGGTAGAGAATACCAGAAACCTTAACAGGAATAGCTGTCTTTACCACAGAATACAGCAGCATGAAGGAATTGACTATTTGGATGACTTTTTTTCATGACTACTGCAAAAAAAAAAGTATTGAAATAGTTTTTTTTTTTCCATTTATGAAAAACGGAAAGTGTCATCTGGAAATCTAAAGACCTGCTGGATAAATTTAGGATTTATCTTTAGGAATGAGATTCTGTGCATCTTTACTTAGAATGTCGTCCTACTGAGTTCAGTGAGGGCTTACACTAGAGTAAAATGTTCAAATAGTTGCAAACCCAAAGTAACGTACTTAAAATAATTTGCATGTTCAAAGAAGGTAGGGTTTGCTGCGGATAACATTTTTGTCAAGTTATGGTTACCATTTGTTACTCTGTAAAATTAATATATTGTCCACATTCATAAATTACATCATGTACACATTTCTGTCTTTATGAACAGCCTAAACCCCCAAATACAGGATTTAATTATTTTTTTGGCATCTCATTCAGTGTTTATACAAGGAAAAGCTTTCCAGTCCTTAAAGAGGAGACATCCTTTACAAAAAGAGACACCTCCTAGCCATATAAAGGGCACACTTTCTTGTCTTCAAATAAAGGATATCCCTCATGATAAGGGACACCTGGCAACTGTACCTTAACAAAAATCTTATCTGCAGGAAACCCTACCTTCTTTGAACATTCAATTTATTTTAAGTACATTAAAATATTTATGGTTTTTTTTCTCCTTTAAATGTACGTTAAATCCCATTTCTCAGTTGGATTCCTCTAGTATGATAAGGTCCTTTCTCATTCAAAGTGTTGCCATAAGGTGAAGCCAACTTGATGCCAAATAACTTTTTCAAAATATTATTGATCAATCCCTTTTCCTTTAAAGCCATGATCAGCTACAACATTGTAACAGGAGATACTTTGACAAAAGTTTTCCAAAGAATTCCTGGAGGTGAGTCTATAATATTTTTTGTTTCTTAGGATAGAAAAAAGGAATTGATTGCATAACTAAATGTATGGCTGTTTCTCATAGCTTGCAGTCAATTTTAACTATACGTGATTCTCTTGTCCAAAAATCACATTTTGCCCCTGGAGAGAATGGAGCACAACAGTGAATGGGTAGGTAGGGCTCTGCTGTGCTGAGAGATTCTGTTCCATCAGTGGAGAGAAGGAGTTGGCCTTCACTTTTAACATATTCTTTGTTGGAATTTATTTTGTCATACTTTTGTGATGAATGCTGTTGGCTCTATTGATAGACCCCTAACCATTACCTTCTCCGTCTCTATTTTTCCTAGCTTCGTGAAAAGGTTCTTGAGCACAGCGTGCGCACACACATATAGAAGTATCTTATATAGTGAGAAATCCACCATCAGTTTCTTATTAAAATATGCATGTTAATTCTTCCTCTCTTTCATTTTTTTAAACAGTTGATCAAGATAATTTCTTCTTTGGTCGCCATGTCATTATTCTCTGTGCTACCATCATCTTCACGCTTCCTCTTTCTCTGTATCAAAATATATCAAAACTGGGAAAGGTAAATCCATTATTGAAATGAACGTAATTTAGATAGTGGGTTAATAACTCTTGACCTTAAATGATGTTTGAGTTGAAGCTTTATTGGACACATGGAATAGATATATTGTATGTTGCTGGTATGATAAAACTTCCTGGGTAGGAAGAGCCTAATGATAAAAGACATATATGGTGTGGTTGTATTGTTAAGCTCAGAATGTTTGGGGCAGTCCAGTGCTGGATAGGTTTTCTGCCTTATCTCTGTTGCTGTGACTGTGGCCTTTTGACCTCTGCCTACACCAATGCTGGCACTGCTGGCACTGTTATGCTGGCCAACTGGATCGTGGCCGTAAATATGCCACTGTTAGGTAAATTGTCACAATTACACCTTCCAGTACCATAGAAGGATTTATACCATGGGTGGGCAAAATGGGTGGTCTGAGTCCCCAGGAAGGCCTATAAGACTGTTCTTACACCCTCTCAACAGCCTCTCTAGAACACTCTTTCACCTTTTGAATATATTCATCTTTTAAATATGTTCCAGCTCCCTTGACACTTTTGAGTTTTTCTTTTAATTTTTTCTTTACTTTTTTTTTGCTCCCCCCCCTTTTTTTTTCCGGCATTCTGTGAAGCAGAACACTCTCCTAGGTTTGTTACAGTTATCCAACCCCTGATTTAAGTATAGAAAATTTTGAGCTTTCATGTATGCAGGTTTGTAATGCAGCATGATACTTTGTTGTCTTTTCCTTATTGAAGTATGTTAACTGGAAGGCTCAAGCACAAAATTGCACCAATACAAATAATCCACTAATTAATATTTTAAAAAACCTATATGTTATGTTCCATTTTTTTGTGGTTTGCCTTTCTTACTCTGTGTTTGAAATGCAAATATTTATTTAATTATACAGTATTATGCTGTCCTTACAGTAAGCCATGAATGTTCTCTCTCTCTCTCTCTCTCTCTCTCTCTCTTCTTTGAAAAACAAAATTATGTTTTTGAACATTCTGACCACTAGCTGGTAAAATCAGATTATCTTTTTATCATTATCCACAGGTATCATTTATCTCTCTGATTTTAACAGTCATCATTCTGGTGGTTGGGATTATAAGGGCAATTACATTCAGTGGACATGTGTAAGTAGTCTTGTAATTTTTGGTTCTTCAGAAACTCTGTGAAGCACAGTACTGAAAAATGATAAATTTGGAAGACAGAAGTGGGTCAAGTGTAACTATGGCCACATGCACCCCCTTTTGACAGGCATTTTTGTGGACTGTGAAATTACACTTCCAATTTTATTTATTTATTTATTTATTTGCATTGGGGGAAAAATTCAGCCCCTAGAAACTTCCACAAACAGTATTTTTTTCAGTAGCCCTCCTAAAGTCCTATTCCAACCCTCCACAAAACCAGATCTCAAGGCTCACTTTTTACAGTGATGATGATTGGCATTTTCTGGGCTAGTCTAGTGTGTGATGTGCCCTGGAGTAGAAAACATGCCCCTGGGCCCCTGGAACTTGTTTGTTCTTCTGCTAAGAAATCTGAATGAGATTTGAGAGCAATGTCACTTCTTATGTTTTCCTTACATACTTCTCTTGTCCCTGGCTCTCCTGTGGTGAAACATGTTCTGCAGGGTAAATACCACCCACAGAAAAATCCTATCAGCTGTCTCCAGCTTGAAAGTAGATACAGAATCTCTTCCCTGGATTGTGCACATCCATGTGCTCTGTTGCACACTACTGATGAGAAGTTGCTGTCCAAATATTATGCATTCTCTAAGAGAGGTTAGAAAATCTACAGCTCTTTCTTCCCAGCTCAGAACCATTTTTTAAAAATTGTGTATATGTGTATTTGCACACATGCACATATATACACAGACTTTTAAAAGACTGAGAGCTTCCTACTTAACAACACTTTAGCAGAGGAGTGCTCCTGGAGCTGTCTGAGCCATACTTGCGGAATCAGATAAGTCTAACCCAGACTAATGAGTGGATTGAAATGACAACATATAAGCTTCTCTGAATGTGACAGTATCGGTCCTGGCTCAAAACATGGATATTTTAAAATGCCTCTGTAAATATGTGAATAAGTAGAGAGAACATCTGTGTCCCCTTCCAAAAAAGATTGATGCAGAAAGGGAAACTTTTGGCAACAAACTGGTTGCTGAGGAAGGGACTTGGGTTATGTTTTAATATTATAATTTGCTTGATTGTGTCTTAATGTTAAAGCTTAGTGTGCTTCTGTGTGTAGTTTTTTTTAAATCTTGTGAGTAGGCTTGATACTCACAAGGGAGTATCAAGGGAAAGCAAATGAAATAATGCATGAATGACACTTAATCACATATAAAAGAATGCATGTGAAACTGGAACAAAATAGTTATTAATACCAAGACTGCAATTCCCAGAGCTTCCAAGGGGTTGTCTACACTATTAAAAAAAAATCACACTCACAGTGAATTGGCAGTGATCCTGGCATACAATACTTTTTCCATTCAGGGTGAGTGCTGGGTTTTGAGGTGCTTGAGGGCTTTAATCTGAGAAAAAAGTATCTTCGTTTTCTCTGGACTTGCCATGGAAATTTGGAATAACAAATATGTGGCTGGTGGATTTGCATTTTCAGCAAAGGGAGGAACTTGTGGGTGGAGGGTGGCAGAAAGGGGATGTTGGTTAAATAGTCATTCCTGCCAGGAAGTAACAATTCCTAAGAGACTCTTGGATGTTTGATCAGACAGGTCACCATTTTTAAATGCATTTGTGTGTACTGGATACCAGTATATCTACAGTACTTGGTTGTATCTGTGAAAATGCATATGTTCACATGTTTGACAGACACAGGAAAAAATGAATAAAGCGGAGTGAGTGCAGATGTGTGGCCAAAAATAATTTGGGGAAACCAGCTTGTGTGCTGCCATTTTACTATGAAGCAACCTTGGAATAGGGGAACATGTGACCACTTAAGTAGAGCTTACCACAATTTGTCTTGATGTCCTGGACATGTCACTGTGAATCTGGGAAATCTGGATTTTACAGTAAGTAGGCTGGGCTCCAGCCAGCATTGCCACTGCCATGCCAGCTGAGAGATTCTGAGAGTTGTTTTGAAAAGGTAGTGGAGGTGATTGTCTAAACACGAGTTATACTCAATGGGGTTCCAGCCAAAACACATCATGCATGATTACACATATATATTACACAGGTAGCAGAAATCACACCAGTAACTGTAGATCTGCTGAAGATGAAAACAACTGGCTGATGTGGCTGAATAGGATTTATGCCTTGTGAGTAACTGTCTCGTTGTTCTGTGAAATAGATCTTAATGGAGGAAGTATTATGGTCTAATTGAGATGTAGTCCCAAACCATACTTTTGTGCTGTATGAATGAGTCTTCAAGGAACAGATTTGCTTACTCTCTGCTCAATTTCTCTCCATCTCTCATCTGTAGTTATTTCTTCTCTCTTTTCCTAATTTCAGACACAGTTTGCCATTTTTCCATGCTGGAAAAATATGATTAGTGCTTGTGCTAGAAACCAAGATCAAATCATAATTTTCAAGTCAGGCACAATTTCTGGTGTGTCTCACACCAGAAAAGGAGGAATTATTATTATTATTATTATTATTATTATTATTATTATTATTATTAACCTTTATTTATAAAGCGCTGTAAATTACACAGTGCTGTACATACACTCTTTTTAATTAGACGGTTCCCTGCCCTCAGGCTTACAATCTAAAAAGACATGACATAAAAGGAGAAAGGAAAGGTGGTGGGGCTAGTAGGCTAATACATATAAAGTACATAGCAATACAGGAAATGGTTCGATAAAACAGGCACCAAAAAAACATCAAATAGCAAGCGACAATTATGCAATGCCTGGGAATGCTTCTCTGAACAGGATGGTCTTCAACTCCGTTTTGAAGCTGGTTAAAGAAGTGATGGCTCTTGCTCGCGGGGGAAGAAGGTTCCAGGAGTGAGGGGCAGCGAGTGAAAAGGGGCGAATCCGGGATGGGGCAGAGGAAATACTGGGCTGGGACAGCAGACCTTGACTACCACAACAGAGGGCCCGAGTGGGAAGGTGAGGAGAAAGAAGGTCTGATAAGTAAGGAGGGGCCAGCCCATGGAGGGCTTTAAACGTCGACAGCAGGAGCTTATACTGAATGCGGAAAGGGAAGGGGAGCCAGTGAAGGGATGCCAACACAGGAGAGATGTGGTCAGAGCGGTGGACGGATGTGATAATGCGTGCAGCTGAATGCTGGACAGAAATTAAAGGACAGAGGTGAGAAAGAGGAAGCCCAGCCAGGAGGACTTACAGTAATCAAGTTGTGAGACCACTAGGGCATGGACCAGGATCTTGGTGGTAGAGGTGGAGAGATAAGGTTGGATTTTGGCAATATTGTACAAAAAGAATGGAACTACCATGTACCAGAAAAGCAATCATGCAAAGCCAAAGTTCCTTCAAACTTCATTCATGTAGTGCTTAAACTTGGCTTCGGATTATTCCACAGTGTTTTCCCATATTGACTAACATTTGGGGGAAAAAATACTTTTAGGGGATTACATCCGTCAGTGCCCCCGAACTCAGAACTTTTCTAAGTGTTTATACCCTCCAGTGGAAAGGATGAGGCATAGTGAGTAAAATTAGACTTCAGTGTTTAATCCTCAAACATTCCTAAGAAATGGCAGTCAGCAGGAACATTGGAAAATATAGCTTACGATTTCTGGGTTATCTTGACCTGAGTTTTCTAAAGATTAGACATTTTGAAATGTTGTTAACTTCGCCACAGGGCTCTTGTGGGACCAGACTGCATACTGGTGCAGGCTGGCTTTTTTGTGGTTTCCACAATGGCTGAATGAGCAAACACACAGTTGAACTGATCATTTTCTCTCTTAGTTCTACTGCCTGGTAACTAGCTACATTTTTAAAAATGTACCCACTAGCAGCAGGTGACGCTTATTTAATCTTTAGAAGTGGGACCCTTTTAGAAGGGTGAGTAGTGCATGAAATAATTTCATGGCTTGAGAGTAAAATGATGAATGATTATTTTCAAAAAGGATGCCATGGTGATATGAGGTGGCAGAAGGGCCTCGGATGTGCTGCCTGTGATGCACCTGTGCTGCAGAAACCTTATGTGGGTTGTGTGCCTTCAAGTCATTTCTGACTTACGGTGACCCTAAGGTGACCCTTTCACGGGGTTTTCTTGGCAAGATTTGTTCAGAAGTGGTTTGCCAATACCTTCCCCTGAGGCTGAGAGCACAAGAAGAAACCTTACTGTGCTTGTGACAGGTAGTCTTTCAATCTTACTGTTCTTTAAGGTGTGCTCCTTCCCCATTCTGCCCCATTGCCTTGTTGCCCAGCAAGAAATGTGTTTTCCAGCTTGCCTTGATGGGAAATGCTGTTCTGTCCTTACATGTATCTCAAGGGGCAGGGGGTGATCACTATGCTCACAGCTCCTCCTCTGGATAATGGATAATTTTTGGTTTTCTAGATATTGTCGACTGCAACTCCCATCAGCCCTAGCCAGCCTAGCTAATGACGAAGAAAGCTTGCAAACTGCAGTCGAGCAACATTTGAAGGGCTGCACTTTCCCCACTCATGGCAAAACTGGAATGACTCCAGAACTCACATTTTGTGGAGAGAGGAGGCGGCATGAAGTGTAAAAAGCTGGGTCCCCCCCCCCCCCCCATTTCAGAGTGCTGAATGAATCATGCATCTCACCAACTCATGATACATTTTGAGGCAGGGTGCTAGTTCAGGTGTGAGAGAGCCCTGGCTGTGGACATTTCAGCAGAAGTGGAGTTTCAGAACCATAAATTAGAGCAGCTCTGGACTTTGGAGTAAATCTTAGAAAGTGAACAGAAAAAAACAGGAAATAGGGGTGTGCTTCTCTTTAGCACCAGAATGTAGCCAAGGGAGAGGATGCATGAGTGCTTTCCTTCTTCTTTGGTACTGTTGCCCAAGAAAGAGGCATTTTTCTCAGTCAAGACTGATTTTCCTTTGAGGCACTGGGAATGGCAGGCACAGAAATGTCACACTGCAGCTAAACAGGCTGCACCCTAATGTTCTCCCTCCTGTATGTCTATATCTTTCTTAAGACTGTGGGATTTAACCTCCACTAGATACCCTCTAACTCATAACTTTATCATTGACTAGGCTGATTCCATATAGATATTTCTGAACAGAAATGTCTAGCAATATAAGGCATTTGAAAACTCAACAACCTTAAAATGATACAAAAGCATCCCTCTTGTGGCAGCCTACCCAAATTGCAGGAGAGCAGGAACATGACTTTGAATTCACCTTGATATCCATATCCATTGCCTTTTGTGACTTATAGGGCCTTTTTTATTTTACATTCTTCACAGCATCTGCTCATATTGGTGTTTCCAATAAAATAGGCTGCCAGGAACCATTTATAGTTGCAATGGGTGCAAAACACATCAGATTAACACAGATCCCCACACCATTGTATAGGATATATTTTACCTGTATCCCCCAGAAAATAATTCCAGGCACTGAGACAAATGTCTCATTCTGATGTAATGCTGCTTTGCTTGGTTTGGAGTGAAATGAGCAGTGAGCTTGTGCAGCTACAACAAACTTAGCAGCTGGAGTGCTCCCTTTTCACCTAGCCTTTATCTACTCTTGTATCCCTGTAGTCCAGTGCTCAAACCACTACACCATAATGTCTCTCACAAATTAGATTACCTTACATGAATAGAATAATTTGGATAATTACAATAATAATCTGCCAAGATTTGAGGAAGTGCAAAGCCCCAAAATGCAACAGGAGTCAGCCAGAGCAGTAAAAGTGGAATAACAGCATTACTGTATAAGAAGATAGAGTGGTAATGTGGTACATCACACTGGCTCTAGTCACTAGTAATTCATAGTAAAGTCTAATAGAGTAGGCCCTTGGTGTCAGCTGTGGTTTGGTTCCAGGACCCATTGTGGATACCAAAATCCATGGGTACAAAAGTCCCCTTATAGACTGTGGGATAGTAAAATGGCATCCCTTATCTGAAATGGCAAAGTTAAGGTTTGCTCTTTTGAAATTTATATATATATATATATATATATATATATATATATATATATATATTCAAGCCATGGATGGTTGACTCCATGGATGAAGAATTCATGGATACAGAGGGCCAACTGTAGTATGTTTTGGAATAGATATCTGGTAGATGAGGGTTCAAATCCCCACTCAGACATGGAATCCCACTGGGTGAGCTTGGGCAAGTCACACTCTCCTGGCCTTGGAGGAAGGTGAGAGCCAACCTCCACTGAATAAATCTTGTCAAAAAAAATAAAATCTTTAGAATAGGTTTCCATAACTCCACCACAAAACCTGAAGGCACATAGCAATAGCAAAAGACTAACAACAGAAATAAAAACCCATAATCCAAATAGCAAAAAATACAATGTTTGTTATCCGAAACTTAATGTTTCTGTCAGCTACCATCATTCAATCAGTCTTTTCCAACCTGGCATCTTCCATATGATTTGGATAACTCCCATCTGCTGTATGTAGCATTAGTGGTGAAGAAAAGCTGAAAATCCAAATTTTAAAAGTCTGGTTTAAATTTTGATAGGCACCTTTAGCAACAAAAACTAGTTGGAGTCTGGCCAGGTCTCCCAAGACAGACAGCTAGATGACGTTTCGACACCATTAGCAACATAAGTTGTCTTTGTAGCTCAAGTTACTCATGTTTGAGAGGTGCTTTTCTTTATTATGATCAGTGACTATATAAACAGTGCTAAGTATGGTTCCTTGAAAACTGACTGGGTGAAAATTAGAACTTTTTTTCAGACTAAACAGATAAGCCATGAGCATTGATATGAACAATACTTTTTAAAATAATTCAAAGATTAATATGTGTGTGTGTGTCTGGAGTGTGTGTGCTTAATTCCTTCTGTGCTAAAGCACTTAATTTCCACCTCCTTTACATTTCTATTGTCTTTCAAGAGGAAATGAACCTTTTTTTAAAGGATACAGACTTAGTGTGTTATGAACAGAATGTTATCCTGCTTGTTTTGGGAACAAACATAAGTGTGTTCTTGTAAATTTTACCCACCTACTCACAACTATTTTGCAGATGGGCCAATGAGTCATCTGATGAAGAGACTCAATCAGAGAGGTCACAGGAATAGAATGCAGGAGTTAAGCAGAGTAGTGGAGGACAGGGGGTCTTGAAGATGTCTCATCCACAGGGTCACCATGAATCAGGGTTGACTTGAGGGCAGTTAACAACACATCCTGTACTCCTTGTACATGGGAGCAAGTCCCATTGAACTGAACAAAGCTTACTCCTTAGTAGATGTGTATGGTGTTATGCAACAATGAAAATTATGGATGCATTTCCTTGCAAGTGGACTGGAATGAATTCTAGCATAATTCCTATTCATAACTAGGGACTTTTTAAAAAAACAACAACAACATCTCAGTACTTCTGAAGTTTGAGCAAGTGATAAATGAAATAGAAAGGCTTACAAGAAATGGTGAGGATCATAAAGCACTAAGTTCCGTTAACCAAGGTCAACAGTGCTGTGGAAAAGCTAACATATTAGTGGCACTGAGAAGAGAAAGAGACAGATAGTTGTGTACATTCCTTTGGGCAACCATGACAGTTCTCAGTTGCTTTTCAGGTTGCTAAGATATCTGAGAGCTGAGACAGCAGGTGGCAGCAACAGCCTCTGTTACGAAGAGGAATGCTGACTGTCAGTGTTCTGCCTCTAGCAGTTTTTCATTCCATTTTTTAAAATGCAGACCTTATTAAATGTGATTGTACACCTGCTGAACTCACTCACTGCTTCAACCTTACTACTTGCTACTCACGTTAATTTACTGTTTATTTCTTGAAACATACTACTTGCTATCTGTATAATTTATTTACTACTTCAACATTATTACCAGCAGAATTCATTCACTTCTAATTCACTTGCTGCTCAGTATTTGAAACTTAAGTAGTAAACAGTAAATGAATTGTCCAGATAGTAAATAGGAAGTTTTAAGTAGTAAGTTGCAAGTGAATTTCATTCCTTACTACCTGCAGAATTTACTTGCTACCTTAGTTTGTTGTTGTGTGCCTTCCTTTTCTGATTTATGATGACTGTAGGGAAAATCTATCAGAAGGTTTTCTTGACAAGATTTGTTCGGAGGGGTTTACCTTTGTCTCCCTCTGAGGCTGAGAAAGTGAGATTTGCCTAATCACCCAGCGGGTTCCTATGATAGTGCAAGGATTCAAATCCTGGTCTCCAGAGTCATAATTCCAGTGCTCAGACCACTATATCACACTGGCTCTTTTGCTACTTAGTACTTGGAACTTAATAAACAGTAAGTCAAGGTGATACATAAATACTTTAAATAAATAAATGATGTTCTGATAGTAAGTAAGAAAAGAACAGGAAAGAATGGAAACATTCAATAAAGATATTACAGTATTTCTCTAATAGGCCAGTGAATATTGACCAGAAAATATTATTATGGCCTTCTTCAAGGACTGTTGAAAGGTATGGAAGGACAACACATATGCACTAACAATTATAGAGAGACAAAATGTAAAAATATGTATGTGCATTTGTGCTTATATTGAATTTGTATATAAAATGTATCAAATAAGAAATAATGTGTCAAATTATGTCTATAATTCTCTGAAGATGCCAGCCACAGATGCTGGTGAAATGTCAGGAAAAAACTCTTCTAGAACATGGCCACATAGCCAAAAAACCCACAAAAAAACTATGGATGCCAGCCATGAAAGCCTTCGACTTCACATATGTCTATAATTGTTTATTGATTGCAGACAATGCAAAAGAATGTATTTTTTTAAAGGTGATTTTTAGTTACAAGCACAGTTGTGGCATTTGTTGTATATCAGGCCTCTACTCAAACATGGAATTTTACAGAGTCCAGAATTTGCTTTCTACTTATAACCCTCCACGGCACCTCAAAAGCCCATCAAGGAAGGAAAATTGGCATAGATTCACAAGGTATATCTGGAAGCACCTACAATCTCAGAAAATAAACTCATAACTGAGGAAATCTATATTTTAAAAGATTAATGATGTGTGTACTTTGTTGTTGTGTGACTTGTTAATATTAAAGGTGTGGGACTCAGCAGAGCAAGCCATTTTGAAGACCGCCATCTTTGGCATGTTGACCCTTAAGTCTGTGCTTGCTAGTGCTTAATTGTAAGTAAGGTTGTGCAGGGTTTCAGCCAGAGAAGTCCAGGGAATAAATGTTAATTTGAGGGCTTGCTACTACATCCCACCTGGAATTGGATAGCACTGTTGATCCAACCCACCCCCCATGTGATGCTGAGGATAGATGCTCCCACAGAGTGCCTGGAGCAGGTCTATCTAGCACAGAAAGAAACAGAAACCTACACAAGAGGAACAATCTAGTTATGCTAAATCATTGTAACTTTAGTTAGCAACAGCACACCTTCAGTTGTTTGCTTGGGCAGAAGTAAAAGTATGCTCCATTGTATACTGATTACTACATCCTCCATACATTGATGTTCCAAATGGTGCAGTTCCCATTGTTTACATTTATTGACAAGTTCTAACAACCACTAATGGGGAATGTGAAAACCTCTCAACATATTTTTCTCTTGCAGATCCCAAACAGAAAATCCCTGGGTGTTTGCAAGACCAAATGCCATACAAGCCATTGGAGTGATGTCGTTTGGTATGCCCCATGCTTTACACGACATAGTTTCTGAATCTGCAGTGCATGAAACATTCTGAGATTCCTTTTGCATTAATGTGGTGCTGATATGTCTTACTTTGCCCCCAAAATGTTTTAGTGTTCATTGAAACATATGTGGCATTTCTAAGATGGCTCAGTTGCCATCTGTGATAGAACAATCCTAGATTGTTTAGGGACACATTAAAAAAAACAAAAGAAAGAAAATCCAACAACTTAGATTCGATGACTTTTCTCTTGTGATCCATAAGGAACCGTTTCTTCTTGATGCACTTCCATGTTGTATCTGATTGTACAATGTATTTGGAGTAAACAAAGGTGTGTGTGTGTGTGTGCGCACGCGCACATTCAAACTGCCTATCAATTTATGGAGATCCCATACATTTTATGGAGTTTTTTAAGGCAAGGAATACTCAAAGGTGGTTTTGAATACTGAGGACATATCCTATCATCCAGGAGGCAGTTTGATTAGTATGATGGTTTAGGAGGAATTCTTTAGAGAAATGCAAAAGGGCATTCTTGATTCTACAAGCTACCAAAGCCCTTCCACTTTATTGTGTCTCGATATAAATGGGGAAGGTATTCTTGCACCAGTGAAGGCAAATAATTCTTTCCTCAAGGAAGGAGTTGGTATTTCACAATGAAAGCCACGAACTGTGTTGAAGAAGCCACATTTCCAAAGTTCAGATCAGGGATGGGAATCATGTGACCCTTCAGACATTGTTGGACTGCAAGATCCATCATGTTACCCCATTAGCTGTACTTGCTAGCTGTACTTGCTAGCGTTGCTAAGATTTATAACCCAATAACATGTAGAGCGCTGCATGATTCCCATCTCTGGTTTGGATCACTATCCCCCTGAACCTGGTGTAGCTTATTTTGCCCTTGTGTTAGCAGACATGAAAGATACAATCCAAGCACTGTGTGGGTCAAAGTAGACATTATGGGAAAGATACAACTGCCACAGATTTGACTCCCATTTCTACTGAGACTTAGTAGACCTTACCTTGGTCATGATACTGTATAATGTGTTTTCCTGCCCTTGACTAATATGGGATGAGAGTAGGGAGCAAAGATTGACATAAGACTAGGACAGATAAGCCAACAAGATTTTACAGGGAGGGAAGGGAAAACGAAGTACTCTGGTTTCTCTTGAGCTTACTTGCGGGAGCATCTTCTTCCCTATAATCCACCCCACACACTCTGGTCCTCTGGGGAGGATTTACTGCAGCCAAGGAAGACCAAACTGGCTGCAGTCTCCCAGAGGACCTTCTCATCAGATGCTCCTAAGGTATGGAATTACTTGCCAGAGGAGATCCGTCATATTACTACTCTTGACACCTTTAAAAAGGCTGTCAAGATGGATCTCTTCTGGCAGGCCTTCCCAAACTCATCTCTGCTACCCCACCACCTGTTATTTGGCATCAATTGTTTTCTCCTTTCCATAGACGGCCTCTCTTCAAATCCATTTTAAATCCATTTTTCATCTATTTTAATTCAGGTTTTATTGTTATTGCTTTTGTTTGGGCATGGGGATAGGGATTATGTTTTATTGATGTTATGCAGACTATGTTTTATTATGTAATTTTAATGTATTTTATTGTGTTTGTAACCCACCTCGATCCATAGGGAGAGGTGAGAAATAAATTATCATCATCATCATCATCATCATCATCATCAAATGTGTGGCTGCTGTTTTCCATGATAGTCAAGAGCTTAGCGTAACATCTAGTTTGCCCAAAGCACTTCCAATTTTGATGGTGGATTAATAAACATGTACATAACTAAAAATCAAATATGTTTGTGTATGTGCATATTTTTACTCCATCCTTTAGTTAAAATGTTTCCCAGGATAGCTTAAAAGATCAGAACCCTCAGGCTTACAATCTATAAGTCAACAGTGCTTTACTTTGGATTATGATCATTAATGTCAACAGTCTGCATCTCCACTGCTTTACAGTACATATGACTTAAAGCTACTTTACTAAATAAGTAAATACTAAATAAGCATTATTGTATGTGACTGGAGTTTTTTAAATTTGCTTTCAGCATTCATTTGCCATCACAACAGCTTTTTAATATATGGTTCCTTGAAAGAGCCCACACTCAGCAACTGGACTCGTGTCACACATGTGTCTGTTTCATTTGCCGTGTTTGTCAGCTTAGTGTTTGCTACATGTGGATATCTGACATTTAAAGGATATACAGAAGGTAAGTAACACCATTAAGCGGTATACTTATTGTTTACTTGGACTTTTTTTATCAGAGTAAGGAAAATTTGGCCATGCTTGCTATGGAATTCTGGGACTTGTAATCGAAAAAGTAACTTCTAAGTTTTGCTTTTAACAGTTTCCCTAAAGTCATTCCCTAAAGTCAGCTAGGTTAAAGTTCCATCTCCTTGTACAGTAATTAGGATTGTGTAGTCTATGTAGGATTTAGTGTTTGTATGGGATTCAACATCTTTGGAAAACTATTTTATTAAACACCCTGACTTCTTACATTCAAACCTCAGGCTTGTCTACTGAAAAGTCACCAAAAACTGTCATTCTGAAGTACTGCATAACTTTGGTGGTATGTTTTGCTACTCACATAAAAAAGTAATAGTATTTATTTAAAGTTATAGTATTTATTGGAGCCAAAGGTTGCATTCAGAAAGAATCTCCTTTTAAAAGATTGTTTTTCATCCTTTGCACTACAGTGCTACATCAAAACCAGTGATGTTCTTCCACTATAATGACAGCTAGTTGAAAAGCATGATCTGCTTTTTGAACAATTCAAAGCTTTAGCTTCTTTTGGATGAAAGAACTGTTATAGAACACAGCTACCAACTTTTCTTTCTCAGTTTCAAAGGTGCTATAAGATCCCTTTGCAATAGGAACTCTAGTGCAAGCCTCTTGAAAGCACATTTTTTGTAGAACAATGGTGGTGGCTAGGATCTCTGAAGTCAACCCTACTTCGCATTGGGTGGATATGTGGGAGAGGATCTGCTCCTAGATTTTTGCCATTCACTGTCAAGGGAGGCTACCTCAGTCCCCAGTTGACTTTCCACCAGTAGCCAGACCTTACTATTCAGACAAGTCTTCAGCTTGTAAGCTGGTTTTTAATGGAAGATGACACTTGTTTCTTTTTATTGATATCCTTTAATATTATTTTTTACTCTGTTTATTTTTAATCCGTTCTAATTATATTGGTTTCTGTTTTTAGCTGCCTTGTTGTTTTAGCTTATTATTGTTAGCTGCCTTGTTAACTGCTATTTTTGGCAACAAGGAGAATGTAAATTTAATAGATAAATAAGCATAAAGAACAACTCAGAATGCACTCATTCCCACTTCAGTTGATCCCATTCCTTCAAAGACACATGTCCAGTTGTGACTATTTTAATCTGATTTTAATTGTTTTATAATGTTGTTTTTTCTTTTTTGTAATTATGTGGATTAGTTTAAGAATGGGGGATAAGGGGATTTATGTATGTATTTATGTATTTTATTTATGCATCTTATGTTGTAACCTGCCTCGATCCTTTCGGAGAGCCAGGATATAAATTAAACTTATTATGTGAACAGATCACAGTTTGTGTCTCTTAAACTATCACAAGAATGAGGAAAAACAAAGAAACAAAACAGAACATCTTTATGTATCATGTTCTTAGTTTGCACTGTCCTCCGGGTCTTTTGCTGTAGTCATAGCTTTATTTATTTATTTATTTATTTATATCCTACTTTTCTCCCATATGGGACCCATAATATAAATTTCAGTATGTCAGATGTGAAAATCCTTATATTAATATTTTGAGTTAAAGACAATGATGCATATAGCAGCCTATTTTCATACTCAGAGTGCCCTGCCTTCACCATTTAAAACCAATAAAATGACTACCAAATGGTATGATATAAAAAGACATTAAGGAAAAAAAATTCTAACAATAGAAATAATGCAGTAAATCTGTAAGCACACTTGCATGTCAAGAATATATTTTCAAATATGTCCAAGTTCAGTGCTCACCTGAAGTCTTCTGATCTAGCATTCCAGTTGCATAGGAAGCTTTTATCTCTAGAGGCTTACTCTATATTTTCTTAAGTGATTGTTCTTGTCCTGAGAACAACAACTGTGGGGAAAATCTGTTTGCTTTAAACCTTTAGAAAGAACCTTTATGCCCTATCTGTAAATCAAATAGAAAATACAAAGTCAAGTATGGCAACATGGATTTGATTTTGGAAGCGGTTTTTAAAGGAGAAAAAACACACAGAATATCCTAATATTTTCTCAGCATGCTTAATAGCATGGATTTTAAACTGTGACGACAAGAGAATGAACTGGTTGACTTGTTCCTCATGCCTGGGAGGCATGTACAGTCCTTAAACCTCATACCAAACCATTTTGAACTGGAGGGGGAACCTCCAAAAGTAGTCTGCAATTTGGTACAGGATCTGTGATAAAACAACTACCCTTTCCCCAAATTTATTTTCAGCAGGGAACAGAAAATCACATTTCAAAGAATCTCCCTCAGCCTACAGGGCAGGTACTCACGCTGGGTGGAAAAGTTTGGGCATTGTAGCCCTGAAAGTAATTTTTCCAAGCTCTTCTGTAGTTTGATTTTTCACCTTCTTTTTCAAGGAGTTCAAGGAATTCTGTGAATTTTCTAGGAGAAGTTTAAGAGCCTCAGACTATTAAGTATGTCTGAGGAGGCTCTTTGGAGTCCAAGTCAGTATTTGTAGCTCTCTAGTTTCCCGCTGCTTTCCTTGAGTTGCCAACAGTGAATGTCAGATTTGAAAGGTTTCTATAAATGCATATATGTATCCATATTCATCTCTAATGTTTCCTCCATCAGCCATGACCTTTATGAGTGTGAGATTAATTTTATTGTCCACTGCATCTCCAGGAGATATATTTGAAAATTACTGCAGAAATGATGATCTGGCTACGTTTGGAAGGTTTTGTTATGGAATCACAGTCATCCTAACTTTTCCTTTAGAATGTTTTGTTACCAGAGAGGTAAGCATTTATCATGTATTTATTTTCAAATGCAGTGAAATCGCCATTAATTTCAGAAATCCTAATACAGTCAGCCCTCTGTATCCACAGATTCTGCATCTATGGATTTAACTAGCCATGACTAGAAAATGTTTTTTTTAAAAAATCCAAAAAATAAAACTTGATTTTGCCAGTTTATATAAGGGACACCATTTTACTACATCATTGTATATAATGGAACCTGAGTATCAACAGAAACCAAACCACAGCAGATTACAAGGGTCCATTGTACATTGCGTTAGAGGTGAAGGTCTACCTATTGGTCCTAGAGACTTAAGCTCTCCTCAGACCAGCCATTAAGGGCCGGCCTGGAGATGGAGTTGGGGCATCGCGTCCAGATGCGGCAAGCCCTGACTCTGCCCCCCAGGGCACCATGACGCCGCTCATCACTCCACATGGCATGCAGCGTCATGGCACTCCTCTGGTGCTGCATCCATGCAATGCAGCACCAAAGGAGCACTGTCAAGCCTCAGCAACGCAGCTATGCAAAAAGGAGCCACTTTTTGTGGCTCCTTTTCATGCTCTGGAAAGGCCAGATCAGGGCCACAGCATGCAGTTGCTGCGATCCCGATACAGCATAAAAAGCGGCGGCTGCAGGTCGCCCCTTAAGGGCAGTCTGTAGAGCCCCTTAGCTTTTTCAAACTGCTGGTTCTAGCAGAAGTTAAAAGTTTCTTGAATTTCAAAATTGATAGTGGTTGGTTTTCTTTTCTTTTCTTTTTTTTTTAATGAAAAAGCCTGCACCCAAGTTATCTCTAATTGATTTTAAAAAAGAGGGGTAAGTCACTCTTAGAATGCTATCATGGTGTCATGGTTTGAGCACTGGACTACGACTATGGAGACCAGGGTCCAATTCCCCACTCAGCCGTGAAACCTATTGGGTCACCTTGGGAAAGTCACATTCTCCCAGCATCTGGGGAAGGCAATGGCAAACCTCTGAACAAATCTTGCCAAGAAAACTCCAGGATAAGTTCACCTTGGGTTTGTCATAAGTCAGAAAAGCAAAATACAACAACAGCAGCAACAAAGTCACTTTCTTTTCCTGCTAAAACAGGAAGGAAATGGAGACAATACTTTTCCCTTAGTGGGCCTTCAGCTATGTTAGTGCCTTTAAAGCTGGAGCACTCTGAATCAGGAGTCAAGATCGCCCAGCTAGGCCACTGCCTTATGCACTATGACTTCCAAGATGTAAAATGTTCTGAACATATTGAAATTGCTTGTTGTTTTTTAAAAAGTAGATTTCCCTCAGGATTATTCATGTAGACTTCAGTCCAATGTAGCATTAAGGATATTTAACAGCTTTTCAATTGATTTAAGTATGTAATCTTAACAGTATTAGAAAAAAATATTAAATGTTGCATTTATAGTAATATAAATTATTAAATTTATACTTTAAATTATATTTAAATTATTTTTTAAAATGTACTTTTTACTGCTTCCTGCTGAAAATGCAAAGGAGACAGAGCTGATTTAAAGCATATTTAGTAGGAATAATAATTCTTAAGAGATGTAATGAAACATAAGAAAGAAATCACAAGGTTTAAGATCACATGGCATAAGGCAGAGTGGACAGTGTGATTCAACCTCACCACTGCAACATAAGGAGACATGATAATAATGACATATTAATGACTACTGGCTAAAAAGACTGTCAATAGATGAATCAATAGATAAGAGATGTGCAAGAAATTATAATGTATAAACAAGTAGGAAACTGATATGAACAAAATTAACCAAATATGTTCTAAAATTATGGCGTTCTCTTGTATAATCTTGGAACTAGCACAACATCTTTGAGAATGCAAGCCAAATATTAATCTTTGGCTTACATTAATATAATATTAATATAATAATAAAATGCTTTGAATTTACTAACAGATATCCTGCTTACATTTTCTTTGGAAACTATATGACCTCTTAATCAACTTTGGATCTTTGATTTATTATTTTAGGGGCTATTCTTTAAAATATTATTTAAAAATATTAAACAAAAAACTATGGGGAATTGTAGTGAGTGCTCAGGGGTCCAGCCAATGATCTCTTTTTCTAAAATATATGAAAAGGCTCAGTATTTGGCTGACTTCAAAGTGGATATTATGATCTTGGAAATATGGGAAGTAAGTCCTCTCTGGGTTTGTGTATAACGAACAGCCTGTCTGAACAGCACCTACAATGGTATTTCTGTTACAGGTCATTGCAAATATGCTCTTCAGTGGGAACCTCACAACATTTTATCACATTATTCTGACCATCATTGTTGTCGCTGTAGCTACAAGCATCTCCTTAGTATATGATTGCCTGGGAATTGTTTTAGAGCTAAATGTAAGTGCATATGATTAGTAAATTGTGTATGTGTGTAACTGGGGGGGGGGAGAAGGATTGTTCTTTTTCCTTTTCTTTTTGTTAACAATAACTGATAAATTAGATTGTTACCTCATCATGTTATTGTGTTAGCAGGATATGCCTAAGGAAGGCGTGCTGTGTTTCTTAACAGCAAGACAATGAAGCTATAAAAATAATTTTGTTTCCGGAAAAGAGATGTGTGGGTTGTTCTGAAGCCCTGTGAGCTCCAGGACCAAACATAGAGGGAAGACTGACATAACATTTATCCACTGAAACATATGTTCTGGACAGAAAGTTGTATTTCACTTTTAAGAGATTGAAACCACTTGATGTTTGTCATGCTGACAAATTAAACTGGGATACAGATCTTTCATGAATTGATACTAGGTTGCGTTCAGGTTCAATTGAACTGTGCAGCAAAGATTTAATGAGCCTTACATATTTAGTGAGAGCCAGTGTGGTGTAGTGGTTTGAGCATTGGATTATGACTCTGGAGATTCGGGTTCAATTTCCCGTTTAAGCATAAAAACCTACTTTGTGATCTTGAATACGTCACATGCTCTCAGCCTCAGAGGATGGCAATGGCAACCCTCCCCCAACAAATCTTGCCAAGAAAAACCTACGATATGGTTGCTTTAGGGTTGCCATAAGTCAAAAATGACTTGGAGGCACACAACAGCAACAACAATCATATTTAGTAGTTCTTAAAGGTGCAGGTTGTATGAAAGAGAAAAATGTTGGAAGGAGGACTAAGATGAATAAGAGGGTTCAAGTAAGAGAAGGGAAATATATAGAAGATGCAAAGTAAACAGATCTATTAAAAAGTGTAGGTTGTGGAAGTGTATTTGTAACATCTGGGTGATGTTGGACCTTCTGTAGAGGAAACTTGGATACTCTGAAAGCTCTGCAAAGCAGGAACATCAATTAAAAATCAGTTTTTAAAATTTAAATAGATGTATTTTTTTAATTCAAATTAGATTCCCAGAATTAACTACGTACTACTATTACTACTACTTCCTCTTCCACCACCACCAAATAATAGGACTCCTCCTCCAAACAATAGGACTCAAGGCAGTTTACAACACATTAAAAACTAATCCGATTAAAATTTATTTAACACTTAAAACAGTTTATAACATTTAAACAATTTATAAAGTTAAAACCATTAAAATTCATTAAAAGAGTACATATAAACCACAAAACAGCACAGCACATTGTTGAAAACCCACCCCATTCAGCTCCTATACACCTGGTGTCACAAGAATATTTTCAGTGGCCAATGGAAGGAGGGCAAGAGGGAGGGAGTTGCAAAGAATGGGAACAGCCACCAGAGAGGCTCTCTCCCTTGTTCCCACCAAACAAGCCTGAGAGGATGGTAGGACAGAAAGGAGGGCCTCTCCTGAAGATCTTGGAGCTCAGATGGATTCGTAAAGGGAGATGACTTTAAACACCCTAGACCTAAGCTGTATTAGTTTTAAAAAACCAAAAGAGATCAAAAATGTCATCATGGATAGTAAAGTATAATTGTGTTCCATGAATATGTTCACAGCAGCTTATAGAGACAGGAAATAACCTGATCAGTCCTGTTCTGTAGGTAGCATACATGTTGTGGATACTCATTCTCTCCTTCCACCTCTCTTTCTCTTTCACACTCTTGCTTTTGGCCTTGCCTTTCTTTAAGCACAAAGATAGAGAAAATCAGGTGGAGGAGATCTGAATAAGAAAGGGGAGTCTGGATCTAAATATAAGGAATTCCATTTTTGATCATTTCAAAATTAATTTGAAAACCAGTAATGGCTTACTGTGTATCTACTTTCCAAAAACCCCAGCATTTCTGAATATATGGCCCAGTACAAACCGCCAACAAGCGACGTACCAGTGCCGGCATTAGAGTTAGGGAGTGCGTACCATGTACACACTCCCTAACCCTAATACATCATGGCGACGCAACAATGATGACACCCTGTATACATGGGCACCACCATTGTTACCTAAGCACCGTGCAGTGTCCACATGGCGCCGCACGGCACTTATGTAACCAGTGCATCAGTGGTGCATTTGTTATGCCGCCACCACAGCGTAAAATGAACCCACTTTTTCTGGGTTCTTTTTCCACCAGCGGGAAGCCGCACGGACTTTCAAGAAGATATGTACCAGGCATGAGTTATGTTAAGCAATAATATTGTTTAACTTGAAATGATGATTAAATATAATCTTCCTCACTACTGACCATATATCCCTTTATGGACCAATTAAAATTGAGTTCTTACGGGGGGGGGATCCTATGTATGTTATGATTTAAATCAATTTAATTTAAACCTTCTGCTAAACCAATCCCTGCTAAACTCCTCAGTTGGGGCACAGGCTGTTCACTATTATATTATTAGCAAGCAGCACACATTTATACTCACTGTCTCTCAAGCGCTACCTATGAACTCCTGTATCTTGTTGAGTGGCACATCTCAAATTCTACCAGCTACTGTTTTCTACTCTTTCCTCATCTGTGGCCAGCTTTTTCTAATTTTATTCCATTTCTTGCTCATTCTTACAAGTATGCTGCTATCTTTTCCTTTTTCTTCCTGATCTTTATCTTCATCTTTCTTTGTTTCTTCTTCTTCCTCTTTCTTTCTTTCTTTCTTTCCTTCTTTCTTTTTTTTCCTTCCTCTTTCTCCACCACCTAGAAATCTCTAATCTGTTTTATTGGCCATCTCTCTTATGTTCTGTTCCATTACTGTTGTGTGCTTCTTTATATTTTGGTTAAAACCAATAAAAATCTTAGTAGGAAAGATTATTAGGAAAGAAAACTGCCAAAGGAAAGTTCATGCTTTCACTGGGAAGTCCTGGGCATGGGTTCAACAGGGATTGGTCCCCTAGCAGGTGTATTTAGGACTGCAGCCTTATGGTGCAATGCTAGACAACTCAACTGAAGCACTAAGCCCCAATGACTTCAGTAGACTCTATTGCCAGTTAAATGAGTATACCAGAATTGTTGCTTAAATGTTTCAATTTTCTGATTGGCAAAGATCCATTGCAGAAAGATTTACAGCTACCTAGTTATGTGAACCCTAATTAACAGGACCCGCTTTATCATATATTTTTGATAATGCTACAGTCTCATTTATCTGAAATGCTTGGGACCAGAAGTGTTTTGGATTTCAGACTATTCAGATTTTGGAATATTTGCATATACATAATGAGATCTCTTGGAGATATCATGTTTAAACACAAAATTCATTTATGTTTCATAAACACTTTGTTCACATTCCTTGCAGGTAATTGTATACTACATTTTTAATATTTTTGTGCATGAAACAAAGTTTGTGCACATTGAACCACCAGAAAGCAAAGATGTCACAGTTGCAGCTGCCTATAAAAAAAGTTTTGGTTTTTGGAATATTTTGGATTTCAGAATTCAAGATAAATAATACTCAACCTATTGTAATAAATACCATACCACTAAATGGTTCAATTGATGGAATTTTGGGATCTGTAGTTTGTTGTGGCACCAGAACTTTCTGACAGAGAAGGCTAAATATATCACAAAACGACAGATCTGAGGATTCCATACCATTAAGCAATGGCTGTTAAAGCATTCTCAAACAGTATTAATTTTGCAATGCAGATTAGATCTAGGATGTCTTGGATTCAGGATTCTCTTTTTTGCCATGAGCTTCCTGGTTCCCTTTGACCTAGACACTATTTACAGGGTTCTTTCTGAGTTTGTAAAGTATGTTTGTGGAGGACCCATCATTTGTGTGTATGCAGCACCTTCCTTGCCTAGAGCACTTCAACAGCCCCATAATACTGCTATCAATATTACTATCCTTCTTTTGCAGCTTAGAATGATGGCTGAGAGATAGTTCTGAAGGAAGAACTATTTGCATACTTGTTGGATACAAAACTTCCATGTTGTCGCAACATGAATAAGACACTTCCTATATTCTTAGATATTTCTAAGGATCTTATGTGTGACTGTAACAATTATTTTTAGTTTTAGACATTGGAAAGCATTACATATTTCCTCCAGTTTCACTTCCTTCTTAGCTTTTGCACACAATGAATTACAGCTATTAAAAATAATAATAACCACAAATATATATGTAAGTGCTCTGCTTCCTATTTGCAGGGGGTGCTCAGTGCTACACCACTGGTCTTCATACTGCCTGCAGCCTGTTACCTGAAGCTGTCTGAAGAGCGATGGAGTCATTCTGATAATCTTCTCTCTGGCCTAATCCTCACCATTGGTGTGCTAGTCATGGTAGTTGGCTTTATTATGACAGTCCTACATCCCCAAGAATGTAGCCATGGAAAAGAAATGCCATACTGCTTCCTTGGAAACTCCTCTCTCATCAATAGTACAATTCCTTCTCCTCAGCAAAATCACCAACCATGAACAGGGAATACCTCAGCAAGAACCAGAATGACATTGATTGTGAACAGAGCTTTTTTCTATTCATTTATTTAAAGCCTACATTTCTTTCTAATACTGGGACTCAGGGCAGCTAGATACATACATTGAGAGCCAGCATGGTGTAGTGGTTTGAGTGTTGGACTACAACTCTGTAGACCAGGCACATCATACTCTCTCCGCCTTAGGGGAAGATAAAGGCATACCCCTCTGAACAAATCTTGTCAAGAAAACCCCATCAAAGGTTCACCTTAGGATTGCCATAAGTCAGAAATTACTTTAAGGCATACAACAACAACAACAAACTATACAATTTATAAACATTTAAAACAGGAATGGGCAAAATGTGGCCCTGGGCCACGTGTTGCCCACTAAGCTTATGCTTTAACTTTTTATGGATGTTTCTGTGGTCCTGAATTTTTCCAGAATCCCCAGACCAACCTCTCAGTGGGAGATGTGAGTTGTTGTTCTAGGAAGGCTACAAATACAATTTACCTTTTCAACAGCATTCAAGCCTTCCATAGATGCTTAATGTTCTGAGAACCAGAAGTGGACTTCCAACCACTTTGAAATTTTGGTTTTAATTTTTGGTAATCCATATGGGTCCTGAAGGACTCCAAGCAAAGAGTAGCCCCTGGATTTATCACAATTGCTTATCTCTGCTTTAAACCATTAAAGGAAAATAATGAAAGCAGTATAACAGACTGAGAAAACAGTTTCTAAAACACAGTTTTTTGTGGGGTTTTTAGGCTATGAGGCCATGTTCTTGAAGAGTTTATTCTTGATGTTTCTCCAGCAGCTGTGGCTGACAACTTCAGAGATCTCTGAAGATGCCAGTCACAATCAGTTCTCAAAAACCTGCTGGGGTAAAAAAACGATCTTAATCTGCAAGATCTTAATCTTTCTTGGAAGGGAATTCTAGAGCCAGAAAAAGGCCCTCTCTCACATTCCCCTCAACATGTCCCATGAGGGTAGTGTGGCACCCCAAGTGTCTTAGACTTTGGATGGGCTCTTATGGGATGATACAGTCCTTCAGATAACCTGAACCTAAGCCATATGATGCGTACTACAGCTGACTAAAACACTTCCTAATAAGAGTGGGAAGGAGTTGAAGCTATATTTAAAACTCTTAGGGTTTGTTTTTTTGTTTTGTTTTTGGTATTGGGGACTCACCCCAAAAAGTGTGCTAATAAGTATTCTGTTCCCTTCAGTTCAGCTACTGTATTTTATGGGTGCTAAGAATGAGATCTCACCTAAGACAAATTCTGATTGTTGTTGTTTGTTAACAGCAATACATTTCAAATAATTTCCCGACTGACATATCAGATCCATCTTGTGTTGAGGGCTGTTTGGATAAAATCTGTGAAATACATAAGATCTATTTGCTAATCAAAAGACTCTTCAACCCTTCATATTCAAATAGAATTTTTGAAAAGAAAAAATCGTTTCTGTTTTTCACCTTCCTTGATTACAAAACTCTGCAAAATATCAATTTTTAAATAAACCAAAGAATTATTGTGTTGTGCTCTGCACAGCAATCTAATAACTGAATAAGTGTATTTCTCTATAAACCCATTTGTAATCCTCACAAAGATAGGCTGCCTTGCTCTTGGTTTTGATGAAATATTTCTATGTCCTTGTATCTGACTTTTAAAATTTTCATCATAACCTATAGTGAAATGCCAATATTTTTATTAGTAACATTTATTTTTAGGGATGGGGGGAGCTTGGAAAAATTTAAAATAAAAATTCATTTTTCTAAAAACAAAATCTGACTGTAGATTATTGCAGGAAATGTACATACAGATGGATTCAGACAGTTGGGTGTCACAAAGAGCTTCTAGTTGTTTCCCTCCTAGCCCCTGGAAATAGTATGGAGGGGGGGCATTAATCAGTTGAACCATTTATAGTTCCTGCCCACATGGTTAAAGCTCAGTGGTACAACCTCTTTGTCTAGTATTATAAATAATCATACTAAAAATACCGAGTCTTACTCACCCAAAGTGGTTTAGACCAGAAATTATTTGAATTTTGCAGATAGATATAGGTAGATACTGGATTTTAGAATGCCTCTATTTGCATATAAGTGCACAAGGAGATATCTTGGAAACCCAAGCCTAAATACAAAATGCATTTAAGTTTCATAAACACTTTATACACATAGTCTAAAGGCAATTTTATACAGAATATTTTTCATATATTTTCATAATTTTGTGCACGAGACTAAGGAGCTGTACATGCAGCCCCAAAGGAGCAGTGTCCCACCACCTTTTCAACACTGAATCAGGCCTGCAGCAACCACATGCCGCAGCCCTAATCCATTCTTTCTTTAAAAAGATGAAAAGCTGCACTTGCCGCTGCAGTAGCAGTGGCTTTTCACCAAATTTTCAGTGCATCGCATCTAAATGCTGTGCCAAAGAAGGGGTGTAATGCCTCCTGTTGGGTGGGTGGGTTGGCAGTGTGATGCCGGCATCAGGGAGAAGTCAGGGCATTGTGTGGGTGGGTGCCACACCTCTACTCCAGCCCAATCCTGGCATTTAGTGTCGTGCCAGTCTGTTTAGTCCCTAAGTTGGTATACACTGAACTATCAGAAAGGAGAGGTGTCTCAACAACCCATGAAAAAAGATTTGGGTTTTTGGAGGATTTCTGATTTTGGAATTCTGGATAAAGGAATCTCAGCTTGTACCAATAGGAAAGGAGCTATGTTGGTTCATGAGAAGAAAATGAAATGCAGAATCCGTAGACAGGTAATATATGCAGGTGAAGAGTTCTTGAGAATTCCTGATGAATTTTAGTTGGTCTTAATAAATGTATAGCCCACCTCTGGATTCTAGGTTGAAATCAATACCCTACATTATATGAAACAATGTACAGACTGAATTCTTCATTTTTATTATTTGTTGGATGTATGAACCAAGTGGCAGTATGCACTGGTATGCACTGACTGAAGCTTATAAAGCATCATCTGTGTTTGTGCAGCAAGACCTGAAGTGTTACCCTAAATGCGTGAATAGAACTGGATAACTCTTTGGCTTGCCTCTCATTGCAGTAGAGAGAAGCCTTTGCCAGAGTGCCTGTTTACTTCAGCCAACTATGTGACTGTAACCCGCCTTGATCTATGGAAAGGCGGGCTATAAATAAAGATTTTATTATTATTATTATGAACTATTCTCATAGGTGTGGAAACTTCTGTGTGCGCCTTTTTCTGGGACTTGTGCATTGGAAATTATGGTTACTGCTAGGTTAAGGAACAAGGTGTGGCTTCTTGAAAAAGGGCTGTGGTTTGGAAGTCCTGGGCATGATTCTATGGCCCTTATCAGATGAGTGTGGAACTGGGGGTTTTGCGCACTGGGTGGTTCGAATTTGCGTTATTTCGCACAATACCATCATACCAACATTCGAATGGCCCAATCCGCACTCACGTGAATGCGCAAGCTGCCGAACTGAATGCGTACTGGCTCCTCTTTTTGGAGCGTGTTGGCCAGTGCGCTGATAAGGGGATTGGCGATATCCTGGATTGGGGCTCTGTTCGATCTCAGTGCGAATGGGTCTGGTGTGACTACCCAGTCCTGAATTCCATCGCAAGACCCCC
>NC_056522.1:212793806-212798366 GCF_019175285.1 Sceloporus undulatus
ATCCTCATGTTGAGCACCGGTGTGACAAAACATTCTGCACTGAATGCACTTCGCGCGAATGCAGATTGGCCAATTTGAATCCTGCCAATGCGGAAGGACTCCCAGGTATGACAGTACTTTGCGAAATAACGTGAATTCGAATCGCCCAGTGCAGAAGACCCCCAGTTCCACACTCATCTGATAAGGGCCCAAGTTCTGTTGAACACCCTTTGTTTCAGCACAGGACTGGCTCTTTCAGCTCAGCCAGTCTACCCAAAGACAATTGACGGATGTGCATGCATACCACAGTGCAACAAAGTCTCTGTCTTATCATCTTTAGTTTCTTGTTTAACCCCCTCTTTAAAACTGTTGCCTGTGCCCAGCGTATGTTTAGTTCAAAGCCTTGTACATTTCAAAGCCAGCAATTTCAAAGCCAATATTCAGAGCACAACACACTTTGTACTATTTGATTTCTCTATGCCCCCCATTAAAAAACAAGCCCCATTGTGATTCTGGTTGGAGGGGGGCACGATCAGGAAAGGAAATGTGGTAGAGGAGGATCTAAAATACAAAACAGCCTAAAGTAATATATTCAGGTTCATTTAATACCGAAACAAAAGCTGGCAGTATTACATAAAGAGACCCCAAACAGGAAATTTTGACCAGAATGTTATAAATATTTTTATTGGTCTTCAGAACCCAAGCTAAATTTTAACAGTTTCCAGGAACAGAATCCATATAAAACAGAATCATACAGTAGACATTGACAGAGTTATTCTTATAGTTAATATATGTCTCAGTTAAGAATTTCCAGTGTTACTTCTCTCTTCTCTTACCCTGTAATGGAACTAGAAATAATCATTAGATTACTTCGTGGACTACTTGCACATTTATGACTGGAGTGCTTGCCTCCATCATACTGACAAGGCAACCCAATAAAACCTGTGAGACAGCTTCCTTGTACCGCAAAGATCTATTTAAAGTAATGCAGGGCTCATTTCTGTTTGCATTTAATGGGGTTTGACTGGTGGAAACAAGGTGGAGAAGCCAAAAGGAAATGACTGCAGCAATCCTTGGAGATCCTCAGTGAATGATAATGATGGAACAGTCCAGGGATCAGAAATTGGGAATTGTTAGGAAGATTTTATTTATTTATTTTGCTAAGTTACAGACCGCAGTAATGTGTCTGTCATTTTGAAAAGTCACAGACAGCTTATATCTTAACAGAATGGCATGGGAACTATTTCCCCACGGTCTGGTTTTAGGTCATACCAATAACTGCTGAATTTCAAGAATCCTGAGAAGAAGGAAGAATCATGCTATTCCAGAAACATAATGATTGGGGCGGATCTGCCCTAAATATATGCCATAAGGCTTTCCCTACAAATCTCCTGTTGCTGTTTTCAAACAGTACAGTGGGTCCTTGGTATCTGCTGGAGTTTAGTTCCAGGACCGCCCAAGGATACTGAAATCCATGGATGTTCAAGTCACATTATATACAGTGGCATAGAAAAATGGTGTCCCTTATATATAATGGCAACATCAAGGCTTGCTTTTTAGAATATTTTTAAAAAAATATTTTCAGGCTGTGGATGGTTGAATCCATGGATACAGAGGGCATACTGTATTCAGAACAGCATAATGTATTTAAGAGCCTTAAGCAGACATCAGTTACCCCCCTCTGTTACAATCATAGCTGGACGTAGCTTGAGCAGACACTGAATGAATGGGTTTTAGAGAAGCACTGAAACACTTTTAGCTACCAGTTTGATGGATCTCCTCCAGTTGGAAGCATCAACAGGATTCAAGGCCACAAATGTACACCACACCATTCAAAAAAGCTCATAAAACAGGTAAAGCAGCTAATAACCACATTTAAAGAATTATGGTGGAAATCCTTAAGCAAAGGCATGCTGTAGCAGGAATTATTCAGGCTCAGTCAAAGAAAAATTATATTTAAAATATGTACATTTTCTTTACCATGGTAGCAATGTCTGTTATGGTTTAAAATGTGGACTTCATTTGCATGCATGTAAATTTAAGATCCATACATAACACTGCTGAAATCACTGGGGTTGGGAAACTACACATTAACTATAACCACCATCACCGAGCATGCCAATCTCTAGGTGTTGGATTTCCAGCTCCAGGAGACAGAAGGGGACATACACGGAGCAGCAGAAAATTGTGTTGTCCTAAGAGCAGTTGTCATGGCTAAAAACTCATACATATAGCTGTTGGAGAGCTAGTGGTATAGGCCCAAGCACCTTAGGAGATATGCATCAAAAGTGATGCACATCAAGGACTCAGCCAAAGCACCCTCATCTTCCTGTGCCCAGCTCTGCGCACAATGTTACAGCCAAAAGTTAAGCAGAAGAGCCAAGCACTTTTGCATCTAAACCACAGCAAAATGAAGTGGAAGAAAGGAAGGAAAATGAGAGCAGCATTGCCTGAACTTCTATCTTAATTAGAAATGAAGTGTATTAATTCTTAGCTGCTCACTATTCCCAGCAGGTATAATAAACTTTTTATTATTTTTATTAAAATATTTCTATCTCATGCTATACCGTAGGATCTCAGGCTGGTGTGCAGGTAAAATCAGTTTAAACAGTTTAAAACAATTTGCTTTTTTAAAACATTAAATTAATTAGAATAGGATAAAATATATTAACCTACTACCTATACCACTATTTGTATGCCTTCAAGTTGCTTCCAACTTGTGACAACCTTAAGGTGACCCAACCATGGGGCTTTCTTGCCACGATTTGTTCAGAGGAGGTTTGCCATTGCCTTCCCCTGAGGCTGAGAGAGTGTGACTTTCCCAAAGTCACCCAGTTGGGTTTCATGGCCAACCAGGAATCGAACTGTGTCCAGAGTCGGAGGCCAATACTCAAACCACTATGCCACACTGGCTGCTATTAAACAGATTAAAACAGATTTAAAATGTTTTAAAAGTTTAATACTATGTGCATTTTGGCAATAAACTAATGAAGCCTAAAGGCTTTAATAAAGGGCCATGTTTTTACTTGAGGCCAAAATGAAGCCAATGTTGAAGCTAATCAGGGAGAAGGGTATTTCCCAAGTGCCTTTGTTGGGGGAGGCATCTCTCTCTGTGTAGGGAGACTTTTCAGTGTTACTATTTTAATCATAGGTAGTTTAATTGGAAGAGACAATCTTTAAATACTGGTAGTCAGCTATTGCCATGCCTCTGCTCAAGAGCAATTTGCTTATTAAAAAAAAAATATTATTTTTAGTTTTTCACTAGCCGTTAGTACAGATCTGGAGGATTAACTGTTTACTACTGGTGCTATAACTGTTGGTGTTACTAGCACAACCACCATTGGAAATCATCAGCATTGTCAGTGTGCATGGCCTTTACAGAATGAGATCTCTGCCCTTAGGAGTTTACAATCTAAAATTTGCCATGCGGGAGACAATAAAAGGAATACAGGAAAACAGGAGCAAAGGTAATGAGGGAAGAATGTTCGTTTACAAGAAGTTTCAGAGAAATCTTGTGCCTATATATTTAGAAATAATTTCACAGGTAAGCGGGCACATAATTGCAGCTTTAACTTTAGTTTCTAGTAAAGTAATAAGTATGTATGTGTGCATGTTTCTACATGTAGGCATGCATGGGCACACACAAACACACACATACAAACCTTTTATGCTATAGGCATGCTTCCACAATTTGTCTTTCCTTTGTTTAAAATCTGATGATGGGAACCATTTATGTACACATTTGTCTTTAGAAGACAACCACAGGTATGCAGAAAAGCAGGAACTAGCTCCGCATACCAGAGCCTTTGTTGTGGAAGGTGTCTCTTCTGTGTATAAGGAGACGTTCCAGTGTTACTATTTTAATCGTAGCTAACTTAATTGAGAGAGACAGTCCTTAAATATTGGAGAGTTAACTGTTGCCTTCCCTCTGCCCATGAGCAGCTTGTTTATTAAAAGTTTTGTTTTTTTTAGTTTTTCATTAGCCATTAGTAAAGATTTGGAGGATTTACTGTTTAAAACTAACCTACTTATCTGTGAAAAGTGTCCAGAAAAGTAATCCACATGGATCAACCAGGCATAATAAATAAATAATGCTAGAATTGCCTTACAGAAAGAAAATATCCACCTGATCCAGGACTATGCCTCCTGCAGTGGCTAGCCAGGCACATTCTGGGATATTCTTGGCCCTAAACAGAAAGGTGCTAAGCTAGTTACTTAATTTGACTCTTTCTAGCTTTTCATGTTAACATTCCTTGAAATGAGACTCGTAAGGCGGACAATCTTGTTCACATTGAACAGTGGTTCCCAACCGTTTCTATGCCCCACACCCCAAGGAAATGTTTGATTAATGTTTGCATCCCCTACAAAAGTAAAATCACATTTGAAGTCTAATTTCTAATTTTGAACCACAAACTGAACCACATACAGTACTGCAGGGGAACAAACTTTTTTAAAAAGTTTTAATTCAGTGCATAAAATGCAAATCTAAATTGAGCAATTAGATTCTAATTTATTCAGGAAAAAAGTGTGATGATTTGCCACTCAAGGACACAAGCTGGTCTTCGTTGCACCCCCCCCCCC
>NC_056522.1:212801366-212936232 GCF_019175285.1 Sceloporus undulatus
TTGTGGGCAACCCAGGTTGGGACCCCTTGATCCAGAATCCCTTAGGAGTCAGAAAGCAGGGTCTTATTCCCTGCCTCCCATCTCTTTCTGATCATCTCTTTTTTAAAATAATAATAATAATAATAATCCCTCTCTCTTCTCTTACTTTAGCTGGAGAAAGAAGAGATTGCTGTTACAGAGTCCTGAAGTGATTGCTTGCAGATCAAGGGCCCTATGAGTTGTGCCCCCAAAACCACAAGTTCCCATAAAAGCAGCTCCACTTTTTCAGTTGCTTTTAAACTCTTCCCTTTTCTCTTGCCTCTTTCCACTTTTCCTCTTGTCCTCAGCTTGCCTCAATTTCTGGAAACTGACTTCAAAGCACAAAAGTAGTTTGCACATTATTAATGTGGAAGGGAGGAAGAGAGGAGGAATCTTGCCCTTCCCAGTAGACTCAGGCAAAAGAAAACTGCTGCAGTCTCCCCTGGGTTGCATATTCTTCCTCATTAAACGTTGCCATCTTGACCACAGTCTGATGTTGCCTTGGCCACATGTACCAGTTTTCATCTGTGAAATGTTGAAGGATATAGTTTCCTCACCCATGGTCATAGCAAAGGAAAAGAGTTGTCAGCCATTTCCTTCAGACCACAAGATTGTGTGGCAACCCAATGGCTGGAAGGAATCAGAGACAGGCCCCTATGGGGCTTGGAGGGAAAAAGGGGGAAGAAAAAGGAAGAATTTATGGTAGTCTGTGCTCTCTTCCCTAGCCATATAGGGAACTCAGTTACTGGATATTAACGTCTGAGCTCTTGGCAGGAGAGCTCTAGCCAAAGGCTGTGTAAGAATTATCACTGAAGCCTCTGAATGGCTACGGTGAAACAACTTTAACACTGTAACAATTTCCTCTTGTGGTCTGATGACAGGGGTGGGACTGGTGCAGCCCTCCAGATATTTAGGACTGTACTTCCCAATATCCCTAGTCAGTGTTGGTAATAGTAAGGAATGCTAAGAGTTGCAGTTTAGCAACATCTGGAAGACAGTATCATTTGCGAACCCCACCCTAACAGGACAGATGAAGAAAGTGGAGGTGTAAAATCCTTAGGGTTTCTCAGGAACGCCTTTACTTCTGGCATTTCTTGCGGGTTTGGTGAGAGAAGTGGCTTTTACTGTGAACAATTAAGTGAATCTACGTGGTAGTGTAGGGAAACACATCTTTTCTGAGTTATTCCCCCCCCCTCCATAGCCTTGATATGAACTCAATGGGAATGGGCTTCCTTGAAGTTACAGCAAAAGCATAAAAGACTGGACGTCCTGACATAAGCAACATGGCACAGGGTGTGTTCAAAGCCTGCATGGGCTGTAATGAGTTTCAGAGACACCTAATTAGTTAATATAAAAGGGCATTTTTTCAGATCATATGGCGCCTGATGAAAAGATGACTGCCTGTTTTCTGGCCTCCTTGCTCATCACACACCAGTTCACTCCAAACTGTAATTTCCTCCGACAAACTGGCAACTAGCTTTAGTCATAATGAGCTAAAGCTGACAGTCTGCATGAAATGCGCCCTTCCAAAAAATTAAATATAAAAATAGCTTCAGTTGACAGGAATGATCAGGAAACTTTAAAATCTTTTCAGTGTTGTTATACATCTGATCTTGCGATGCTCAAGATTTCAATACTTAACTTTGGCCACCCAGATATTTATAATGAAGTCAGTGTTGGAACGTCTGTGAATACTTTGCATAGCTACATTTCCACTGGTGTTTAAAGACTAGAACTTCCTGTCATCTTTTTCGGCCAGTTCAATCCTGTCCTACAACAGTATGCAGAAAGATCTTGTAGCATCTTTGAAACTACAAGATCTCTCTACATACTGATTCTATAAATTAACATGGCTATATCTTTGAATTCTGTCCTACAACAGTTTTGTATCTGTCTACAATTCTACTTTTTGTTGCAGCTCTTGATACCATCATAATTTGTCTTTCTGTTTCTCAGTGTATTTCTTTTATATTTTTTTAACACATGCACTACTCTTTCCTTCATGATTACCTGGACTCCCTGTCAACGGCTTCCCATTCATAGGAAACAGGGTGCTGGATTTTCAATAGACCTTTGGACTTGTAGTAGAAACTAGTGAATATTCTTTGACGGCTGCTAAGAGCGGCACAGATTCTTGCAAAGTTTAAATAAACTGTTTATTTTAGTATGAAACTAGATGGAAAAGAGAAAAATAAAACTAAGGGGAAAAGAGGACAGGGCTCCAGTCTGCACCTCTAACACTTGTACAGAAGAGGGCATTTCAGAAGGTATAGTTTGCTGTACAAATTACCTGTGCTAAAATTGCTTCATCTATTCTTCCTGAAAGTAAAAAGCTGCCATTTTTGTCCTTTTTGCCTTAGCTTTATCTTCACGTTATTTCACTTTGGCACTAATGTTGTGTGAAAAACTTTCCACATTTGTGGGTTTTTTTCTGATTTAGTTCTAATTTAAATCCTGTTTCTGTTTGTGATTCCACAAGTCTGATAAGGTCCTTAGTAGGTTTTTAAACAGAAGTGGGATGACTATCTCTCTGGAGTGCTGTCATTGTGTGTTCGTGCATGGAAAGGCATTGGTCTAGATGGTCCTTGTGGTCTCTTCCAGCTCTATGCTTCTATGATCCTATGATTCTAATTTTACTCTCTCTAGGAGTCTTTGTTAGCTATATTCTACCTTCCCAGTCTTTGCAGTGCCAGGCTCATCCCTGTCTCCACTGTCTGACTAGAAGCAGATAGCCAAGATTAAATATTCTTCATTCCCTCTCCCTAAATATATGAGAAAGAGTAACCCTCTCAAAAAACTAAGTTACCCTCTCAATTTACTGTGATCTGGGAACAGCCCCTTTAGCTAGGATTTCTGCTTACATTCCACACACACATGTACACACACACACACACACACACTTTCTCTGTGTGTCTGAATGATAAGCTCTAAGCAATTGTTTGATTTGTTGGTTTTAAGAGGTAAACCTATCATGACCATTTCAAGGCAAGATTTGAGAGAGTGTGACTTGCCAAAGGTCATCCCGTGGGTTAATATGGCTGAGCAGGGATTTGAACCCTGGTATCCAGAGTCATAGGTTAATGCTCAAACCACTAAACCATGTTGTCTCCTACTGGAATGCATACTTAATGCATAATGCTTAATGACATCACCAGAAACCACCTCTAGACTTCAGGGTTTGGACTGGCAACCTTAGGGCTTGGGACTGGCAATGCTAGACACCCTACATACACATACCACAAAGTGGAAGCTGAGAGCTGCTAACTTCAAGTAGCCATTATAATGGCAGCCGGCAACAACTGGCCATGTGTGTGTGTGTGCCTTCTTCCCGTGCCGTCTTTCGGAAACAGTATAAAGCTGCAGACCTCTTCTCCTGCAATAATACCTTCATAGTCTGAACCTTAAGGGATCCTGAAGGGGAATACAGAGGTTGGCCTGACTAGCGGATGAGACCAGTGTTTGCAAACTTGCAAATCCAGGTGACAAAAGTGGTGTTCTACCAAACTGTAACACTTTTCTATGTTTTTAACTGTATTGTTCTTTTTAATATTGTGAGCCACTCTGGCTCCCAGTTCTGGGAAAAGATTGGGATATAAATGAATATAACAAGAACAAAACAACAACAACCCAGATTGACACATACTGTATAAGGCAAAAAGTATATATTGTATTTTTTAAAGTTTGTATGCTGCTTTGATTGTGGAAACAAAAAGCGGGATATAAATTAAAGTTTTATTATTTATTATAAAACCCATTCAATCTTCTGTACAAGACACGGGGTGGAAGGGCCACACCTGTGTTACAAAGCACACTGTTAATGCAGTTATTATCTGCCGCAATGACTACAGCTCTAACCTGCTTCTGACTTACAGCTACTATAAATCACCATATGTCTCCTGAACATGCCTACAGCTAAAACTGGAGACAGGGTGGCAGGTCAACTGTGCCCACAATATCCTCAACTCCTCAGCTATCAGTTAGGCCTTCACTGTGTTGTATACATGGGGTTTGAAAAAACAGGTTTCCCAAATCTCAGGGTCTGGCTCAGAGTCTCAAAGTGGGGACCCTCTTCTCTGGTCTGTAGGTGAGGGGGAGGAATCTCAGGGTGGGAGTGCTGTTTTAAAGTATGTGGGAGTGTGGCTGTGTTTTCCTCATTTGTTAGACCCTGCCTAACATTCTATCAGTGACTTACAATGGCATAAATCTGACCTAGGCCATTGTAAGTCACATTTTTGCAATTCTGGTGGTCAAAATGAACACAATTCCCAAACCCACCATGCAGAGCCCTCCCTCCACAATCATTTATTGATAGTGTATTGAAGGGGGCATCAAAGAAACATTTCTATGAGAGATGAACAATAGCATCATCCACATGTTGTTGTGGCAAATGGCTACATTGTTTCATTGTTGTTGTTGTTGTTCTTCCTCCTCCTCCTCCTCTTCCTCTCCTTCTCCTTCTTATTTACTCATATCCTGCCTTTCTCTTAATATAGGGAGTTAAGGTGATGAACAGCAAGTTTAAAACAATACATTTTAAAACAATACAAAAGCATTAAAATGTATAAACATAATTTTTTTAAAAAAGCAGCTTTAAAAGTTAAACAATTATACACTAAAAAATTAAACAGATTAAAAACTCTATACAAACCTTACAGTATGAATTACAGGTCCAGAGAAAACAAGCAAGTAAGAAAAAAAGTAAGCTTTGCTTCTTGAGACATTTTTTTATAAAAGGGAAAGAGACCAAGCAGATAGTGTTTTAACACTGTCTTCATCTTGCACTGCAGAAATAATCCAGTTTGTCAACACTTTTTAACTGCCATGGCTCAGCGCTATGGAATCTTGGGATTTGTAGTTTGTTGTGGCACCAGAGCTCTCTCACAAATGTCTCACAAAACTACACTTTCCAGAATCCCATAGCGTTGAGCCATGGCACTTAAAGGGACATCAAATTGGATTGTTTCTGCAGTGTGGATACAGCCACTGTGAAATGACAGTCATCACACCTGCACATTTATTATGTTTTTACTATCATTATAGTTTAAAATCATAAATTGGTAAAGGAGTGTTTCTGCTTATATAAACACATATGTTAGACACGCTGCCAGACTCCTTAACTTGCTCAAGCTATGTAACAGTGTTCTTTCCCTGGAAAAATCTCAATTTATATGCCATTTAAATCAGTTGATACAAGAAACATTTTTACTGTCTGGGCTAAATCATCCTAACCTAATGTCTCTGCTGGCCAGAGTCCTAGGTTTGAGTGTTTGTCCAACTTGCCATTATCAGGAGGACACAAAAATAATACTTCTGGATTAGTGGTTTGAGTGTGGATTAGTGGTATGACTCTGGAGACCAGGCTTCCACTCCTGCTCAGCTATGAAACCCACTGGGCGACCTTGGAGAAGTCCCATGCTTTCAGCCTCAGGGGAAGGCAATGGCAATTGGCAAACCTCCTCTGAACTAATATTGCCAAGAAAACCCCATGATAGGTTCACCTTACAGTTGCCATAAGTCAGAAAAATGACTTGAAGGCACACAACACACATATGATCATAGTGTATTAGCTGTGTCCTTCTGATAGTGGTAAGTTGGACAAACACTCTAACCAGGGACAATCTTGGATGAATCGCATTCTCAGCCTCAGAGGGTAGCAATAGCAAACCTCCTCTGAATAAATCTTGCCAAGAAAACTCCATGATAGGGTTGCCTTAGGGTTGCCGTAAGCTGGAAATGACTTGAAGGCACACATTAACACCATCAACACCACCAAGGACAGAGTGATGTAACAGTCCTTTAAATATATGCATGGATTCATCAGCGGAAATAGTTTTCCAAATTAATTATAAGTCACTGCCGAGCAGGCAGTAACTCCCCCACCTCTCTGCTGCCTTGGGCTCTCTTGACTTTAGCCAAGATAGTCCAGGACTGCTGAGAATCCCAAATGGGAGGCGGCAACAGGGTGACTTGGTTACAAATTCATTGCAGCCACCATCACCCATCCATTCTTCTCCACTGCTTTGAGCTCTCTTGGTCAAGAAAGCCTAAGGCCAATGGAGAAGCCAAAACAAGAAGTGGTGGCCATGGTGAGCTAACTGTAGTTGGAGAAGAAGTGGGGGAAGTGGCTGTTAGGTAGTAACAGCCCACTCCCCCAGTGGCCCCAGTGGGCATAATACATAGTTGGCCACAGTGGGCAGAGGGAGTAGCTGGGATGTGTGCTAGGCAGCTTGGGCAAGACAGGGAGGGTGGCAAGGCAGTCAAAAGGGGGAGGATGCAGTGAGCACCTGCCTGCTGCAGCTTCTACAGCTGCTTTCCCTTTCCATCCCCTCCCACTTTCTCCCCATGATGTCTCCCTTGTAGTGGCTGCATGCCTGGGAGTGACAGCATGAAATTCCACAGTGGGGTGACTGTGACCCTAGTGATGCCAGTGGGGGCTGTATCACTCATGCTATGCCAACAGACTTTGTAGCAATCAACACCACCACTACCACCCCCGCAAGAAACAAAAAACATGAAAGCCAAGCTTTGATTGCAATAGTTTCTTACTAATTATGGAGGTAAAATGCCCAATGAAATGTGCATTCTTCAGCTGTCATTCTGTTGCCAGGCCTTGTGACTTGAAAGCAATACATTATAGTGTGTGTGTGTGTGTGTGTTGGGTCTGTTTTAAGGGATTCTGCATATTAGTGGGTTTGAGAGGGCCTGCATGTTTAATTCCTTTAATAGCTTGGTATCGAATTTATGAAGTGCTGAGCCATATTCATAAATGGGGCCAAGGTCAGTTGTCTAAGATGAGAGGTCAGACACTTCAAAAAGATGACCCTTTCACTTTGAATGATAGCAATAGCTGCTTGGAAACTTAGAGGGCTCTTAGGACGGATGCCAGCCACGAGGTGGTGCTCTATACATACACTCTGGGTCAGTGAACATGTACAGAGCATTTCCAAAACATTTTTTTCTTTAAAAATAAATAAATGAAAAAAGTGGCCTGGTTGGACCATAATCCCAAAATTTGTGTTAGGGCAATCTCTTTATTAGTGCCATTAAAATGTCCCAAAATAGGGATATAAAAATCTGATTTCTATTATTTATTATTATTGTATTTATTTCTATCTTGTCTTTTTCCCAGCTTGAGAATCAAAGCAGAATGGAACAATTTTAAAAAATAAATAAATAAAAATGCACAAGTTCCAAAATTTAAAATGAGCTTAAACTATCACAACATCAAAAACAAATTAAACCATGCATCACCCCAGCACAACAATTAGCAAAATCCAGCACATTGTTTAGGTGATCTAGGCCTTATACAATGACTCATCAAATGCCTGTCAGAAGAGAAATGACTTTTATTTCTCTATAAAAAGAAAGCAGGGAGAGTGCCAGTCTACTTTTCTGGGAAGGGAGTTCCAGAGCCTGGGGGCTGTCACTGAGAAGGCCTTCTCCTGTGTTTCCACCAGATGTACCTGTGAAGGTGGGGAGAGAGAGAAGGACCACACCAACAGATCTCAAAACACATGCCGCTTTGCAAGGGAGAATATGGTCCTTCAGATAACATGGTCCTGAGTCTTACAGGTTAAAACTAGCACTTTTATTTGTACCCAGAAACAGACCAGCAGCCAGTGGAGCTAATGCAGCAAGGAAGATGTGTTTTCATTGTAGCCAGCCTCAGTTAGTAATCTGTCTGAAGCTCTCTGAACCAGTTGGTTTCCAAACACTCTTCAAAGGCAGCCCCACGTAGAGTGTTACAATAATGCAACTGGGATGTAACTAAGGCATGCTACCATGGCCAAGTCAAGCATCCCAAGAACTGGGCATGGCTGGCACACACATGTTAACTGTACAAATGTGCTCCTAGCCACAGCAAGTAAAACATTTGTTGACCACAATGTTGATCTAAATGATAAATCTCCCTGTCCCTTTCCCCTTCTTTCTTTTACACACATATATGCATGCATATTTATGCATGCATGTGCATGTGTGCATGCACACACCCATTCCTTTTCCATTCTGCATGAATTTATTATTTAATTATTTATTTCATTTTTATGCCGACTTTGCCCCAGAAAGGGACCCAAGGTGGCTCACAAGATAAAAACATTTTTTAAAATTTTACAATAAAAACACAGTGACACAACTGTACCATGAAAGAGGCTCATAGGTGGATTAAGACCAATGTGAGGGAAGTGCCCTGAAACATTAAAAACTCTCCAGGTCACAACAGCTAATTTGGTCTAGAGCCAGTTTTCAATGTCTGGGCTCATCTCTGAAGCAGAGGAAAGGATAATGGGTTAGTTTAGTAAGTACCTCTGAGCTTTAAAACATTCAGTCCAACAATTAAGGATGCTTTTTCACCACATGAGACTAGATTTGCACACTCAGCAAAAGTATCTAGTACAAGTACAGTCATCCCCAGACCTTGGGCATACTAGTTTCAGAGATACTGACTCCAGGATCTCCCAATCAGTATGGTTATTCTGGCCATCGCATGTCAAATGTGGAGGGGAAAAAATGACCCAGGGTGTATTGAGGTGGGGAGAGATAAAATAATTGCTCCCCAGTCAGTATGCTGGCCCCTTCAGTTTTCCTTAATTTCTCAAATTTCTAGCACTGCAGTAACTTAAAACTTCAGCTGAGCATTTCAAAAAAGCATGTAAGCATCCAAAGGACAAGGACAAGCAAAGTTCCCAAGGGAATGTGAACACAGCAAGTTTCAGTGTTAGGTGTGAATGAATTTCATTGTCTCACTCTCTGCAGTGCTAGAGATTTGGGGCCTAAAGGAAAATTCATTTTATCACCCATTCCAGGTAGTTACATCACTCTCCATCCCCCCAATGAAGAGATTACTAGCAGAAGAATGGGAGCAGGATCCTGAAGAGATTGATTGACCTGTAGAAGCATTCAAAATTATAATTCCCCTACCCCAAGGGTAGGCAGCTGTGGCTCTCTAGGTATTTTCCACCTACACCTCTCATGAGCCCTAGTAATTACATAGATGGTGACCTGAAAAACCTAAAAAATATGGAACCACTGTGCTGCATCCCATGGGAAAGTGCTCATTTATTAGAATCTTCTGCTGAAGGTCTCATCTTGGTACCTGTGCATTCAGCTGAAAGGCAGAGACTGTGGTGGTACCAAAGCCGATGTACTTGGTGGCAACACTATATACTGAAAATTTTTATGTTTGTTCAATTGGCAATGTGTGTGTGAGAGAGCTTACCCACCCAACCTTATATAGGAGATTATTAAAAATGAAATGTTCCACTTCGGACTATGATTGTGTGATTATTGGATGATTAGACATTTTATTGCACAAATGTTAGCATTTTATTAACTATATTTTTATACTGTATTGTATTATTTTATTGATGCAATCCCGCCTCGATCTGCAGGGAGAGGCAGGAAATATAAATAAAAATTATTATTATTATTATTATAAATGTTTAATGTCAACAGTTTAACTGGTTGTTGTTTTCTCCTTTTATTTTATTCTATTGTAAAAACTTGACTGTGACCATTCTGTTTTCCTTAGTAAATGTACAGTTTAGGCCTCCCTCTGTCCAAGCCACTTTGTAGCCTCATTTAGTCTTATTTTTGTAACATTTTTTAAAAAATCCTCAAATAAAAAAGTACCAGTTATTTTCCCTTTTCTGTTTTCATCTACAAATACTGATGTGATGCATGTTCTGTACATAGTTCAGCTACAAAGAGCCCTTTCCCTTTAAAAACAGGAAAGTTGCTCAAAATAAAATTCTTACAGCATTAGACTTCAAATAAATGGCTTGTCCTTATCTGACCTTTTGCTTACAACACTGCTGCTAGACAGCTGGATCCATTGCAAGATGACCAGCATGATAGAAGAATGTACATCCCAATGGGTAGGCCACAAAGAAAAGAATGGGTTGGCAACTCAAGATTTTTATTTGACATATTTATTTATACTGCCAGATTTCAAATTAAAAATTTTCCCAGGGTGGCTTATACAATGGTTGACAACAAAGGCAGCTGGCATTTTAAAATATTGTTAACATTGTTTCGTTTAGTGAGAAGCAAAGCCAAATCTTTCTCATGTTACAAAACCAAATTGTTCCTAAGAATACAGTACTAGTTTGAAGATAAGAGAACATCAGTGAAAAGGCTTGTGCTATTAAATTGATTTTAGAAAGACTTTGGAAAAGTGACCATGCTGGTTGAAGATTTGGGGAGTCGTCGTTCAAAAAATTCTTTACCAGGCTTTGGTTTCAAAACAAAGAAAACTTGACGCATGTTTCCTAAAGCCAGGTGCAGTGAATTTCTCACTGAGAAAGAAAGGGGCGATATTTCTAGCATATAGAAAGCTAATATTGTTAGGGCTATCTCCAATATACAGTTGTAGTCATGTTGGTATTGGCCTGAGCCTCCATGCAATTAATGCAAAAAAACAAAAAACAAAAACAAAAACCACCACTTGGGCAAGTAACACTTTCTCAGCCTCAGAGGACGCCAATGACATACCCTCACTGAAGAAACTTGCCAAGAAAACTCTACAATAGGTTCACTTTAGGGTCACCATATGTCAAAAATGGGTTGGAGGCACACAACAACAACAAACAAACAACAGCAACAACAAGCTGGTAGTGGCTGCAGGGGTTTGGTTTTAGGACCATCACCCCCCTGTGGTTACCAAAATAAGTAGATTATCAAGTTCCAGTAAATATACTGGCATAGTAAAATTATGTCACTTATATACAATGGCAAGATCAAGGTTTGCTTTTTGGAATTTATATATTTTAAAATACAGTATTTTCAACTTGTGGATGCTTCAATCCATGGATAAAAAAATCCCTGGCTATGGAGGGCTAACTGTACAATGACCAACACGTAGTTTTTGTGGCAGCTGACAATACTTTCAAAGCTGTCTGCATCAGCTGTCATAAGCACAGATCTGCTTGCTCTGCCATGCCTGCAGCATATTTTCTCTAGTTGTTTTGATTCTCTTGCGTGCATAGGGATCTAGCACAGATTTATTTCCACCCAGTGTCCTACAACCAGTTAGATGGGTTTTTAATCTTCCAGCTCCAAAGGTTTTAGTTCACTTGTTGCTGCTTGGCTTTTTCCTTGCTTTATGCATGTTCATTTTCTAAAATCAGTTACAATCTGTATGTTTGATTATTGTGAGTTGTTTGGAGTCACCATGTGAAAAGGTGAGATGAGATACCTATTTAAGAGACGGACTAGCGTAGATACTTTCAATTGATTTGTACCATCTACTGGTTCTGATTTGGCAGGGGCACTTCTGATGAATCCTCCCTTGTTCCACTTTTTCAGTGGCTTTTAAAATGTTCCTATTTCTTTCTCCTCCTCCCACTTTTCTCTCTTTTCTTTGGTTTACTTCTGTGCCTGCAAACTGAATTCAAAGTACAAAAGTAAGCTGTACTCAGCTAAGTCAGCTGGTGGGAGAGGATAGAAGGGAGGGGGAAATTTTGCCCTTCCCAGTAGACTCAGGAAAAAGCAAACTGCTGCAGTGTCTCCTAGCTGGCGGAGCCCTGGTGGCGCACTGGTTGAATGCCTGTTAACTGCTGCCACTCACTCACAAACCACAAGGTTGTGAGTTCAAGAACAGCCAAGGGCTCAAGCTCAACTCAGGTTTGCATCCTTCCGAGGCCGCTAAAATGAGTAGCCAGCTTGTTGGGGGCAATTAGCTTACACATTGTAAACTGCTTAGAGAGTGCTTAAGTGCACTGATAAGTGGTATAGAAATGTACTTGCTATTGCAATCACTATTGCTTGTGTGTTCTTGTTAATACTGTAACTTATCATCATGACCCCATTTTGATGTTCCTTGGCTACATCTGTCCTTGTTTTCATCTATGAAATATTGGAGAGTATACCGATTTCTGCCCAACATGAAAGACTAGTTGCATTCCTTGCAGTGACGTTTAAATTTTCCTAATGCATCAATTTAGGACATGTTGGGGAAGAGATTGAGAAGGCATGGAAATGCTGGAGCCAACCATTTGTTACATTCTTTACATGCCTGTAATCAGGCATGCCATGGGAGTGCTACATTCCACCTACCAAATGTTTGACAGTTCCTTACCACTGATTGATATATATATATGATATATGATATATATATATATATATATTGGGGGGGGAGCAGACAGTAGTTTCTGTTCTCTCATAACTGTAACTAATGGCCTGATAGATGGTCTTTCTGCTGGACTCCGGGTAACTTGCCTGACAAATATTGGCTCCCTTATTAAAACTGAACCCAGTAAATGCTGGAGTGCAGTTGGTGAAGATTTTATTCTTGAATGCCACTGATATTGTTCAGGATTGAGGAGACTGACTTTTATTTATTTATTTATTTGATTTATATCCCACCTTTCTTCCAAACTAGGATCCAGAGCAACTCAAAATATACATCAAGACAAAATATTTAAAGCAATATATGATACAAAAGTTAAGACAAAATTACAGAATAAATCCAATGAAAACATTCCTTTTAAAACATAAATTTTAAAAGAACCTAAAACATGTACATTTAAAAAGCCCTCCTGTTCCACATCTTTCTGCCCCAACCAGACTACAGACTGAAGGCAATTTTTTAAAATAGAGAGGTCTTTGCCTGCCAAAAAGAGAGAAGAGAGGTGTCCAATTGAGCTTCTCTTTGGAGGGAGATTCATAGTCTAGGAGCAGCAGAGGAATTACTCAGCCTTTCAGGAATATTTTAAAACTTTTGTCAATTAAATAATGTGCTGCAATGATCAATGCTTATCCAAATCCTGTTCTAAAAGTTTGCTCTCTGTGTAGCACTAGTATTATATTCTGTTGGTCCTACGATAATTCCTTGGGACCTGCTAGCATACTTGACATACCCCACATTGTATTTGGGGTCTCCCCGTTTTCATATCTGGTGCCAGGCATGTTCTTAAGATGTCACAATGACCTTTGGAACACCAAGAGACTTTCCCATGGGAAGGGCAAATAGACCTGAAGATATGTGAAGGACCCAGGTAATACCAAGATAAAAATTAAAGGGGTTTGCTGCTTGCTCTATCCCCTTCCCCAGCTCTCTGCATATCCTCTCACACTAGAAACATAAAGAAAGTCAAGTGAGCAAACACTTCCTATCTACCAGAGGATAGGATGTGTCCAGAGGAGGTAGACCAAAATGGTGAAGGGTCTGGAAACCATGTCCTATGACGAGAGACTTAGGGTGCTGGGAATGTTTAGCCTGGAGAAGAGATGGTTAAGATATGATAGCCCTGTTTACGTATTTGAAGGGGTGCCATGTTGAGGATTGAGCAAGCTTATTTTCTGTAGCACCAGAGAACAGGACCCAGAACAGTGGATGCAAGCTACAGGAAGAGAGATTCCACCTCAAAAGATGAACAAATACACCCTAGAATAGGTCAAGTCCTGGAAGCCAAGATGACAAAACTAAGACTGTTGAACTTTGGCCACCATGATAAGAAGGCATAACTGACTAGAAAAGACAATAATGTTAGGGAAAGTAGAAGACAACAGAAAGAGAGGAAGACCACATGCTGGATAGAAAGTCTCAATTAGAGAGGACATGGGCCTGAATCCACAGGACTTAAGCAGAGCACTGGAGGATAGGGGGATTTGGAGATGTCTCATCCGTAGGGCCACCATGAATCGGGGCCAACTCGAGGGCATCTAACCACAACAATGGGCTGTCACATTAGGTTGAATGGCTGGCTGGCTGCTTTTAACATGGTGGGTCATAATTCAGGAAGGCTTAGCTAGAATTTAAAGGCGCCACTAAAGTGGCAGGGAATCCCAGAACGAATCCCAGCTGTGGTGTGATGAAGTCAAGACAAACAGGCAATGTTAGAATCATAGAATCATAGAGTTGGAAGAGACCACAAGGGCCATCCAGTCCAACCTCCTGCCATGCAGGAAATCTCAATCAAAGCATCCCCGACAGATGGCCATCCAGCCTCTGCTTAAAGACCTCCAAGGAAGGAGACTACACTACACTCTGAGGGAGTGTGTTCCACTGTCGAACAGCCCTTACTGTCAGGAGGTTTCTCCTAATGTTGAGGCGGAATCTCTTTTCCTGTAGTTTGCATCCATTGTTCCAGGTCCTGTTCTCTGGAGCAGCAGAAAACAAGCTTGCTCCCTCCTCAATATGACATCCCTTCAAGTATTTAAACAGGGCTATCATATCACCACTTAACCTTCTTTTCTCCAGGCTAAACATCCCCAGCTCCCTTAGTCATTCATCATAGGACATGGTTTCCAGACCCTTCACCATTTTAGTCGCCCTGCTTTGGACATGCTCCAGTTTCTCAATGTCCTATTTGAATTGTGGTGCCTGGAACTGGACACAATGTTCCAGGTGGGGCCTGACCAAAGCAGAATACAGTGGCACTATTGCTTCTCTTGATGTAGACACTATATTGTTATTGATGCAGCCTAAAATTGCATTGGCCTTTTTAGCTGCAGCATCAAACTATTGTTAATTCTGAATTTCTTCATGTGGCCATCTGATACGTTAACCTAGTTTCAACTTTTTTTTTAAAAAAATGGTTTCTTTTTATCCCAGTTTCTCATCAAATTAATTCAAACTTTTTATTTCTGAATTAGTGCATATTGTCTAATGGGGGACAGATAACTGAATTTCCTAGTACTTTATGAGAGGAGAGGAAACAAATTAATTAGCATATAAATATATTTTTACTCCATTAATGAGTGCTGTTCTTACTTTCCAGTAAACACAGCAAAATGGATTTGGAAAATCTGGCAGATTATATCCTTGGATTGTTTGATATATATATTAAAAAATTGTGGTTATTGTCACTTTCCATGATAGTGGTTATGCTTTTGTATTCTACAAATAATTCAGAAACAATGATAATTCAGAATTTGAGAAACAGCATGGGCTTGCATTTCACAAAGACAGACATTATTGAGCTTTTTTTTAAAAAACTTAGGAACAGAGTTGATTAAAAATATAATCTTCATTATGTGATTGCTTTAAGTATTTTCTCCCATTTCATTATTCTTTCCTCTCTATATATGTATTTATTTTAATTTTATTTATATGCCACCTTTCTCCCAGGACGGGACCTAAGGCAGCTTTCACAACAACAAATTAAAAACAGTTACAAAAAGCTTAAAACCAATTTTAAAATGCCACATTAAAACACAATAAAAATTGATTAAAAATCATACAAAAATTAAAAACGGATAAAACAGACATCTACAGTAATCCCTCCACATTTGCGGGGTTAGGGGTGAAGGACGCCCATGAATGTGGAAAAACAATAAATAAAAGAACACTATTTTTTTAAACCTGAAATAACATCTCTCTAGGAATTTCCAGGTCCTCTAGTGCAACTCTGTGGTCAACAACTGCCAGACATTGATCATAGAATCAACTGGAGGACCTACAAATGCCTAGAGAAGTGTTTTTTCTAGGAATTTCTAGGTTCTCCGTCACAACACAACATCTGGCAGAGTTGCACTGAAGGACAAAGAGATTCCTAGAAGGAACATAGTGATCAAAACTGCAAATAATCAAGTTTGCAAAAGTCAAAGCCACAAATGAGAAGGGGCAACTGTATATGAAAAACCTTGCCTGCGTAAGCATTAAAAGCTTGCTTAAATAAGAATGTTTTTGCTTGCCAGTGAAAGGAAAGCAGGAAGATTATATAGCAAAACAGCATCACACTGCTGTCTAAAAAGAAAGGGAAGCAATGTGTAACATGTGGGCGGTAGGAGCTGGTAGAAGAGGAAGTATGCATCACTAGAGTTAGAGAGGCATAGTGCTGTTCTAGACACATGTGCTCTTCACACATGAAGGGAACTTCTAAGTCACTGTGCTTCAGACTGAGTTCATGCATGTTTATGATTCAGTAGTGGCCACAACATCGTCATAATCTGGGTGTGTGGCACATCCATAACAGGTCAAACTGTGAAGATGGAATAATTCACAATTACACTTCATAAAAGAATATACAGTAGTACCAACACTAGCTCATGAACATGCATGTGTGAATGTGTCCAGAAGAATATAATGTCTGTGGCATACTAAAGAACATGGGGAATAGATCTGAAAGATGAGCTGGAAGAAGTTGGCTTACATGGGCAGTGATGGGGGTAATGGGACCTGCAGGTGTGTCAGAGGTTCTTCACCCCAGTATAAAGACAAGGAATGGTGTACGTGGCCCTGAGCAACAATGAGGAAGCATTGCAATGAAGTGTCTTGGTTTGTCTCAGCAGAACAAGTGAGTTTTGAAGAGTAATTTGTGTCAGGTAGAAGAAACTGTTCCTGAATATAGGGTGTGACATTTGAGTTGGCATAATGGCTGGGAAAATGGAACAAAGCTTGCGTATAATAACAGCCATTGCCTAATTGTCCGGATCGGGCATTGTGTAATTCATCAGGAAACTATTTGTTGCTCCTGTTTTTCTACAAAGTAATTACAGTACTGGTGACTTTAAAACAGTAATTTATTTTCAAATCTGAAATTAATTGAAGCAAATTTATGCAGATATTTATGTGTGTGTCCGCGTCTGTGGCAGTTATTCAACACAGAAAGCTCAGATTAGCTTCATATAGAACTAAAATCTTCACAGAAGTCTATCTTTCAAATCAAGATATATGACCACATTTTATGTACAAGCATTTCCTGCATTTTACTACCCAAATCAAGCTTTTGAAGCACATACAAAACACTTTTAATAGATAATTATTTCTATCGTTGATTACTTCAGGGCATGCTTAACTGATTTATAAATCACTCACCAATTACAATAAGCCAAACCTTTTTAATGTTCCCTGGGTAAGCACTTTCTCTAATGTCTCCCAAACATTTTTTAAAAACCACACTTAGACCTACAGATAATCCGTAGTAGTAGTACTTATCATTTTATTGTTAACAAAACCTCCATTAATCATCATGGAATCCATTATGCTGAACCTGATCTTGTCCTGACAAGATAATCGCCAAATGTCTCCAAGGTATCCATTGTTTCTGTGTTCATGGGGTTTTGTGCAGTGTTGATTTAAAAAGTAAAAGGAATACTACAAAGGAGGGGAATACATCAGTTGCGCCTCAGTCTTAAACACATGCACCTGAACATTAAAGTAAATTCATATCGTTGCTGCCACTTAAAAATGGTGTGACCCTGACAACTTCACATCACCTGCCAAGCTTTGGAAATGTCCTTTTTAGATCAAGATTTGAGCAGAGGTTCAGAATTTTGGTCTACATTTCTCCTCAGCTCCACCCAACGTAGCCAATGGTAAAGGATTATGGCACTTGTAGTCCAAAAACATTGATGTTCCTATTACTATGTATGGTTGCAAGAGCTTACAGTGACAAAAGCAGATAGGAGGAAAATCAATTCATTTGAGATGTGGTGCTGGAGAAGAATGCTGAGGATACAATGGACAGCCAAAAAGACAAACAATTGGGTCCTAGAACAGATCAAGCCTGAAATCTACCTGGAAGCCAAGAAGAGAAAGGTTGTCATACTTTGGTTGCATTATGAGAAGGAATGACTCACTGGAAAAGACCATAATGCTAGGAAATGTGGAAGGAGAAAGAGAGGAAGACTGCATGATTGACTCTATTAAGGAGCTCACAGGCATGAATATAAAGGGCCAAAGCAGAGTAGTGGAAGATAATTAATAATAATAATAATAATAATTTGTTTTATTTATATACCACTATTCCAAAGATCATAGCGGTGAACAGCAAGTAAGCTAATTAGCAAGAAAGCTAATTTGCCCCCGACAGTCTGGGTACTCATTTTAGCGACCTCAGAAGGATGCAAGCCTGAGTCAAGCTTGGGCCCTTTTGCTGGTCTTAAACTCGCAACCTTGTGGTCTTGAGTGAATGGCTGCAGTACAGGCATTTAACCACTGCACCACCAGGGCTCCTCAACAACAAAAGTCCAAAAACATCTGAAGAGCCAGCTTCCCATCTCTGATCTTCATTGCTTTCCTCAACTGCAAGTAGCAATGTTCCTGTTTCCTATACCTCAAGATTACTGGTACTGACCTGTTAATCCAAAGCATGTAAAAGTGCAAGTAGATAAATAGGTACCACTTCAGTGGTAAGGTAACAGCATTCTCTGCAGTCATGCTGGCCGCATGATCACAGAGCAGTCTTTGGACAATGCTGGCTTTTCGGCTTAGTAACAGAGATGAGCACCACCCCCTACAGTCAATCATGACTAGACAGCCTTGTCAAAGAGGAAACCTTTACCTTTTTAACAATGTAGTAACAATAGTTAAAGATATAGGAAGTCCCTTGATATGAATGTCTAGTTGTAACTGACTGTAGGGGGCAGTGCTCATCTCCGTTACTAAGCCAAAGAACCAGCATTGTGTGAGGACTACTCCAGTGGTCATGTGGCCAGCATGACTGCACAAAACGCTGTTACCTACCCACCAAAATGGTACCTATTTATCTACTTGCATTTCCATGCTTTCAAACTGCTAGGTTGGCCGAAGCTGGGAGTAGTGATGGGAGCTCACCCCATCATGCAGCACTGGGGCCTCAAATTGCCAACCTTCTTATCTTCCGATCATCAGAAGTGGTGCCTTAATCTCATCCCATATAATAACAATAGTTACTATAGTAATAATAACAATAGTAACAATGACTCTAGTAATGGCTCTATGTTTTTATAGTCCTAAGTAATCCTACATGAGAATATCATTGATTGAACGGTGATAGCAAAGGCAACCTGTCCTGCAGCTCAAAAGAATCACCAATTTCAATGAAATTTGAACTCATGTAGTGAACAATGTTGGGCTGTAATCCTGCAAATAGCTAAAACATAAGAATGATATGTACAGCCAGCCATCACTTGGGCTTCTGCCACACTGCAGAATCAATGCAGTTTCACACCACTTTTCAGAAAACTACAGATCTCAGAATTTCATAGCACTGAGCCATGGCAATTAAAGTATTGTCAAATTGTCACCTCTGCAAAGCCACTGACATGGGATGGAAGAGACATCACCCTGTGCTGTCACTGCAAGAATTACCCACCACAAAGAGATTAGCTTCCATAAGGAGGAAACTGAAATGGACCTCTTGTACAGCTGGTTTGTTTCCATCACTTTTGCAAAGTCCACTTTCAGTAAGAGTAGACAAAATAATATGTGCTACCACTAGTGAAACACTTTTAAAGATGAATTAAATGGAGGAAATACAAATGAATTAGTTAATAAAACAAAGACAGAATTCCACCAAAAAAAAAAAAAAAGAATTATTAATAACCCTCCAACAACTGGCTCATAGCAATACCGCTGTGGTATGTACCTGTCTGTACACGTTCAAATGAGAGAGATACTAAGAGACAAACATGATTGAAAGCAATGACTGAATGGAATGCTGCTGCATAAGCTCCTTGAAGAAGAAGAAGAAGAAGAAAGATAATACTGTAATGTAAAGCTGTATGAGAGGGGTAGATCCTGAAAGAGCATAACTAATTATTCTGGGTTTCTTTCCTCAGTGTGGTGGATGAGCAAAACTGTAATGTTTCCATCTTTTATTAATGGGGAAAAGCACCTCTAAATTTTAATCTAATTAGCTGGGTGAGTCATAACACGAACCTAACATCGAAAACACCCTTCTCTTTTATAACACACACACACCTTGCATAATGCCATCCCAAAGTCCATTGTATTAAATTTCAAAACACAAAGAAGGTAGGAAAAGCAACAAGATGAACAGAGTTATTTGTATGCATGCCTTCAAGTCACTGTCAACTTATGGCAGCCCCATGAATTTCATAGGGTTTTCTTAGGCAAGGAATCTTCAGAGATGGGATTTTTTCCAGTTCCTTCCTCTGAAATTCCCCATACAGACAGGGCAAGATAAAGTTGCTTCAGGTCTCTTTGGAGGTATGGTGTTTAAATGATGCATGCTTCCTAAGAGTCTGGAAGCCATGACAAAGCCATGCTCCAGTCCTAAGGACTGTAGTGTGACTTTGGTGCAGCTTCTGGACTCTTAAGACGCATGCATCATTTAAATAGCATACCTCCAAAGTGACCCGAAGCAGCTTTATTTTGGCCTGTCTGTATGGGGCCATAGCCTACAGCACCTTTGTTGGTGGTCTCCCATCCAAGTGCAAACCATTGCTGAACCCTGATTTGCTACCAAGAACAGAGCATTGGGTTTTAGGATGCACACATGTTCATCTTTATGGTACCATGGGACTTGTTGCTAGTTTTGCGACAAAAGACTAACATGGCAGCTCTTCTGGTATTTGATTAATATTTGATTCATATTTAAACTGTAGCAATCTGTCCCTGGTACTTGCAAGTTATGCTAACAAACGGTAGAATTTTATAAACCACAAACATTCTGTACTGCTCACCACATTGAAATATAAAGATGCCAAGAAGTACATTAAGTACAGATAAGTACTTCAGAGTAAATGATTGATGGCATCACCTTTCAGAGGCCAACTAATGATGATATAACCAGAAACAAGAAAAAAAACTTGTAGCACCTAATGTTAGCCTCAAAGGTGCTAATTGCAAAAGTGTCACAAAATCCCTTTGCATATTGATCCATATTGCTATGTCTTTGAGTTTGAGAAACAGGAAAGTTAGCAAAAAATTGCCACTGTGGTTCATTTTTAAAAAAATGATAATCTAAAAAGAAAAAATAAAATAAAAAGGACAGTACATTAATTATGTTCATCTAGAAAATAGGATGCTTATTCAGTTCTGTTAATTGTATCTTGGATTTAAATTTATGTTATACTGCTGCATTAAAACCTTTCTGGAAAGTAGGTGAAAAAATTCATAATTAATGGGACTGCCAACTATAACTCAAAGAGCCATATATATATATATATATATATATATATATATATATGCATATAGGATAGATATATATATAGCAATTCAATTATTTATAAAATTAAATACACCCATAAAACAAATCAGTAAAGCAGTACACCATTACAAGTCCTTGCAACCAGTTCTCCAAAGACTAGGAGCAGATTGTGGTACTGATCATTAATGGCTAAGACCAAAAATTAGATTAAAGATAAAAAAGAATACTAAAACCAACCATCTTGCCAAAATGCAATGTGAATAATATTCTTGTAAAATTTAAATATAATAATAAAAAATAGATTTGCATTATTCAACCTAATTGACCAGGAGCCAGAAAAACTCTGGACAGAAGCCAGGGACATTGACAGGGAGGGATGCAAAAAGATGGCATCAACAGCCAAAAAAGAAAGAGGAGCCTCAATGTATGATGCATGAAATTCTTCAAGCAGTTAAGGACAGATAAGAAGAAAAGTGAAAGGTGACAGTATTAGACTAAGAACCCTGAATGCAACTGTTTAGCAACTTGTGCACAGGGACAGTGAGAACTATCATAATAGTAAATTCAGAGAAATAGAATATATCAAAAGGATTGTATAAAGTTCCAGGTTCTCTCATCTCTTCACACTTTCCCCTTTTGTTCCCAGCTTACTTCAACTTTGCAAACTAGGAAAATGCAAAAATAGTTTGCATTCAGTTGACTCAACAGGGTGTTGAGAAGGCAAGATTTTGCCTTTCCATGGATGCTCAGGCAAAAGCAAGCTGCTGCAACCTCTCTTAGCTTCTGTGTCCTTCCTCATTGATAACATGTGTGATCTTGACCACTTTCTGATCCTACTTGGCCACAAGTGTCCTGATTTTTATTTGTGAAATCCTGGATGGGATGGAACTGGAATATCCAACTAATTTTACTGAATCAGATCCTTCTGAACTTGAAATGGAACTGGTAAGTAATGTAGAGACCTAATGAGTGAATAACCTTATATTTCAGCAAAAGAAAGTTAAACCATTGATATTAGATATCAGCTTTCTTTAGGTATGCATCCGGAAAAAAAATTGTGTTCTTTCAGGTGTTTTCATTTTGTGTTAAATATAAGCGATATACAGTATATGCTATTTTCATTACATTATTACAAATGCGTTTAAAGTGATTTCCCCATAAGGCTTTGAATGTATTGCAATAGTACATTTAAACCAAATAGGCTAAATCTGATTAATTTATTTAAAGCTCTAGAAAATCCACATTGCTACTGATGTGCTGAATAGCATTATTCAGATACTAAATGCATTACCTCCATAAGACATTCTACTCATTGCAATGGAATAGTCAATGCAGTCTCTATATAAGTATAGTTAGGGTTACAGTCAAGCCTTCCCAGTATACCCAAACACACTTATTGGGTTTATTAACAGAACATAAAATGTGAAAACCTTAAAGCCATGAAAATCCATGTCTGTTAGAGTAAAAGATCAGTGTTGCACACTCTTGTGAAGGTTGCTGAGTCTGAAGTAGAGCTGGTAACATTTCCAAAGCCATTTGATAAACACAGTGACCCAAACTACCTTTATACTGGACTTGTGTTTAATCTATTTACTGGTAATTTTGGTCCACCAGTTTATAATAAATGTAAAGGAGTGGTTGTCAGTGGATTACATAGAGATCCTAACAGTGCCAAATCTCACATCAAAGGGATAGCGCAATACACATGTGGATAAGCAAACTTTTGTTGAAGTTACGTGTACTGTGTGAACCACATAATGTGAGTTGCATAATAAAAGGAAACAGGCAAACAATAGGCTTTATGTCTTTTGTTGATTTTATACCGTTTGTTGATTTTTCAGCCTAGTCTTTAGCTAAGGCCCACACACACTGGAATATTCCACTGTGCAGAATAAGTCCAGGTAAATATGGCACAAGGAAATTATGTGCTGTTCTACTTTCACTTCTAAAATTGTTGCCCTTTCATTAAATTCTCAGTTAAGAAGTGTTTTAGCATTCGTGCTCCCTGTTCTGTATGTTCACAGGTGCCTGGATATCAGCATTCTGATCACTTCTTGTCAGTGGGACACACCCAGCAAAGCTGTTGCAGTACCCAGGCAAAATTAAAATGGAAAACAGTCTTTCAGCTATCCTGACCTCATGTAGTTTAAGCCTTTGTAGGTTGAAAACCAATGTGAAGGTAACACGGCACTGCCAAAATCTTTCACTCCTTTTTACTGTGTGCCACTGCTGCCACCACTTATGTGAAAGTGAGACTCACTTACCCAACTATATTTTTCGGATGGCAACACAATGGGTCTATTTATCCTGCTGCTGCCACCAATATGTGGAGACTACCTCCCTAGCTGCCACCAAATTGCATGACAAGACCCTCAAACTTGGATTCCTCGCTTGAGTGACTCCTACACTTTTCCTTTACCTCTGGGCCACTCTATAGGATGACACTCACTCTTTTGAGTGTTCTGAGCAATAAAAGTATTATTAACCCTTGGTAGCATTTGGCTTATAGTTTCTTAAAATACCTCAAGTGACTACATGTTGAATCAAAACAAAAGAAAAAAATATTTACAAGATACAGTATCTCTCTTCTGGTAGATTCAAAGCTGATATAGTGTTATGTGCTTAAACAGGTACAGTTTCATATATGACTGTTGACTAGACTCAGAACTTTAAAACTTTGTTGCTACTTTATGCTTTCCCCAGCTACACCAATTCACTTTTCACACTTGACTCTTTTTAGGTCAACCTGGGTACTCAGAAACCCTTACCAGTTCCCCACCTTGGCTGTTAAAACCCCTCAGGATCTAATAAACCTCTAACTCAGAGCTCTGTCTCTATCTGAGCCCTATCTATTTCATATAGGCTCCTCTCTTCCTATTTATATTTGCTCCTGGGAGTAGCTCCCACCTTTTCTTGGCTAAGCTCTCATTGGCTTTTGCCAGGCTCACTCTGATTGAATGTTGCCAATGCTCCAATCTGCCTTTTCTCCACAACTGCCATCTTGTATTGAGCCTGGAAGCAAACTGGAAGCCAGTACAATTCTCATGATCTTGTATTATATGGTCTCTAAAACGCACACTTGACACCAGTCTGGCTGCTGCATATTGCACTTGGCTGCAACTTGCAAAGACTTTTCAAGGGTAGCCCCTGTAGACAGTGAAGAAAAGCCAACAAAAAGAAAATAAATTCAGTTGAGATATGATCCTGGAGAAGAGTGCTGAGGATACTGTAGATGGCCAAGAAAACAAACAAATAGCTCATAGAACAGATCAAGCCTGAACTTTCCCTGGGAGCCAAGATGATGAAACTGAGGCTGTCATATTTTGGCCAGATCATGAGAAAGCAAGCCTGATTAGAAAATACAATGCTAGGAAAGGTAGAAGGTAATAGAAAGAGAGGAAGACACTCTGTCAGATGGATAGGCTGTCTGTTAGCCAGCATGGCATAGTGGTTTGAGTATTGGGCTATAACTCTGGAGACCAGGGTTTAATTTCTAGCATGGCTAAGAAACCCACTGGGTGACCTTGGGTATGTCACATGCTCTCAGCCTCCGGGGAAGGCTATAGCAGACATCCCCTGAACAATGATGGTGACCCTATCATGCAGAAATGATATGGTCACCATAAGTCAGAAACAACTGAGAGGCACACAACAACAACATCTATATTATCTACAGCCTTGGCAACACTGAGCAGAATTGTACTACAGGATTCAGGCTGGCTTAAATACTGGATTAAGTATGAAGCATAAGTACAGATAATGGAAAGTTTCCTGTATCATGAGTGAAACTGTCCTGCTCCTTTCATTACTTAACAAATTCCCAGCAGCAGAGGACACACTGGCTTCACTCCTTCATCACATGATAATGGAGCAGTGCCCATATTCCCAACTGGGAAGAAATTCAAAATACACATAAACCCCATCTACATCCAGGAAAGTGTCACTGTCAACTCTTAGAAGTAAAAGCTCTTTGTTTGCATGTAAATTTTTTACTTTCCACACCTTAACTCTTGGAGGTGTCTGGATTGCAGGTCTAGAGTATTTCTGTACTATTTCACCAAAGTGCCTTTAGCTGTTCCTCTTTTGGGGGGGATGTGTGACCAGTGTGTAACTGTAGCATAGCAAGAAGAAAAATTCTTAGATTATTGTAATGTGCTCTATGTGAGGCTATCCTTGAAAAGTGTTCACAAGCTAGTATAAAATGCGCCAGTCAGACTGCTGTCATAAGTGCATATTACAAAGGGACCATGAAACACCAGTTTCACAAGAACTTCACTGGCTTCCAGTTTGCTTCCAAGCAGTAGCGTTCCTGCACTGGATGTTACCTGGTTCTGGGTGGGACTTCAGGGGGTAGGGCTTCCAGGGACAGTGTGCATTCCCTCTTATGTGCAGGGCAAAGGAGGGTTGTGTCGGGGGGGAGCAGCGCACGCAGGGGGTGATGAGTAGTACACACAGGGAGGAGTGGTATGCATGCACATGGAAAGAAACACTTGCATGCGTAGGGACCAAGTGGCATGCTCACCGGAAAGAGCATGGTGTGTGTGTGTGTGTGGGGGGGCTGACTGGGTGTTACCGCCTTCTGGGGTGTCACCCAGTGCGGTCCATACCCCCCCCCCCCGATGCTACTGCTTCCAAGGTCAATTAAAGTTTTTGACCTATCAAGTCTTAAAGTGTCTGGGGTAAGAATATCTGAAAGATTACCTGTCTCCATATGGGCCTGCCTAGAATCTTTAGCAAAGACCCTGTTGTATCCCTCCACACCCTGCGAGGATAGGTTGGTGTGTATATGTGACAGGGATTTCTTTGTAGCAGCCCCAACTGTGGAACTCCCTGCCAAAGGAAGTTGGGCTGGCTCCATCCCCTGTGAGCTGTCATATAACACAATGTGGTTCACAAGGCCTTTGGTTCTTGAAAATTTTCTGCTCTTTTAACTGTCTAGTTTTGTTTTTAAGGTGTGTTTTTGTTTGCTTTAAAAATGTGTTTATCTGTGTATTTCATGTTTTTATATGTTGCACATCATCTCAGGCACCCCGGTGAGAAGTGGCAGACAGTTTTAAACTGAGTGTATATTCTATCCAGTTAAAATTAGGATAAGGATATGGACATGTATATGTATGGATTGTATTAACATGCTTCTTTACATGTTTTGAGTGTTGTATGTATGGTAATTTTATACTTCACCAAATAAACTGCATAAAAATAAATTAATTAAAAATGTGTCTTCAAATGACAAGTACAGAATTAAAAGAATGATTTGAACATTGTTGATAAAAAAAGCTCTTTGTGAATAGCAAAATTGTCATGTTGTGCTACTAAAGCAAACTTCACGTGAAGAATAAACATATTTCTTATACTGCTTTGTGAAGTGTTTCATTTGTTTCACTATATTTATTAGAACATGATCAGATAATTTTTTCAGCTCCAAATACGGTTCTCTGAAGGTCATCTTTAGCTTGGCACTACCTTTACTTCACTTGCCTTCCTCAGTTCCTTTGGCTGGCAGCTCTTTTAGCTGTCACATTCTTGTTTTGCACTGGTTTCCTCGTGTCACGCCAGTATTAAGGTCTAGGAATCCATGCCAGCTGATTGCCCATTAAGCACTTCTTTTAACTGCACTCCTTCTACTTCTGTAGTTGGTTAGAAAACAATAAAAAGTTATTTATCCAGAACATCTACATTTAGTGGTCCTGGTCAGAGTATGTTTCACACAAGTGGGGAAAGTACACAGTGATTTTTCAAAGGGTTAATTCAAGATTACAGTGTCAAAAAAGAACACTGCAGAGTAGTGTTATTCAGCTCAAAGCAGTATTGTCTGCTGGTCCCTGGTGAGTTTCCGGGGGGAGGAATACAATTGTAGCCAATGGGTACACATATGACACTGGCTCCTGGCAAACAAGGGGGGAAAAATTGCCGGTCCTCCACTTCTGATAGCTTTACAGTAAAAGCACTGTTGTAGTGCAACTGTTTCAAGCCACTTTTAAAATACTTTACAATAATCAGATATGTTAAGTGCTCCTTGAAAAAGAAACCTGGATTTCTAATTTCTAATAATCTAAGAAAGTAACAAGTCACCCATTTCCCATACAGGCTTCTCTAATGAAGAAAGCTGAGGCTGGGGAGAAACAGGGATGAGATTTTGTGTGAAATTATCCACTTTAGTGTGGTACTGAATTCTTGGGTTGAATTCAGATTTCCGCTGTGCCTTAATTTTAAATGTGTATTAAACTTACTTCCTAAACTATTGTTTTGCACTTAAGTCCAACTGGTAAACCTCACAGTTCTCAGGGCTTGAAGTCCATACACCCCTACCCAGAATTTGGAAGTTACTTTTTTGGATTACAACTCCCAGAATCCCTTTGCCAGTATTGCCAGCTGGCTGTTGGTTCCCATGAAGAAGTCTATGGTAACCAGAAAATATCTATATGGATTTAATTTACTAGTGGTGAACAAGGTTTTTTTTAAAAAAATTATTTTAAACATGCAGCCTATTGTCCTGGAGGTAGAAAAGGCAAGCCTTTCATCCAAATTTAATAGAAAAATAAACCCTTGTGCAAACTTATCCCATGATCTCTGCAATGGCAACAAAGCACAGTATTTCAAGAAAAGAGAAGCACCCTCTTTTGTTCATACTTGCAAAGACAGTGCTTGCTTCTTCTAGCACTATGACTGTAGGCTTATGTTGCAGGCTGCCATTGACTGAGTCTTTACCAAGGCAAATAAGGCTTAATGAACTACATTGAGCTACATATGTCATAAGCATGTGTTTATAGTTTTACCTTACGGTGATGCATAGAAACATTCACTATATGGATCAGGATATACAGAAACGTCTTATTTCTTTGGGGCTTAACTGGTGGCAAGAGTGTCCCACATGTTTTCTGACCATTGTTACTTGGTAAGCAGTTCTGATGTTAATTGGGATCAAGTCATCGTCAACTTATGATGAGTCTATGTAGTGGGTTGAGTGTTGGACTACAACTCTGGAGACCAGGGTTTGAATCCCAGTGCAGCCATAAAACCCATGGGGTGACCTTGGGCAAGTCACATGCTCTCAGCCTCATGGGAAGGCAATGGCAAACCTCCTCTGAACAAATTTTGCCAAGAAAGTCCCATGATAGGTTTGCCTTAGGGTCACCATAGGTTGAAAATGACTTGAAGGCACACAACAACAACTACAAACGAGAAACCTTCAAGAGATTGTTTTTACTTGCCCTTGCTCAGGTCTTGCAAACTCAGGGCTGTGGCTTCCTTGACTGAGTCCATTTATCTGGAATGTGGTCTTCCTTTTTTCCTACTGCCTTCTACCTTACCAAACATTATTGTATTTTCTAGTGAGACCTGACTTCTCATGATAAGTCCAAAGTATGACAGTCTCAGCTTTAGTCACCTTGGTGTCCGGGGAGAGCTGAGGCCCAATTTGCTCTAGGACCCATTTATATAACTCTCTATTTAAGAACTCTTCTCCAGCACATTTCAAATGAGTTGATTCTCCTCCTGTCAGCTTTCTTCACCGCCTGGCTTTCACAACCACACATAGAAATCCAAAATGCTATGGCAGGGACAATCCTGACTTGGGTATTGAGAAATACCTCTTGTTAGGTACTGGGATTTAAGTCTGGCAATCTACTAACACTCTTGTGATGTACAGGGTGTCTGAAAATTACCTTTACAGTTTCAATTCTATTCAGGCCTGCTCCAGTCTTGCAAGCTCAGGGCTCCGGCTTCCTTGACTGAATCCATCTGTAATGCAATTTCATTTCTATATTCAATTTCAATTCTATAGAGATTCAATTCTACACAGAAATGAAACTGTATAGTTTTTGTACACTAGGCAAAAATTGAATACCCCAAGGCTGAGCGAGGTTTTGAACTCATGATTTCTAAATCCAGCACTTATGGCACTACTTCATCTTGGCTCTGTAAGACCTTGGTTACTCTAAATAGGCCCACTGCAGCTATTGAACTGGGATTTGTGTCTTGCAGCCCACATATTTTGGTGAGTTTGGCAGCTAATACTCATTCCTATTTGCTAGCCCATGTTTGTTGTTGTTCTTGTATGTCTTCAAGTTGTTTCTGACTTATGGTGACCCTAAGGAGAACTAACTAAGGCTCTCCTAACTAAGGAGTTCATTACACAGGACAAATCCTGTGCAGAAAATAGATTTAAAATGAAAACAACCCACTTTAAAAATGAAAACAACCCACATGACATTTGGGGTTAACCCAGAAAGAAAGTAGAAAACTCCTGCAAATGCAGGTTGCTTTTCAGATGATATTTGCGTGAAAGAAAATAACCCGAATGGAAAGCCGACAAAACCTGCTCCTTTTTACTTTTGGGAAATTCTGAAAGTAGAAAGGAGTGCTGTTGGCTTTCTGTTTGGGTAAATTTTCACGCCGTTTCTCTTTCCGCCAACGTGTCTGAAAAACAACCTGCATTTGTGGGCGTTTTGTGGATTTTAAAATCCCTTTTCTGCATGGGATTTGCCTCTGTGTGATAAACCCCTAAGGAAATCAATGCATTGGAGCTGTGGGGCTGGAGAAGAGCGCTGGGGATACTGTGGACGGCCAAAGAGGCAACACAATGGGGCCTGGAGCAGATCAAGCCAGAACTCTCCTTGGAAGCCAAGGGGATAAAGTTGAGGCTGTTGTACTTTGGCCACAAAATAAGAAGGCCGGACTCAATGGAAAAGCCAGTGATGCCAGGAAAGGTAGGAAGAAGGCAGTAGAAAGAGAGGTAGGCCATAGGCCAGGTGGATAGTCTCGGTCAGGGAGACCATGGGCCTGCAGGACCTGAGCGGAGGGAACACAGTGGTCTTGAAGACCTCTCCTTCACAAGGCCGACTTCGAGGTCAACTCCAGGGCAGCTAAGAAGAACAAAAGGCTGCCTCTCCTGGGGTTTCTTGGCACTTTTCTTCAGAGGGGGTTTGCATTGCCATCCCCTGAGGAGGCTGAGAGAGTGTGACTTGCCCAAGCTCACCCCCCCCACACCCTTGGGTTTCCATGGCTGAGAAGGGATTCACCTCCTTCCCTCCAGAGTGGCCCCATGAGCCCTCTCTCTCCAGGGGTCGCTTGGAGGCACCGGCCCCTCTCCCTCGCCGCCGGCCTTGGCTTTCCTCAGCCTAGGGAGGGGAAGCAGGAGGAGAGGAGCCCCGAGCCCCGGAGGGAACAGCTGCTCCCGCCCTTGGCTGGCCAGAGAAGGGAGAGGAAAGGAAAGAAGGGAAGGGGAAGAAGAGGAGGCGGCAGCCTGAGGCCGCGGGGCAGGTCTTCCTCGTGGGGGAAAAGGGGCCAGAGGCGCTGCTTCGCGCCTTCCCAGCGGGTCAAGCCAGCCTCCCTCGCCCCTCATCAACAGCATAGCCTCCGAAGGAGGGAGGGAGGGAGCTCGGTTTCCCTCTGGCGTCTCCGGCCGGGAAGGCGCCCCCCTTGCTGACACCTTTCTTTCTTTTTCTCTCTCTCTCCTTCCTTCCTTCCTTCTTTCTCTCCCCCTTCCTTTCACTCTCTCTCTCTTCCTTCCTCTCTCTTTTCTTTCCTTCCTTTTTCTCTCTTTTCTTTTTCCTTCCTCTCCCCCTTTCTTTCTTTCGCTCTCTCTCTCTTTCTCTTCCTTACTTTCTCTATTTCCTTCCTTCCTTCCTCTCTCTCTCTCTCTCTGACTCTCGGGTGAAGTTTCCCAACAAGGTGTGGCTTGGAGCCTGGTCCCATCCCTCTGGCCAGCCCCGCCAAGCGCCAGGAAGGAGTGGGGAAGGCGGGCGAGGGAGCGAGCGAGCGAGCGCGGGGCCCGGAGCCAAGGAGCGCCCGCCTGCCTGCCTGCCTGCCTTCGGGGAAGAAGAGGGAGAAGAAGGCGGCCCCTCTCTCGGGGCAGCAGGAGAGCCCTCTGAGCCCCTCTCTCCGCTGCCAGGTGTGGAGGAGGACGAAGGCCAGGAGGAGGCGCCCTCTGCCCTTGGGGGCTCCAGCAGAGGACCAGAAGCCCCCCTCCCGCCCGAGGAGAGGCAGGATGATGGAGGGCCAGGCCCGCCTCCCGCCCCCCGGGTAAGCCCCAGCAGCGCCCTCCTCCCTGCCCCACCGCTGCCCCCTCGGCCTCTTGGAGTTGCTCTGGGGCCCCAGGCCATCCCTGTCTCGCCTTCCTCTTCCTTTCCCAGCAGGACCTGTCCTCCAAAAGGCCCTCCAAGAAGCATGCCTGCTGACATTTCTCATTCTATGGGGCTGCGTGGAGCTTTCCTTGGGCCCTCCATTTCTTTTTTCTTCTGCCCCATCCATGTTCCCCTCGCAAGAGGGGGGGGGTCGCAAAATGGAGGACCAGAGGAAAGGCCCACAAACCCCCTCTAGACTGGGGAGGTCAATCCGGGCTCCTTCTAGCCCTGCTCCAAACGGAGGACCTTTTGGGATTCCTCCTGGAGAGGAGGAGGGGGGGGGGGGGGGGGAAGGGGCCCGGGAAAGGAGGAGCCCCGCTTTGGGGGGGAGGGGGCTTTTTCTTCCCTGCCAGCCCCAGAGGCAGCCAGGGCCCTTTGCCAGCCACGGGCGCCTTGAGCAGCCCCTTCTTTTCCCTCTCTCTGGTCGCCAGAAACCTGTTGGGAGTTTGATGGAGCAGAGCCAGTGTGTGGTGGAGGGCTCTCAGGGTTGGATCCTGGAGACCCGGGTTCGAGTCCCTGCTCGGCCATGGAAACCCCCTTGGGCCAGGCACACTCTCTCAGCCTCAGAAGATGGCACGGGCAAACCGCCCTCTGAAAGAAAACCCCTCAGAAAGGACTTGAAGGCACACAACAACAACAACAACAGCAGCAACCAACGTTTTACAGTACTTGAGTTTCATTGATGGAGGAAAGGGCTGGAGGGGGGAGCTGGAGAGGTTTGCAGGAAAGAAGAGCCTTTCTGCTGAAAGTGGGACAAGTTTCCTTGGTGGGGCCATCCTTTTGCCTTTGGCAGGGCATGCTTTTGGATTCTCCCCAGCTGACCTGGATGCTTTGAATTCCAGTGGAGCAGAGAGCTCAGTTCAAGGGGAAGGGGATTCTGCCCAGCCAAAGTGCTTGTTGTTGTTGTTGTTGTTGTTGTTGTTGTTGTGTGCCCTCAGATCATTTCTGACTTATAGCAACACTAAAGGCAACCCTGGGGTTTTCTTGGCAAGTTTCTTTGGGTGTGTGTGTGTTTGCCATTGCTTTCCTCTGAGGCTGAGAAAGTGTGACTTGCCCAAGGTCACCCAGTGGGTTTGCATGGCCAAGCAGGGATTCAAACCCTAGACTCCAGAGTCGTAGTCCAACACACTGCACTGCACTGGCTCAAGCATCTGTAGTTTTTGTTTGCAAGTGCGGTCTTCCCATTTTTATGCACACTTGCTTGGGACCCAGCATAAACTCCTTTGCACTCTAATGGGGCTTTTAAGTGCGGAGCAAGCATGTAGAAAATCGGGCCGCATGGGTCACTGAGGAGGCATAAAACATGAAACAACAAATGTTTATTTTTGAATTCATTATTTCTTTGGAAGTAAGTCCAACTGGATTCAGTGGTGCTCACTCCTTAGGAGATGTGCATAGAATTTCAGGCTTATTCTGCCAGGTTTTTCTCTTTATGTGTTTTGTAAGCCCTAAAATAATGGGTGCCCACCCTGGTATGAAATGCAATGATTCCCTCCCTCCCTCCCCCTTTAGCAGGGCCAGATGCAAAAAGTATGGGTGGAGGAAATCCATAATTAAAAGTAAAGCGAAGCTACTTTGGAGATGCCCAGGGGAATAATGCACCTTTGCAAACATCCTGTCTAGTTTCTGAAAGGTCAACATGGATTTGGAAAGGCAGGTTAGTTCAGCTCAGTTTTGCAAAGAGATGATTGGGCTGAGGTATTTGAAAGGCAATATTTGGGAACATTTAGGATTCTGCACAAAGTTTGGAAACCTCTGTTAACATGTGTGTGGATGGAAAATGAGACATACAGTCAAGAGGAAATCTGTTTCTCTAACAGGAAAGCATGTGGGATATTTATGGCGGGGAAACTTGTGCTTCTAATAAAGATGGTGTAGTTGTTACATTTGAAAAAACAACCTGCCACCTTACATGCACTTGATCTTTGAACTTGGAGCACATTTGTTACTTCTAGGAAAACAAGCTCATAAGGTCCTGGAGGTGTATATCTGAGTATCATAAAAATGCAGAAAGCAGAGATCAAATTACTTCAGTTGTGAGGGTTTGTAGACAATTCATAGTTTAGGCTATATGCCAGTTAAGTATAGAAATGTTTTTTGTTTTGAATGGGATCCAATGATCTTGACTTCAAGTGTCACTTGAATTGCAGCTCCATTGCATTTATCAGAATACTTGCTGTATTTGATCACTGGGGATACTTGCTCCTCAACCCTCCTCCCCTTCATTGCAACAGTGAGTACTGAGAAGTATAGGGTTGCATTTACTGGACTGTATATGTAGTGCCATTATTATGTGTTCCATACAAGCACACCTGTGCTTGTATTATTAAACTTGGGGGTGAGTACTTAGTTGCTTTACTAAAGCATTTAAACGTAATGCTTTTTATAGAAAAATTCTTTGTACTGTATAGTTGTCCAGAAGTAATTTCTGGTTGTGTTTGGTATGACACGGCATCCAAATAGGCATGCAAAGGCTTACTGCTTTAAAAATTCACCTACAGCAGCAAGGTTGTTGTTGTTGTTGTTGTTGTTGTTGTTGTTGTTGTGTGCCTTCACATCATTTCTAACTTATGACCCTAAAGCAAATCTGTAATGGAGCTGAGAGTGTGACTCATCCAAGGTCACCCAGTGAATTTCTATGGCCGAGTGGGGACTCGAACTCTGATCTCCATAGTCACAGTCCATAGCTCAAACCACTACACCATGGCAAGGTTTCTTCTTCCCAACTGGAAAGCCCACTTAGGGGTTTCTTTGTTGTTGTTCCTTCCAAGTGTCCTGCTGTTTTGCGTTACTGATTCCAGGTTTACTCCTTGCATATGTGAGGCACATCCACTTTACAATGAGGTTGTTCCACCCCTTGTATAACGTGGGAATGGAATGTAGCACTATTTGCATAGGATTTAGGGGTATGCTGCAGAAGGGGGGAAAGCATTTGGGACATGTTTTGATGGCCTGGATAAGTCCTGTGGCTCCAGTCTCATTTACTTCCTCCTCTGAAGAGGCTGTATCTGAAGAGTTAACAAGTGTGCTGATTGTACTCAGTATTTGTGTACACAAAACAAAGAACAGGTAGTTCAGCACATGATAGCCAGACAGTCTGAAAATACTGAATGACAAACTCAGGTGCCAGGCCTTGTTACTTTAACTTCTGAGTCTGAAAAACCAGGGACATTGTAGCTGGGCTATGGAGCTCCTGGGGCCTCCCCCCCCCCCCAACACCACACTAAAAGGCGGCCGCTTTTAGTGTACTGCACTGGAAATAAACTAACCAGTCTTTTGTGTGGTGTTTCTGTGCAGGTGTACTGGGAAGACAAAAGAATTTGTAGGTGGAATGTCTGCGTTTTCTTGTAGAATGTGATTGGATTTTTTTTTTAAAACAACAGGCCAGAACCTGTTCATTTCATATCTTTGTATGTTAATCTATTATTATTTTTTGTAATAGAGGCAGGAAACCTGTTTGGGTTATGAAGTTTCCAAAAGTTTTAATTGTCTAGAAGGAATATTTCTAAGTTGTCTGGATTAGTTGAAGCATTTTGTAGGAAATATGAGAGCCAGAACGAGAAGCTGGAAAGAGGCAGCTGTGTCTGGTTATTGTCAATTGCCCATGCTGAAACACAGTGAGTAGACATTCTGTAATAGGAAAAGAACAAATTAAGTGTTCACATGCTCCCTGCCCTATAATAATAATGGTGATGAGTAAATAAAAATAAGACAATAATACAAAAAGCATGTTCTGTGCCTTGGAGAACAGAACAGAGCCAGTGATTGTAATGAACAGTGTGAATATACAGGATGTGATTGAACAGAACTAGGTGCAGGGAATGATGAAGGTCTGCTTAGATGGTGGACTACCTGTGAACCACATGTAAGATCACTCTGAACATCTCAGGAGGAAGAATAGGAGTATTCATGAAACTGACTGTCATTGAAACTGACTGGTACCTTAATTGTGATACATGTATATTCCCCTCCTTCCTCAGCAATTTGTGCATTCCCTCCCCTCCTGCTTGCCTATTTATTTATTTATTCGTTCATTTTATATCCTGCCTCTCTATTGGCAGCTCGCATAAAATTAAAACACATCTAAAACCTATAAAATAAGCTTTTCTATTAAAAACACTAAAATTAAAGTAGTTCAAAACACATTAAAACACAAAAATACAGTAAAAGGGGAAAAGCCTATCATCACCACCCCTTTAAAATATCCTTTAGCCACAGTAAGTTAAGAACCAGTTATTGTTTTAAATGTGTGCCTTAAAGTTGATTCTGACTTATGGCAGCTTTAAAGCGGACCTATCATAGGGTTTTCCTGGCAAATTTCTTCAAAAGGGACTTGCCATTGCCATCCTCTGAGATTGAAAGAGTGTGATTTGCCTAAGATCACCCAGTGGGTTTCTATGGCTGAACCAGGATTCGAACTCTGGCTGTCCAGTGTCTAGTCCTTTCTATTTATCTAGTAGGGTTTTTGCCTGCAGGTAGACAGGGGGTCAACTGAGCCTCCTCTGGGAAGGAATTCCACAACTAGGAAGGCTTTCTTCCTTGTCCTCACTAAATGCACCTGTGGTGGTTTCTGAATAGGCAGAAAATCTTCCCATGAAGATCTTAAAAGTCAGATAGTCTCAGAGAAGGAGATACAGTCTTTCAGATAGTCTGGCCCCTGGTTGTGTAAGGCTTTAAGATCATAACCAGTACTTTGAATTATGACTGTAAACAGACTGGTTGCCAATGAACTTGCTGCATGCAACATGAGAGTTATGTGTTCCTGTAACCAGTCCTGGTCAGCAGACTGCCTGCAGCATTTGGACATGCAATTTCAGAACTGCTTCTAAAGGCAGTCCCACATAGAGTATATTACAGTAATCCAAATGAGCTATAATCAAGGCATGTGCATTTAGCTAGATCTGCCACTTCCAGGAATGATGCAGCTGGCTCCCTAGTTTTAGCTGTACAAATGCACTCCTGGCAATTGCCAAAACCTGAGCATCAAGGCACAGATCAAACTACAAACCCCAGGGTTCCATAGAATGGAACCACAAGACATGGAATAATAAAGCAATAATTATGTAGTGTGAATGAGCCCCTGTTTTTCCACAGTCTCATTCATCTTATTATTTCAGATTATATTTTGGGCTCAGAAGGTACGCCTATAATTTAACCTATTAGGTTACAGCCTAATTTAAAACATTCCTTTTCTTGATTTTTGCTGCATCATATGTAAATGGCTAAATGAATTTCATCCAACTTGGTGTTTGGGGTGTTTTGACTTAATGTACAGGTTATGCAGTATTCATGAAATTCACAGGGTGGTGTTGGTGTGCTGGGGGTCTTTTTATTTTCTTTTGCACACATTACTGTGTTTGGTAGTCAACTGGGATGGAGACAGAAGTGCCCCCAAGGAGAACTTAAATGGATGTACAGCAAGAGCAATGTCTGAGCAGTGAAAATGGTAATGATAATTTATTAATAAATTAGGCAGTCATTGTAATAATTTCTTTTATAGATACTTATACTGTACAAACATTGTTGCTTATAATGTGACCCAGTGGCAGCCACAGTACATTTAGACCTACTGAGGTGTGTTGTGTTTCAGGCTTTGGGGGATGTGGGGGGGGGGGGAGTGCAATTCCAGGCTCCAAGTTCACAAGGTAGAGATGACGAAAAATGTCTGTAAAACTATGAAGAGTCACTGCTTGTCTATGTAACCATCTGTGTGGTTTACGGCATCCCTCTTCATGAAATTCTGATAAATGTGAAGAGGATGAACTCTCAAAGGTGTGTTTAATGTTTGTAATTGCAACATTATGGGCTTATCATTCCTTGCCTCCAGCCTTTTTTTCTGCAGTTGTAGAATACAGATTCAGTCTCCCTTATCTGGAATTCTGAAATCCAAAATGTTCCAATATCCAAAGTTGTGTGTGTGTGGCTGGCTGGCTGGCTGGCTAGCTGGCTGAAATAGTGATATTTTTCTTTCTGATGGTTCAGGGTAAACAAACTTTGTTTCATGCACAAAATTATTTTTAAAATTTTGTGTATAAAATTATCTTCAAGCTATGTGTATAAGGTGTATATGAAACATAAATGAATTTATCTCATTTTGTATATGCAAATATTCCAAAATCTGAAGAAAAAAAAAGAATCCCAAAATGCAAAATACTTCTGGTCCCAAGCATTTTGGGTAAGGGACACTCAACCTGAACTGGCCAATTACGTTTTGCCATGATATGAGGGCCACATGAATAGAGGCAAAATCAATGGAGACATTGCTTCATGGAAGGCTGCAACCCAGTGGTAGAGCACATCCATTTCATGCAGAAAGTCCTTATGTGAAGTGCCAGCATCACTGGGTAGGTCTGAGAAAGACTCCTATTCCAAGCCCTACTGGAACTGCTGTCAAGTTAGTGAGTTAGATGGGCCAGTACTGTATACTAGTAGAAGGTAGCTTCATATGTTGTGTACAAACAGGAGAATAGATATTGACTGAGGAAAAAGCCCTGGCTTTTTCAGTGGGTGCATGTGGTGGTGCAACTTGCGCTGATTGAAAAGAATGGGGCTTAAGTTTTTTTTGCTATCTGCTGTTGGGGAGGGGGGGATGGATCCCCTGCAGATAGCAAGGGCACACTGTATGGTGCTTTTGTGTCCTTTAGGTCGAATACATTCAGTCCCTTACATTACTACTTTTAGGGTTATTCCCTTACATAGGTTTATGTGGATGAAGTCAGAAAATCCTCATTGGTCCAAAACACACTGCAGAAATAATCCAGTTTGAGACCAGTTTAAGTGCCCTTGCTCAGTGCTAAGGAATCCTGGGAATTGTAGTTTATTGTGGCACCAGAGCTCTCTAACAGAGAAGGCTAAATGTCTCACAAAACTACAGTTCCCAGAATTTCCTAGCATTGAGCCAGGGCAGTTAAAAGAGTATCAAACGGGATTATTTCTGCGTTGTGTTTTGGACCATTTAGCATAATTGTTGATTTTATTAATTAACAATGTTCTCCCTCCCTCCCTCCCTCCCTCCCTCCCTTCTTAGAAATAGTGATACATTCCTTCCTATAAAAATTGTTGAAATAGATGTAATTGAAAATTTGTAAGCTTATTGCCTTCAGTTCAATGTTACTTTTCCATTTGTTTGTGGCTGTCATGCATGTACAAGCTTTCAAGTTGCCTGTCAGCTTACAGTGACCTCATGGATTTCAGAGGTTGTTTTGCCAGTTCCTTTCTTTGAAATATAACCTACAACATCTCATTTTTCATTGGCGGTCTCCCATCCAAGTACTAATCAGGACTGACTCTGCATAGCTTTGAAGATCAGACAGGATCTGATGTATTTAGGGTGTTTAGTGTATTTAGGCCTGCTGCTGTCAAAGTGACTGGAAAAACAACAACACTGTGGTTCCAAAAGAATATCACCAGTATGTAAAATCAAGTGATTCAGCACTGTTGACTGGTTAAGTCATAAGTAAGCAATGGAAGTTTTTTCCCCTGGACTCTTGTCAAGCTACTGGTATTTATCTTAGCCACAGTTTTACTGTTTTGTTTTGTATTTTGGGGGGGGGGGCAGTGAGTATGTGTGTGTAGGAATTTGATGAGTAAATTTGATCCACTGAAACATTTTTTGCAACACAGCACTTCCCATGACTTCTTATCTGAATGAGGTTATTGGAAAGATTGTGTAATCTCCCAAAAGGACAGTGTTTGTATTAGTAATTTCCTCAGTGAATGAATAAATAACCCAATAAAAAATAAATACAGCTTTTAAATCCCTCACTGGTGGAAAGCAGTTAACTTGAAATAAAATAAGGATATGCATAAAAAAAGAATCTACTAAGGCTGCAGTTACGGTAAGTTATGGAGGAGAGCAATAGTATTGTATCTTCACTTGCTCTGCATTTGCTGAACCAAAATGCGTGACATGCTGTCACTGTATTGTGAGTTTCAGCATTTCTTGCCATTTATCTCTTCTCTGGTGCATGAGAGAAGGATCTGAGACAGTAGAGAAATCAAATCACACAGTTCAGTTTACTGGATAGTACTGGCTTACCTAAATACTGTACCCTAAAGACACCAGATCATATGATCATGGAAGCTAAGTTGGTTAGCTAGCCCTGGTTAGTACTTAGATGGGAGATTGCCAACAAATAACAGGTACTGGAGGCTACATTTCAGAGGAAGGAGTTGACAGACCCACCTCTGACTATTCCATGTCTAATAAAACTCTATGAAATTTATGTGTTTGGTATGATAGGTTACTGGAAAGCACATACATACACACACTGATAAGAGAAGAGAGGGGGAAGTGGCATAGGGGTGCCATTGTAGAGGCAGCCATGTGTTCTACATTACATCTAACATCACTATTATGTTGATGGAACACCTTCACAGTACAGCTGATCTTGTTTCACAGCAGTTCTGAACCACACCATAAGGATGTATTAATTGAAACAGTGTGGTGTAGTGGTTTTAGTGTTGAACTATGTCTCTGGAGACCAGGGTTTGATTCCCAGCTCGGCCATGAAACCCACTGGGTGACCTTGAGTAAGGATACTGTCTTAACCTCAGGGGAAAGTGATGGCAAACCTCCTCTGATCAAATCTTGCCAAGGAATCCCCATAATAGGTTTGCTTTAAGGTTACCATAAATTGGAAATATCTTGAAAGCACACAACAAATGAACAGGTTCTAGGAGTGGGCTTGGAAGTATGTGTGAATTTAGAAAATAAATTTGTGTTGTACTTGAAATATTGCCTCACCAACAATAGGAAGAAAACGTGTCTTTTGTGTCATTAATTCATTGAGCTTCACTTTATATGTTTGCATATCTGTATGGAGGTGCTGCCATCTATTAGATTTCACAGTTCAGATAAAGTTTCCCAGGGTCCTCTTCATCATTTTAGAGACCATTATTTCCTTATAGCCTTATTATTATCCAGTGAAAACAGATGGTATTAAAGAGGTGATCACAGACAGGAAAGCACGCTTAGTTAAATATAAAGTGGGTGTGGGTATGTAAGAGCTGTAATGTAATGTAAGAAAATGCTGCTGAGAACATTGGCAGAGCTTGGATGGAAGATTATGTGGCCCTTATTTAAGGAACTCCCATTGAAATCTTGCCAAAGCCTGAGCATCTTTTGGAAGACTTGGCATTTGAGCTGACTTTTGTAGCTCAAGCATTTTGCCAGTGTAGCTCAAGCAGTTAATTTTTTTGGCAGGGAGATAGAATTTCATTCTGCTATCCTAAGTATTTGGTTGGGGGGAATTGCTTATTTTACTGAGCTTTTAAGATGGGCAGCTTGGAAATACAATTCAGTGCTATGATGATCATAAAAAAGCAAACACAAAAGGATACTTCGAAGATTTCTGAAACTTACATGAGCTTTGGCCTGTCTCATGAAACAGAGAGTTTTACTCCTGTGAGACAGCTGCTAGGAATATTTTTCTTGGTGTCCTTTCTGCTTGAATGTTGCCCAGAAAATCAGTCCTGTTCTGTAAACTGGGGTGTATGACACTGAAAGTCAGGGAAGTGGTTGAAGTGTTGGGTTCCCTTCTGGCCCAAGATTGGTGGGTCCTACAAACCATAATAACTGGTGTTCTATAAACCCCAATAAACCATAAAGCCAACTGACCCATCACACAGGGGCATTGTTATGAGAAAAATAAAAGTGACAGAATCTTTATTTTACCATGAATATTTAGAAAGAAGGACAGCATTAAAATGTAATGATAGTAAATATTAAAGTATCAAAAAACCTGGTATAGAAGTGTATAATACTGTAAAATGCACTGCTTGGCCCAAAGGTGAAAGAGAAAAAAGGGATATAATATGACTCTCATATCCATGGGAGACATGTTCCTGGAATTATCTTGGAAATATCAAACTGCAGTTAATCGTGAACCCTATTGAAATGAATGGCCTCCACAGGAAACATACCATAGAATCATGCTGGAGGTCCTAGAAAATATCGAGAGAGAACATATATTTTTGGACACTGGTACGTGAAACATGGGCCTGCAGATACAGAATTCACATTGTACTGCAAAATGAAAACATTTTCCTGAGGTGGGATCACAATTGCCAAGTTAGCGGTGGTGAACCTTTGGCCCTCCAGATGTTGATGGAACACTATAAACTAGGCTAGCTATGGCTTGGTTGGGATTAGAGTTTAGCAACATCTAGGAGGCTACTAGTTCCTGAGTCCTGATTTAAGATGAATGCCAAGAGTCTTTTAAAAAGAATTAGCTCTTAGCTCTTGACATTCCTCCCCTCCAAATAATACTATCTTGACTCTTCAAAAGCATGCTGCTATGCATAAGAAACACACTGTAATGTTTGCATATTCTCTGTGAACATTGCTCTGCTGAAATTAACTAATTGTTCAAAGTGGGGCATTTCAAAATCTAATATAGTGTTTTCTTCCCTTCAATTTTATGGGGGTGCTGACATGATCCCAAGCAGAAAATGCCATTGGTAGTACCACTTACTAGTTCTGAACTTAAGCTAGTGCCAGCAAGTCCTATAATGCAGCACTGTTGTGATTCTTTTCAGTCTTGCTGTGCCCAGGCCTTGCCAGTAATCATCATAGCATGTTTGAAATATCTTCAGTGTTGCTGATGTAGCCTTTCACCACCGGAGAGTGTTGCTGTGGGAAACAGATCAAGGGAGATCTAGGGGGTTGGGGAATTTTTTCAGTGAAGTTTAAAAGTGTGTGGGAGGATAATGTGTACATATGGAGGGAATGGATGGATCAGTTAAGAACTTTGCCCAAGATGGATGGATAATGCACTATTAGAAGCTGAAACAAAGATAGGGATTGTGTGTGATTGGAGATTTTTGCATGGGGAAAAGTGACGGGAGCATAGTGGGATGCTACCGTCACTATCGCACAATTGTCATGTAAAGTCACGATAATTGCATCATTATTTTGTGAATAAAGAGGAATTCTAGCGCCACTTTTCATGCATGGGAAAATTGAAGATCTGTTTGAGGGAAAGAGGGAGACAGAGTGCAAGCATGATCTGAAATAGGATAATCTAATCACTTTATTTTATATTAGCTGAAGTCATAAATGCTTGGGAACCAGCCTTCTACTCCTCAGAAAGTCCTTTCCAATTTTCCTGCCTGTTTATAACCTTGGGAATATTAGCAATAGTGTCTTAGCCCTATTCTTTTCCCTGCCTCAGGAGTCTTAGGCACCTGCTCTTATTTTCTAGCTGCATTCTACTTGGCATCACCTTGCTCTGTACTTGATGCTGCAAAACTATTGTACTGCTTTTTGAGAAGTGTGTCCATTCTGTGGAATCCTGGAATATGTAGTTTAAGAAGGTATTTTTATGTTGCTACTAGAGCTCATAATTCTGTAGTTCAAAGAACTGGACTAGAGCACAGGATGCTAAAAACCTCACAAAACTACAGATTGGAAGATTGCACAGGATGGAGACATGCGTTAAAATAGTATTAGATTGGTATGGTTGTGTAGTGTAGATACACTCTTGGTCAAAAGTCACAGTGAGGAATCTCCCTGTTTGATATCAAAATGCTATGCTGATGATGAGGAATCTGCGCATCACATATTATTGGTTCCTTTGGAGTTCTGTGACCAGTAAGCACTATTGGCACAGAGAAAGAAAAATCTGTCTGATTCTACACAAAGCAGTATTGGAAACACAAAGGCATAGGGTTGTTTTTAGCAGTCTTCCAGAAATCCTAATATTAAATGCATCCTTATTTTTGGTACACTGCCATAGTCAGTCCAGTTCAGTCCGTCCCATGAAAGGTAGGCTGGTGAATTTCTTCATGTGTGGTAACTTGGGATAGCTGTCGTATAATTTGGTGTCTTGAAGGTATTTTGGTATCTTTTTCTAGCATGTCTGAATATGCCAGTCATAAAAATAAAGCTGCAATAAACCATGAGAGAGCACACCCAAAAGGAAACACAGATTAATGTTTTTGGTGTAAGTAAACACCCTGAGTATTTTGTTGTTTAAGAAAATCCTCTGAATTCATGGTACAGTATTGTCATAAGTTGACTGATGACTTGAAAGGACATAGACAGTTTTATGTCATTCATACAGTAGTGGCTGCATGCCAATGGTATTTATGGAGACCTTAGTATTTGCTTTCTTTGTGCATGGTGGGTAGTATCTTCAAAGATTATGGGAAGAGTCAATCTCTGTCTGAAAAGTATTATCCTAGGGAACCTGAATGTATATCATCTGCTGAATATGATGAAAAATGATGTGCTGGTTATTTTGGGTGAGTGTAGCAGAACTTTTCACCCTTCACTTGGAATTATGCAAAAACAAGTTTCAGCAAATTGCTGAGACTAACTAAACACTGCTGAGTAATACATCTATTGTTTTTCTCCTCCTCCTCCCCTCTAAATAATTAAAATGCAGGAAACAACTATTGGCCTGTTACAGACAGCCAAAATAAAGCTGCTTCGAGTCACAGTGGAGGTATGGTGTTTCAATGATGCGTGCGTCCTAAGAGTCCAGAAGCTGCACCAAAGCCACACTCCAGACTGGAGCATGGCTTTGGTGTGGCTTCTGGACTTTTAGGACGCATGCATCATTGAAACACCATACCTCCACTGTGACTCGAAGCAGCTTTATTTTGGCTGTCTGTAACAGGCCATTGTGAATAACACTGAGGCATATTCACTGTTATTTGGCTCTTGTGAACAAGAACTGTAGAGGGATTTGTGGCATTACGAAGGGGGACAAAACATGGCAGAAGATGACATTCTTCAAAGCAGCCCTTCTTGGGATATATGGATACACATAAAAACACCAGTAGTATAAAGCCAGTGACAATCTTGAGTGTTGCTTATTGCCTTCTGTGTGGCCTTGTTATACTTGTATTTTTCACCTCTCCTTTCCCCAAAACCCTGTCCCCATATCCATTTTACTCTCCATATCCATTTTATTTATAACACTGGATAATATTTCCATCAATTAAAATCCAGTAGTGTTGCCCTCCATATTTTTTTCCTTTCAGACACAATTTTTAAAAAAAATAATCCATTTTGTATAGGTTTTCATGGAAGTAGCAAAGCATATTAACTGGTTTGTATTGCTTTTATTGTATATTGGCAGATTGTTGTTAACTGCCAGCAAGTCAGTTTTGATTTTTGGCAACTCCATGAATGGGAGACCTCAAGATTGCTGTGTTATCAACTTGGCTTTGTGGTTTTCTTGATTGAATCTTTTCATCTGGAGTGTGGTCTTCCTCTAGTCCTTCTACCTTCTACTTTACCAGACAATGTTGACATTTGTCATCTATTTTCATGGTATGTCCAAAGTACAGTGGTCTCAGTTTAGTTTTCTTGGCTTCTAGGGAGAATTCAGCCTTGATTTGCTCTAGGACCTGTTTATTGCCTTTTTAGTAGTCCACAGTATTCTCAGAACTTTTATCTAGCATAGCATTTCAAATGAGTTGACTCCCCCCCTCCAAAATCAGCTTTCTTCACTGTCCATATTTCACAACCATACATAAAAACTGGAAAGACATTTGCAAGGATAATCCTAACTTTCACATTTAGTTATATGTCAAGAATCTTTTCTTGGCCAGTGGTTCTTAACCTGTGATCTGGGAATCTTCAGGGGGCTGCAGTGACCACAGGGTCTGCAAAGGCTTGAAGGCCATTCAGTCCACTACTCCTCACAGTGGAGTGGCCACATGGCAGGAGTCAAGGCAGTGGCTGGCTAGCTGGGCCTGCGCATTGTCCTGTCTGCCCCAGCTACAGACTGGCAGGAGGAAGCAGGGAAAAAGTCTTCCACCACCCACAGGGGCTGAGTAAACGTTTAACAGATGGTGTGTAACTGTTAATGGTTCAGTGTTCAGATATTATTTAATTAATATGCTTTTAAATCTTGAGTTAAATCTTGGGTGTCTGCAGCAACAAAACATATTTAAAGGGGATCCCTAATAAAGAAAAGATTGAGAACCACTGGTCTGGTTTCTTCATAGCTGCCCTTCCAAGTCTAGTCTTCTGATTTCTTGACTGCAGTCTCTCTTCTGATTAATGACTGAGCCAAATCTTGAACTATTTCATTTTCTTCATCATCTACTTTAGAGTTATATAAATAACCGATGGCCATTATTTTTTATTTTCTTAATGTTAAACTGTAAACCTGCCTTCGTACTTTTTTCCTTGACTTTTTCAATAATCATTCTAAGTCTTTGCTATTATCTGCTGGTAGCATGGTGTCATCTGCACATCTTAAATTGTTGATGTTCCTTCCTCCAGTTTTCATATGTCCTTCCTCTAAGTCTTATTCTGTTTTTTGTAAGAGTATGTTCAACGTACAAGTTAAACGGATAGGGTGATAAAATGCAGCATTGCCCTTGCCAGTTGGAAACCATTCCATTTCTCCATTTTGTCCTGATGAGAGCCTCTTGTCCTGAATAGAGCAATAGCAAGTACATTTCTATACCATTTAACATTGAACTAACACTCTCTGAATGGTTTACAATGTGTGAGCTAATTGCCCTCAACAATCTGGGTACTCATTTTAGTGACCTATGGAGGGATGCAAGGCTGAGTGGACCTTGGAGCCCCTGGAATTGAACTCACAACCTTTTGGCTTGCAGTTGGGGTTACACATCAGGACAATCAAATATTGTGACACACCTATTTCTTTAAGCGTGATCCATGGTTTTTCATGAGCTATACCAGTGATGGCGAACCTATGGCACGCGTGCCAGAGGTGGCACTCAGAGCCCTCTCTGTGGGCACACATGCTGTCACCCTAGCACAGAGTTTGCCAGAGTTTCCTACTTGAAAGCCAGAGGGATGTGGCACTTTGCAATAAATAAGTGGGGTCTGGGTTGCAGTTTGGGCACTTGGTCAGTAAAAGGTTCACCATCACTGAGCTATACAATCAAAGGCTTTGCTATAATCTATAAAGCAGTGGCTGGTTTTCTTTTGAGGTTTTTTTGGGTGCAACATAATTCCTAGTGTCTCTTCCTTTCCTGAACCCAGTTTGGACATCTGGTATTTCTCGCACCATATATAGTCAGATTCTTTACTGTAGAATTTTGAGCACCTCTTTGCTTTCATGAGAAATTAATGCAGTGGTCTTGTGGTTACTGCAATCCCTGATGTCCCCTTTCTTAGGCATTGAAATGTATATCGAGTGTTTCCAACCTGTGAGCCATTATTTTGTTTTCCATATTTGCTGACAGATTTTGATTAGAATTAGAGTAGATTCTGTCTGTATAGCTTGAATATCTATTGGTACACCATCTGTCCCTGGTGATTTATTTCTCCCAAGTCCTCTGAGTATAGCTTCCACTTCACTTTCTAAAACTATAGGTTCATTTTCAGATGGTTCTTTCTTGAATTAATCTGTCATCCTTTCATCTCTTTTATATAGTTCTTCCATTTATTTTTTCCGTCATCTTTTTATTTCCACTTGGTCATGTAATGTTTTTCCTTGCTGGTCATAGAACATCCCCATTCTTGGTTTAAATTTCCCCTTGATTTTTTTAGATCATGTAGAAGAGGTGTCATCTTCTGTTTCTCTGCATTGACTATTATAGTAGATCTCCTTGTCTCTGATCACAATTCACTCAATACTTGCATTCAGGGTTCTGACTCTATTTCTGTCACCTTTTATTTTTGCTTTTTGTCTATCTTTAACTGCTTGAAGAGTTTTCTCTCTGTTTGTTTTTTGAAGAAAGAATGGAGCATAAACTTGAACTGTGGTTAGGAGGCTTGATATTATTTGATCTGACCTTGCATTGTAGCCTTTAACTTGTTTTACTACATTTCTCTTCATTATTAATGCTACTGTACTCCATTTCTTCTTAGATTTCCATTTCCTGAGTGAAATACTGTACTTAGGAAACTAATTATACGACTCAAAGGCGTTTATCACACAGGTCCTGGAGTGGGCCTGTGATGTTACAAAAGGGGGCGTGATGGCAACGGGAGGCAGCATAGACCACATCTTACCACACAGGAGAATGCTGCTGCTGCCACCGGAAGTTACCATCGCATTTTGGATGCTCCTAGAGGAGGTGATTTTCAGGATTTTCTAAACCATTCCTGAAAATCGCCCCCTGGGGAACGCATCCGGAATGCGATGGGAATTTCCGGCGGCGGCAGCGTTCTCCTGTGCAGTAAGATGCATTCTATGCCACCTCCTGTTCTCAGGGCCTGTGCGATAAACCCCAAAATGCCCTATTCCTGTGCACTTTAGCTCACTCACCCCTAATATTCCAGTGGTTATGCAGTGCCCTCTGTATCCAGAGATTTTGCATCCACATCTTGAAAATATTATTAAAAAATAATCCCAAAGAGCAAGGCTCAATTTCCCTACTTTATATAAGGAATACAATTTTACTATGCAATTGAATATAATGGTACTTGCGTATTCACAGATTTTTGTATCTACAGGGGGTCCTGGAACCAAACCACAGTGGATACCAAAACATTTCTTGTTTTACTGTTTCTGGCATCTTTTGATTTATGCTTCTTACATTCCATCTTTCTATAATACGCATTGTGCAGCTTTGGACTTTCCTTTTACCACCGAACACGTGAATGACTAAATGTCCTTTTGGCATGGATCTAGTTGCACCCTGAGCACAATGCTACTCGTAGTTGTCCTCTGCACTCATTGAGTGCCATCTGAACTAGAAGATTCATCTTTTGTTTCAATTTGGATTGTCTAATCATATGGTTGTCATGATAAAAAACATTCAAGAGGACTTTACTATGCCTCCTTTGCAGTAGTGCTAAGTACAGTGCCACTGCCATTGTTTCTGAGAGATACTTGGCCTGTATTATACCTCACCTCCACCCCGCTGCTGGCACATGTCTGATTCCTCAGCAAAAGCCTGTTTGACATCAGAGGTGTGTCAGCATAGTGTCTTGCCTCACAGGAGCATGCAGTCCCACCACCGAGGAAATGTAGTGCATTTGGAAGGATTTTGGCAGATACTGTATATCTAATTTATTATTTTAAATTTGTATAGCTTTAGATATGTGTCATCTGTGGTTTTAGATCTGTGATCATAGGCTTGTAATATCACTTGTAATAGTTTTTTTTAAATGTCAGAATTTTTGCTTTCCAGTGCTCTTACAAGGAAGAGCAGGGTATAAAACAAATTAAAAATAATAATGATTAATCAGAACATCAAAGCATAATTAAGCATACAGTTAGTCAGTTTATAATTATTAGATAATATCAACATTTCAAAACCACTTAAAGGATAACAGAAAAATAGTAGCTTCCAGTTGGACTAGAAATGCTGAATTAATACATATTAGAATAAAATGAATAACCATTAGCAAATCCATGAACCTAAAATTGCAAATCCAGTTAGACAACATGAGCTGTTTGGCAAGAGAATGGGGCAAATATTATGAAGCCAATGCTATTGATATCAAGAAAGAGAGGGAGAGAATAATCTTTGCCCACTGCAGTCCTGAGAATATAATTACTTATGTTAGTATGGGAAACGTGGCTCAGTCTTTTTTTTTTTAAGACTTCTTTGAACCAGCCCCAGAAATGGGTGAACAATGCTTGTTCTGTGTTAGATTAAGAATAGTCATGCTCTGACATTCCTTAAAATACTGAGCATTAAAAAATTCTGTTCTAGCCTGATGATTTAACCAAATTCTGTCTTGATGAAATTAGAAACCTGACTATAGTTAATTTAAGATGCAGTTCCATTTTGTTTATGTACTTAGGATGTAGACTCTGTGACTATTTTTTCTTTCTTTTTTGGCAACAGTGGTGCATCTTAAGAATGCTTATATTATTAACAAGGGGGAGTGGATGCTCTGAATACTGTACCACTCAGCCATGTGGGCCCTTGGTTTTCTCTTATAAATAGGAGCAGGTTCAGCTGCTGGATGATTTTCCCCCAATGAAACTGTAAAATGAAGTATTAGCTAATCATATAGAATAACGCAACCTAGGATGAGCCTAGTGATGACCTGAATGTAAGAAGTAGTTGTTAAAAATCATTGTGACAGATATTCAGACTCTGATCAATTTATTTATTTATTTGATGGAGGCAGTTCCCACATTTAGCTGTTAACAAACTGGGTGATTCATAGCGAACTATAAACATGCACGTGTGAATTACTGTACCTTCCAGAGACATTGTCATAAAAGAACAGTACCACAAGCATAAAGGGGATACCAAAGTTTCCTTTTATATATGGTGGATCAGTTGTTTACTTTTAATAAATATATTTTTGATAGTTTTGTAATCTCTACCATTCCTTCTCTTTTTAACTCTTTAACTCTTTTTTTTTTATCAGAATCCATCCCTATATTGTTCTGCAATTTAAATAAGAATAAGAGAAACTGGAAGACACAAACCATTTCTTAATAATTCTACAGTGGTCTCTGCAGTTAGGGGGATGGACTAGCTGGAGCTAGAACAATCCAAGTGGCAAGTAGTATTGTTTTATCTTAGGCTATATCCACAGTGTAGGAATAATCCAGTTTGACACCACTTTAACTGCCATTGCTCAGTGCTATGGAATCTTGGGAATTGTAGTTTGTTGTTGCACCAGAGCTCTCTGACAGAGAAGGCTCAATTTCTCACAAAACTACAGTTCCCAGAATTCTATAGCATTGAGCCACTTAGTTAAAGTGGTGTCAAACAACTGGATTATTTCTGCAGTGTGAAATACAGCCTTAGTTTTCTAGTTATTGGTTCTTTTATATTTTCAGTGAGATGGGCAGCTAATGGAGGAAGCAAATGCCATGATTGCTACCTGTGTTTGGGATGACAAAGTGCTTTTTTCCAGAACGGATCAGAGTGGGCCATGGTAGTATGAAAGTGGGAAAGGAGATGTTAAACAGCACAGAAGAAAACTTTTTCATTGCAAGAACAGATGTTTCATTACAGGTACCACATGTACAGAAGAATGCCTGTCCTCAACTGGGCCTTGGAAACACTTGTGTGTGTGTCATTTTGAACAGTGGTCCAGTTTTCTGGGGAAGGAGCCTTTGCTACAAATTTGACTAACCTCCCACTTTGATTAGTAAGAGCAGAGCTCAGTTCCATACAACAGTTTTGTTGGGCTTTGACCAATCTCCTGTCTCTGGTTATTGATAGGAAACTCATGGCTGGATGAGGGACCCCTGGGGGCCTGAAATTCTTCAGCTGTCCTTTTCAAAGCAGCTTATCAATGAAGCAGAGAAAATGAATGTGATCAGTTACTTGTTTTCTCCCTAGTGTGGAAGCACAAGCCAATCTGGGTTATGGCATTGAACTGTCAAAAGTCTCAGAGTGACTTCAAACAATTGATATTAGCAAATGCATGCTACTTTTATTTTTAAGCAATGTAAACAAAGTACTATATGTTCACACATAGAAATACAATGTGAAGGAATACTAATACTCTCTGGGGCAATTTTTTTAAAAAAAATCTTAGTATATTGGACAGCTGTTATAAAAAGCAACAATTATTTTAAAATACTGTTGTAATATAGTTTTTATATAGTTGTTAATAAAATGTACATAGCATAACCCTAATTAGCATTGCTGTCATATCACAACACAGCATACTCTTCATGTTTTTGGATGTGCTTATTGTTGACTCTAATTACTGTAACGTAACTTTGGTTACCTTGCTTCGGAAATCTCTATGAGAGTTCTATTGGTATTTTTAGTATGTACCACAGCTCCTTGAATTCCTTTTTCATTGCAGCATTTAGCCATGACAACCATCTTCATTGGTAGGAGCTGCTTCAAAATCCTATCTGTCTTAATCCTCATAGAATCCACAACCCAAAGTGAGATATAATACTCAAGGGAAGAATTTATTAGAAAATGAATGGAAGTCCTGTGAAACATAATCCACTGGATTGATTGTATATTTTGTTCCTGTATCAGAGAGGTGCTTTGTCAGTATGACATGTACTTTTTCCTGCAGAATTCAATGGGAGATACTAACTTTGTATGTGTGGCAGCATTATGGTGCTGTAGTCTGTTCTCTCACTGTTAGCGTGCTTGTAGTAGCTGTCATTATGGTGGAAAGGAGCTACAGTACCTTATAAATCCAGAATTCCATTTCTCACTCTCAGAGAGATGGATCATCAGGGCCGAAGCCACATCCAGGTGTCTGAGTGCAGTAAAATCTATGATGCAAAGAAATACTCAAGTGCCATGTCTCCAAACGTATAATGTATATTAAGTTATGTAACTATTATATTTTAACCATACCTCAATGTAATCATAATTCAGACACAGGTTAACAAACATTCCTTGTAATGTTTTTGCACAGATGTAGCTCACTTTTGGGCAGTAAGATATTTAGGGGACCCAACACTTACTGTATATACTCATCTATAAGTCTTGAAATTTATGTCAAAATTGACCCAAAAAACCTGAGTCAACATCCATGGGTCAATGTAAGTACTGTACTTTAACTTTCATTTAAAAAAAGAACCCTGGTGAAAGGCAAGAGTGCCATCTGCCCTGGAATCACTGAAAGCCCCCCCCCCTCTATTTTCTCATCCATCCAGCCTTTGGTATGAGCACAAACAGTTATGCCTGCTGTAATTTTGTAAGTTCTTTGGCATTGTTTTTCTTTGATTCATCCTTTACATCGTTTGTTAGATGCCCATAAGTTTTGTCCTTGACTTTTCCACGGGTCATATCAAAATCCATAATTTTGGTCCCAAAACTTGCCCTCAATTTATACATGAGATTGACTTATCGTTGAGTATATACAGTACTAGTTTTATTAGAATGTCACTGGAGTCTTGACTGTATTTCTGTTATATGAGGCTTATTTAATAATAATAATAATAATAATAATAATAATAATAATTTATATCTTGCCTCTCCCTGTATTGGATCGTATTTGTGTGCACACATGTGTTTTCTCTCACTCTCTCATATCTGCACGCACACAGAGACACACCAGCAACCATACATCCTCTCTCATAAACATATAGGCTGAGCATAAAAGAAGAAGGGTTCAAAAAGCAATAGTCCCAAGAGTTCCCTGATCTCCAATAGATGGTTTTGGAAACCAGTAAGTGTTGGTTACTACTAGACATGCATGTCAAGGCGAAACCTTTACCTTTATCTTTAAGTGTCAGAGGATCTGCAGCGAGTAAAGTCAGTTTTCCCTCTCCTTTTCGAGATCCAGTTCTAGTACAGGCTGCTACTTACACAGAATTAGCTTGCTGTCATATAACTTTGAATTAATGCCCCTTCCTTGGGGAAGACATGGGTCATCTTCATCTAAGACTTATACCTTCTTGAGCCATAGCCTGTTAATTTTGGAAAAACAGTCTTGTGTATTTGATAGCAGATGATATCTTCTTACAGTAAGGAGTAACAGAATTAGAAGATCTTTTTGCAGTTAGAATCTGTAAGGGCCCTGAAATGTTCATTCAGACCATCCCCAAGAATGTTTAACGTTATTCTTAGTTAAGTAGGGGAAGAACTGGATTGGTGATGTTCCAGTCCTTATTCTTCGGACTTAAGTATAGGTGTTATTCTAGAAAGGTTTGCTTACCTGATAATTTAGGTGTCATGAGCACCCTAAACTGGAACCAACCCTTGTTTAAACAGCTGTGTGGAGAATTTATTTATTTTATATCCTGTCTTTCTCCTGGGACCTAAGGCAGTTCACAGCATGAATTAAAACAATTTTTTTTACTTAAAACCTGATAATAAAAAACAATTAAATGATCATGTGAAAACATCAATACTTTTAATATAAAATCATTTAAAAACACAATGAGAGCAATAAAAATGCTCTCACTGTTATCTGGAAGAGATTTTGCCTGTAATTAAAAACTTTTTTTCAATATTGTAGCTGTTTTTATTGTATTTTTGGGTGCTGAATTAAAAAAAAACACAATAAAAATGTTGCACCACACACAGTTCTTTCACAAGCTTGTTTTTTTTAAAAAATTAATTCAGTTGTTACTTAGCTTTGATTAAGTGTGGATACTGATGTTCCAGTGTGCTTATTTTGGTCCTTTTAAATAGATTTTTGTGTTTCAGAGCAGAGAATTAAAGTGTTTTAAAAGTCTATTACAAGACCTTAACCACTTTCTTACTTTTGAAGGATCATTTTATGCATTTAAACATAGAAACGTCAAAGCAATATGTAAAAAAGTATATGATGGGAGCAAACCTAGTGATTTTTGGATTTAGAAACCAAATTCCTATAAAATCAGCATACATTTTTAAAAAAAGTTTTTAAGACCCTCCTCAGTTTTGGAGGCCTGTGTAATATGCCTGAGAAAAGCACTATACTTTATTATACCATATGTGAATGTCTTCCATGTGTCCTGAAGATGTATGAATGAAGGATGGAAAGCATGTAAAACACTTTATATGTTCAATATAATGTATATGTTTATGGATGTTCGCATTTAGAATGTGTGTGTGTGTGTGTGTGTGTGTGTGTGTATAAAATTATAGTGACCATACCTGTGTGTGGAGAAAGAAACTGTGAGGGAAAAGGGTGTACACATGCCTATATGATGCAAAAAGTACATACCCATTTTAGGTGTGGTTTATAAGTCAATATAAAACCAGCAGATTCAACAGAAGAGATGGTTATGTGGTTCCACATATAACAATTCTGTTGCCATTTTGAGTGGAGTTATTCATTAAGTGTTTTTTTTGTCTTAAAATCTGTGGACCAGTTTTTGTAAAGCCAGATATCACACCCCTGCCCCTGCTCTTTATGCTGGGGTTTGTTCCACATAGCAGGATGCATTCTGTAAGACAGTGAATGGATATCAGATCTGTGTAGGACAAAGCAGACACATTGTCTCACATCACAATATTTACTGAGCACATACGATTCTTTGTGGTATGAGAAAAGATATAAGAAGGTAAATCCTTTGTATCAAATTTATGTTCTCTTTAGAAAATATGGGGGGGGGGCCATTCACACTTACTTTTTTGTCCAGTGGAGATCAGATCTCCACAGTGATGCAATATCAGATCAGTGTTCTCGGTACATTTTCTGTTTCCAAATCTCTCTGTGGCATTTTAACCCTGTTGCCATTCACACTTGGCATCTTTTTGGTTTAAAAGGGAGGTGCCTCCATTTCTAGGAATGATGCAGCATGATCTGAATTGATTCAACAGCTTGTTGTATTGTTTTTAAGTGGTACGTATGGGTTTTTTATTGTCGGGTTATGGGCTTTCACTTTGTATTGTCTTTTGATGTTAAATTTTGTAAACCGCTATGATCTCTAAGGAATAGCGGTCTAGAAATAAACTTTCATTCTTTCATTCATCCATTCATTCATTGCTCACACTACCAAAGATGTGGGTTGTTGGAGCTCTTTAAAAAAGATGTGCTTATGGACCCAGTGTCAAATATACTGGGTTAAATGGATTTTGCCACTCCCACCCCCAGTGGGAATGTTGTGGAAATAACCCGGTTTTACACTGGGTTATTTCCTTAGTGTGAATGGGGCCATGAGGTGGCCTTTGCAAAATCTGTTGAAGATATACTTTTTGCATGTAAGGTCATTAAATCATCCAACATTTAAATGAGCATGGATCATTGCAATTTCAAGTTCAGAAATTTGCAACAGGTTCATCCTGTAGTGCAGAGAGTGTGTAGATATTTTTGCCTGGGTTGTTGCTACATGGACTTCCATAGTTTTGTAATTTCATTTCAGATCATTGACAGATGTTTTACAAACATAGAGTTAACTCAGATAATTAAAGGAGGAAAAGGAGTTTCTGAGTACCTTCCCATTGCTTAGCATAATTGTTGCATGGTCTCTAAGTTATTTGCAAATGTCATACAAGTTGTTTACTGCAAAAGTAGCCAAGCAGAACAGATCTGTTATCTGTAGTATGGTGCAAATTGTTTCTTCGCTCAGGAGCATGTGGGTGTTCATGTTCTTATTTTTTGCATTAGGTATGCTAACATATGTAGCCTTGCAAACATTATGAAAAGTGAAGTATGCAGTGTCCTTGCTAATAAAGTTTGGTTGAAAAAGGTTTAAAGTCTTAGCTGGTATTCTATATTGTAGTTATAGATTCATGACCCAGAGTTACAGAGATGAAGGTAGAGTAATGTAACTAAAGTTATAGATCTATAACTGCTTTATATTCAGGAGGAGTACACAAATGGCCCTTGGCCCACCTTAACAGCGAGCAATTGAATCAGGTGAAGGAGATCATGGCACAAATAGGAGGATGTTTCCAACCCTTGTCCCAGCAAGTGAGGCTGCAACAATCAGAAGCAGGACCATGTTGCAATTCCTTGTCACAGCCTCACTTGCTGGTGGAAAGGGGCTGAAATGTCACCCTCCTTGCACTCTGATCAGACTTCCAGTTTCTCTGTTGTCTACTAAAGTCGGCTGGTAGTATCAGGCCAGGAGCCAGTACTTAGTTATGCACATGTAACTAAGTAGTCAGTGTAGAATGCTGGCGCTTAATTCCATTTTAAAGCAATGGTTCTCTGTCTGTTCAGAGGAAAGAGGTCTTGAGTGCTAGACTAATTTAATTGCACAGTACTATTAATGCAATGTGCAGCTGGAGGGTGGTATTGGGTTGAGTGCTAGCAATCTGTTCACACAAGATGCTAATCAGGCTGGACATGACTGCACAAAACGACTGGGTGCCATAGAATATACTGTATCCCTAAATCCTTTACAAACCATAGGTTTATGAGGGTCCTGAGCAGACTAACTAATACTGAAGTCGAACATTTGGAAATTATTGTTCTAAGAGCCATTTTACTCCTCCCAGAACATTTAAAAACTTCTGTAGGTTGTTTTTCTGCTGTAGTGACAAATGCTAGCAATTTAGGGGCTCACTTGCATTGGATGCAATTACACATGGAGTGGGAATCGTACCACTTGGGCTACAAGACCCAGCAGCCATAGAGCCAGCATAATCAATTGTTAGGAATGGTGGAAATTGGACACCAATGACATCTGGGAGGGCCACATTTACACAAAGTGTTATATCATTGCAAGGATGAATTTGCAATGACTCCTGAGTGGGCTGATGCTCTCCTGCCTTTCTGTGGCACAGCCTCAAGGAGTAGACAGGTTTGCCCTCCTGCTTTTGATTAGGTTTATTTTGTCATTTAGTCTGTATCAGAATAAACAGTGGTTATTTTTAATTATGGCTTATTGAAACAATCAACCTCCATAAATAATAATTTGAAGTTGGTCTGTTTCAAGAAGCCATAGTTAAAAATACCCATAGTTTATCTTGCTTTGCTAGCAAGTTGCAGTTAATCTAAAACAGACATGTAAACTTCAAAACTCTCCCACAGGGAGGAGGGAGCTGTGGAGAGTGAGCAAATGTAAGGTTTGCTGCAGATTATGGGCAGGTGAGGCCATTGAGCCACAATGCAGTTAGGCCACTTGATCCATTTTGCTGGGAATTGCCTACACCAGGGATTATGGCCATGTACTGGTCCAACTTCTGTTTTGCAGTCTCCCAGTGCTCTTCAGGTGTTTTCTTCCATTGTGGTTTGCCCATTGAAATTTGATGGCAGACGGCTAAATGTACTGTAGTCAGTTGACAAAAAGCATTGTATTTGATAGCATATCCAATATCATAGTAAGTAGCTGAGACAAAGTGGCCTTGTAAGCTAGCTAGTTTTGAGGTGAAGTAAAGCTTGATGGCTGGTTGTCAGGCAATAGACAGCACAGGTGTAAAACCCAGCCCAGTTGTGTTTTGATGGGAGGGGGCTCACGGAGAGAAAAACTAAAGTTTTTCAGTTGTAGGAGTCTGGTCTGGTCTGGTCGGTGGTGTATCTGAGGAACTGACACAGAGATATGTCTCTAATGGTGGACAGTTAGAAAGGTTAAAGCCTCCCAAGTGTCTGATTTTAATGTAACAATACTGAGCTTGAGGCTAACTTATGTACGATACTTTATTTTTGTACGTTTCTCAATAAAAGTTACTGTTTGTTTTATAGTGGTTGAATCTGACTGAATTGATTGTTAGAAACTAGAAAGAAGAGGGAACACTAATGAGATAACACTAATCATGCGCTAATGAGAGGCGTCCGCAGCGTTTGTTCTCCTGCTTCAATACACTACTAAAACCTTCCTCTCCCCCTGTCTTCTCATCATTTTCCCCCACTGACTTCTCCAAGTACTTCATCACAAAAGTCACTACTATTCGATCTGAAATAGTTCCTCCCGATTTGCCCCCTACCACTAACCTCCTGGTACCTTCTACTAATAAACTCTCTGTGTTTCCCCCTGTTTCTCTGGATGAACTCTCTAAGCTGCTAAATTCTTCCAAACCTACTACCTGTTCTCTTGATCCTATTCCCTCCCATCTCCTAATCTCTATAGCCCCTTCTTTTCTGCCCTCGCTCCTCTATATCTTTAATCTCTCTCTCTCTATGGGTTCCTTTCCTTCTGACTTCAAACATGCTCTCGTTTCCCCAATTCTGAAGAAACCCTCTCTCGACCTCTCTTCTTTGTCTAGCTATCGTCCAATTTCTCTTTCTTTCTTTCCTTTCTAAGGTCCTAGAACGGGTCGTTTATTCTCGCTGTATTAAGTTTCTTGAAGCCAACTCCATCCTGGACCCTTTCCAATCTGGCTTCTGCCCACGGTACTCTACAGAGACAGCCCTCACCAAGATCTCAAATGATCTCTTGCGGGCCAAGGCAAACGGCCTCTACTCTATTCTCATTCTTCTTGATTTGTCTGTGGCCTTTGACACTGTTGATCACTGTCTCCTGGTTGATTTACTTTCTGACTTTGGGTTCGCTGACTCTGCTCTCGACTGGTTTAAATCTTACTTGTCAGATAGATCTTTTGCAGTGGTCACGGGTGGTCAGACTTCGTCCTCTGTTCCGCTATCTGTTGGAGTTCCCCAGGGCTCTGTCTTGGGTCCCCTTCTGTTCTCTCTATACACACTGTCTCTAGGTAAACTCATCAGTTCTTTTGGTTTCTCCTATCATCTGTACGCCGCCGACACTCAGCTGTATCTCTCCACCCCTGACCTTTTGACGGGGCTTTAACAGCAAGTTTCTTCTTGTCTGACTGCCATCTCTCAGTGGATGTGGCTTCGGCGCTTGAAGCTCAACATGTCTAAGACTGAGCTTCTCGTCTTCCCACCTAAACCCACCCTTCATTATTCCTTTTCTGTTTCTGTCGACAACACTTCAATTCAACCAGTTCATCAAGCCCGCAGTCTTGGCTTCATTTTTGACTCTTCTCTGTCATTTATTCCCCAGATCCAGGCCACCGCCAAGACCTGTAGATTCTTTCTCCACAACATTGCCAAGATCCGTCCATTCCTCTCAATCTCTACTGCCAAGACTCTGGTCCATGCCCTAGTGGTTTCGCGACTAGATTATTGTAACCTCCTTCTAACAGGGCTTCCTCTTTCACACCTCCATCCTTTAATCTCTGTCCAGTATTCAGCTGCCCATATTGTCACATCCGCTCGCCGCTTTGATCATGTTTCTCCTCTTTTATCCTCCCTTCATTGGCTCCCCTTCCCCTTCCGCATCCGGTACAAGCTTTTGTTACTGACTTTCAAAGCCCTCCATGGGTTGGCCCCTCCTTACTTATCTGACCTTCTTTCTCCTTACATTCCTACTCGCACCCTCCGCTCTTGTAGTCAAGGTCTCCTGTCACAGTGTAGGACTACCACTGCCCCCTCCCGAGTTCGTCCCTTCTCGCTTGCTGCCCCTTACTCCTGGAACCTTCTTCCCCCACATGCACACCTCATCACTTCTCTACCCAGTTTCAAAACTGAATTAAAGACTATATTGTTTAGAGAAGCATTCCCAGAGGTGAGCCCCTCTCTGACCCAGGAAGCCTCCTTTTAACCATCCATCAAGAAGCCAAGCCCTTCCTCCAGTCTATCTGCCTTGGTCCAGGCCTCGGAGGTGGAGAAGATCTGCTGGACCTGATCCTATTCCCCACCACCACTCCCTTCTCCTTTTGTGTTCCCAGGGAAGCGTCTGACTGAAAAATTTATGTACAGCGCTGTGTAAATTTACAGCGCTTTATAAATAAAGGTTAATAATAATAACAACAACAACAACAACAACAACACACTACCGAAAATGTAAAAATCTGGTTTATGCAGACACTTGGGACCATATCCCTGATATACTTCAAAGATAGTGTTAAAGGGTGAAAGCAGGGCATGTGTTAGGAGAGTATCACACTAGTGCCAATTTCACAACAATCGCACTATTTGAAGATAATGGGAGCATAGTTCTGTAGCAATCAATATTTTCACCTAGTCATGCAATCACTCTATAATGACAATATAAAAATGAAAGAGAAACACAGTTGTGTTCCACATACATCCATTCATGTACAGTTGGCCCTTTTTATACACGGATTTTTTATATACAGATTCAAGCATCCACGGTTTGAAAATGTTAAAAAAAGTATAAATTTCAAATATCAAACCTTGATTTTCCATTTTTTATAAGGGACACCATTTTGCTATGTCATATTTAGTGGTACTTGAGCATACATGGATTTTTTTATTGATGAGGGATCTTGGAACCAAACCCCAGCGTATAAAAAGGGTCCACTGTATTGTTATTGTAGTATTATTTAACGTTTCACTCATGTGCCATTTCAGCGCTATTGCTCATATCTGAAAATCATGGTTCCATCCCAAGCAGAACAAAAATAAAATTGATATATTTCACAACATTATTTTTATTCAGTTCAAACAAAATTGTGTCCTACATCTCAAAATAAGACAGAAATCCACTCCAAAAACAATCCTAGCAATGAGAATGAATTGCTTGTTCTGAAATGCACTCTGGGAAAAGGTCCCTGATGGCTCCAAGATAGCAGAAAATGGCTTTCATACCTTCACAATAGCATTACAGGTTTTTCACAGGATAAGCTGTGGATGCATTACAGGTTATTCACAGGAGAAGTACTGGATGAGCATGACATTGTGTGAAAATCTTTGCACGATTGCATGACAAGAGCATTCCATTTTTCTTTTGCTTCTTATCCCCTTGTGACAATCTCCTCAGTGACCAGGTACCTTCTGAAGTTGGAAGTTGGAATCAAGCTAAGTCTTAAAGGAGATCATATCACAGTGTCATAGGCTGGTTATCATATCTAAATTTTCTCTGTTTATCTGAGTGGCTATATGAAACTGAGATATTTATCAGCATATTGAGAAAGACTTCTCTCCCTGCATAGTTGTGCAAGCATTAAAACCTATTCTCCTGATCTTGCTCTTCCTGCCCTTACTGCTGTGACTGTCCTACTGTGGCTTTGAATAAATGTAATGAATCATAAGAACCCTGCAAGCTTGAGAAACTTGGCTCCTTTTCTTGGGATGAAAAGGATCACACCTAAAACTTACCTGGCATAGGACAACATCCTGGTCTCTGCTCTCTATATTTATCCTAATGTGCCTCTGTATTTTAATTCTTTTTTGTCCTCCAAACAGACTGCTCTTTTCCCCTGCAGTTTCTTCCACCAAGAAACAGCCAACAAAAGCACAGAAGGTGGTGGAGGAAGATCCCTGGCTTGCCAAAACTAAACCCAGAGCAAATTTGTTCATGGCATAATTGTAAACATTTGGAATCCGTGGCTTTTTTATGGAACAGTTGAAGAGTCACCTTTTGCAATACTGCAGGCTGATCATAGATGGGCTTTGTGTGGTCTGTGGGTAGGGCTTGAAGATTTACCCAGCACATACATGCTGAGTTCCTTGATGAAAGCTCACTTTTGTTGTGACATTTCTGAAGCTTCTCTCCCTTCCTATTAATGCAAGTCATTACCCTGGTACTGTGACAGAAACTCTGCTTGCTTTTAGGAGGTAAGTGCTGAGATTTTGAATGATAATTTCGAAGTGAGTACTGTACTACAATAAAATACTTTAATGTCTTTCATGTATGTTCCTTTCAGAATGGAATGGGGCTGTTTAAACAACAGAGGTACCACCTTGAGTTCATTTTATATATAATGCATAGTCGTTTCTTAAGATTGTTGTGCCAGTTATTAGCAAGAATTCTCTCCCTCCACTATGTTTTTGCTCAGCAGATTTGTAAGGGCTCAAATCAGAACGTCAATTCAGTATTTTTGTTTTTAGATATCATGATTTATGTTCATTCTCATAATATCAAGATTCAAGCATCTGAGTTGATAAGCTTATTTGTGCTAGGCCCTTTAGTTGTCCAAATTCATCTGACAGATCAGAGAGTATAAAATGTCAAACAGCTCATGATTGTAGTTTGAAAATACTCAAAAGGCATGATAATGTTAAAGATGTGTGAGTTCTTTGAGATGAAACAAATTTGGACAGGTGTATATTAAACAATGCTTTCTGGAATTCTTCTATCCATGCTCTTTCCACTTCTCCAATCCTGTGTATAATTTAATAGTGTTGAATGGAAGAATAAATAGGCTGACGGATGTCTACAGTGGCTTTTTGCTTACCATGCTGCTTGTCTCTGATTTTGTGATTACAAATAGATGTGAACTCTTGGGAAATAATTGCTAGGAAGCAGTGGTTTCATGTATTCCCATTTGTTCATTTCTTCATGGACTCTGTGACTGGTAGCTTGCCCTAGGGCCCAATCTTAGATATGGTCAGAATCAGTACATGAGCAGTGTGTAAGAAGCACATGCAATTCTTTTGTGTGCATGAGTGTGTTTATATCTTCAAACATCCAATGCAGTTAATGCCCTCTACCTTTTTATATTCAGGCACTTGAGTTTCTGACATGAAACAGATGGTTTTATCTTGACATTTTGTTGCCACATTGCACCACTCAGATTTTAGCTATGTCCTTCTTTTATTTTCATTCCAAAAGAATAAATATAAGATCCAGATGTTTACCAGATGATGCCATCAGCTGATAAATAAGCTTGCATATGGCACTGAAGAATGTGTGCAGAGCTTGAAAAGTAACTTTTAAACTGTGATTATTTACATTTGTTGTTCTCAATGCTATGGAATTCTGAGAATTGTAGTTTGTTGTGGCACCAGAGCTCTGACAGAAAAGGCTAAATGTTCCATAAAATTACAATTCCCAGAATTTCATAGCATTGAGCCATGGCAGTTATAGTGGTGCAAAACTGGATTATTTCTACGATGTGGATGCATCCTTAGATCCAAAACACACTGCAGAAATAATCCAGTTTGAAACTGTTTTAACTACCCTGGCTCAGTGCTAGGGAATTCTGGGAACTGTGGTTTTGTGCAACATTTAACCTTCTCTGTCAGAGAGCTCTGGTGCCACATTAAACTACAGTTCCCAGGATTCTCTAGCATTGAGCCAGGGCAGTTAAAGCAGTCTCAAACTGGATTATTTCCTCAGTGTGTTTTGGACCTTAGTTACTTTTAAAAAAAGAGCTACCTGGATGATCCAAGCCATTGGCTAGTGATACAGAACACACTCTTATCCTTCCAGCCTGCTGGAAGAGACTGGCCTTCAATGCTGTTTTAAATTTGGACGGCATATTCAGCTGTCGACTTCTTTCTGGCAGGTCATTCTGCATTCCAGGGGCAGCTGAAGAAAAAAATCCTCTGGCTGACAGTTGCCCATCTAGTCCTGGCTGACTGGAGTAAACATTCACTAGAGAACTTGAGTGTATGGGGCGGATTATTTGGGAGGAGGCAATCCTGTAGGTAATCTGGACCCAAACTGGGTAGGCCTTTAAAGGTAATAACCAACACTTTGTACCTTGCCCAGAAACTAATTGGCAGCCAGTTGAATAATATTGGTGTGATATTATCATTCCTGAATCTACCAATAACCAACCTGACTGCCATGTTTTGAACTAAGTGAAGTTTCCAAACTTGGCACAAAGGTTCTAGGCACTTATTGGAAAGTAAAAGAGCCCCATGTAACCCACTTTCTCTGGAAACCTGTTGGTTAGTTCCAATTAGGGTTCATTAATTCAATCAATTGTTGAATGGTAAATCAACTCATATCTAAATCCCATTAATTCAATTGAATCTTCTTTAGTCAGGAGTAACAATACAAACAAATAAACAAGCTTCATTTATATACCGCTTCATATTGCCTAAGCAGTGTCTAAGCAGTTTACAACTGTTAACTAATTTGCCCCCAACAATCTGGGTACTCATTTTAGTGACCTTGGAAGGATGCAAGCCTGAGTCAAGCTTGAGCCCTTTTGCTGGTCTTGAACTCACAACCTTGTGGTTTTGAGTGAGTGGCTGCAGTACAGGCATTTAACCACTGCACCACTAGGATTTAGGCCAGAGACTGCCTTTGCAGTAAGCATGCATAGAACTATGTTGCATGTTGGTTTTCCTGTCACTGGCACCAATACTTCATGATTTCGTTTGCTTCTTTTTTGGTAATTAGAGACTGGTTATGAGATTGTTCTGTGCTGTTGCTGACTAGACAATGTCGGTAAATCTAGTATCTTGTTTAGAAAAATAAATTCCTGATTACAAGTAAAGTTCATTTCATTCATATTGTATATGACTAACAATTAATAGCGCATTACTAGTCTGTTGATCAAGTTCAGATACAGTATCTTGGCACCGGGCTGTTGCCAAACCATGGGTATAGCCATTGCTACTGGCAACCGTAGCTTTCTTTTAAACCCAGATTTTGAAACTGGGAGTCAGCTTTCAGCCTCTAGTCAGAACAGAAATGATGTTATGTATCCATAAATTATTGTTCAGTGACACATGTAATAGTTCAGTTATCTCATGCACACACCTCCCAGCACTATTTGGCTTTGTGTTTTCCATGTGGGAATTGTTAGGCACAGAAATAGTAGAGAATGTTTAAAAGTAGAATTCTGGTGGACAGAGCCAAGAGAGAGGATAAGGAAAGGAGGTCTGTGTATGATTTCTGCAAGTTGTTGGGAAAGAATTTCTTGGGATATTTTCAATGCTTGGCATTTAATAGAAAAAAGGTTGCTATTCCTTTTTATTTTTATGGAATAATACTGATAGCTTTACATCGTTTGTGATCCTTTGTGTCAGGTTGTGAAAATAAATAAACATAACCCATTATTTTTAACTGACATGATATTCTCAGAAAGAACCATTGTGGTGTAATGGTTTTCATGTTGGACTAGAATTCCAGGGGGCTAGGGTTTAAATCTCTGGTCAGCCACAAAAACTCATTGGGTATCCTTGGGTAAGTCACAATCTCTGTTTCAAATGAAAGTGACGGTAAACCTTGACTGAAGAAATCTTGCCAAGAGAAACTCATGGTAGGTTTGTCTTTGGATTTATGAGAGTTGGAAATGACTTGAAGGCACATGCCACCACAATCAACAACAACAACAAGGAAAAGTATTCAGGAGGGAAGCTGTTGTTTTTAACTACTTTTTAAAAAAATATATACAATTCTCCCATTAATAATAGTGAGATCAGCAGACAAAACAGTAGTTGAGCAAAGTATTTGTTCAAACCAGCCTTCCTCAACACAGGTGGAAGGCAAGTCCAAACTAATTCGAGAAACATTTGCATTTATTTAGTGTGGTATCAATGCTGTGTGTGTCTCAATGGACACAGGAAGAGAAGCAGATTACAGGGTATGGTGAGTACCATGCCAGTTCCACAGATCTTGTGATAAGCAGGTGATGTGGACATGCCTTTAATTTAGAAGCAAATAAGTATGGGGGAGGGAGGGAGAGGTGGTGAGAGGGAAATAATACATTCCACTTATATCTGTGTAAATGAGACAGGAGAGAATACATTCCACTTAAGTAAAACAAATTAGCATTTCAGCAAAAAGCACTCCCCAAAATAACATACTTGCAAACCTGGAGGGTGCAGGTTGGATGTGATTTTTGGAAACTGTTATACACAAAGCTTGCAAGCTAATTATGTAGCTGCATTTACACAGGAAAAACAGGATACTGGTTGCATTACTCATAGTATAAAAGAAATGATATGGTACTATTTATAGAAAAATGTGTTAAGGTTCTTTCAGTACATTGGATTGTACTGTAGTATGTAGTTACTATACTGAGCAAGAATATACTGCTCTTTGTTTTTCTGGCTTTCTCTATTTTGCTAATATGTGTGATTGCCAAAAGAGTCAGAGAGACAGACTATTCCTGAGAAATAAATTGCTTATGTTATTTCTTAAAATTCTACTGGTAATTGGCAAAATCTGTTTGATACATGATATGTAAAACCACAGAAGTCTTTTATTAGAGTTTTTTTTAAAAAAATACAGTTTAAAACCAAATAGGATTTTAAATTAAAATATATAAAACAATTGCAACAATCCCGTACAATCCTCCCCGCGCTCTCCGGTCCTCTGGGAAGAACTTACTGCAGCCTTTAAAATCTAGGCTTGCGGCGACCTCCCAGAGGGAGTTCTCTGCTGTTGCCCCCAAACTCTGGAACGACCTGCCAGTCCGTTCAGATAACATCATTAGACAGCTTTAAAAAGCGGTCAAGACGGATCTCTTCCGGCAGGCTTTCCAGACTTAACCATCCCACCAGGTTCCCTGATTCCCATTCCTCCCGTGGCCCCATCTCAGTGATGGTCGAGGATCAACAGAGAATATCAGGGTTTTAATTGCTGTTTTATGCTTGATGTTGTGTTTTTTAATATGTTATACTGTTTAATATTGTCTTAAGGGGGGGAGGGATAAAGTGTTTTTAATTGTTATATTTTATATTTTACTGTTGTCAACCGCCCGGATTGGTTTGCCATAGGGCGGTATATAAATAATAATAATAATAATAATAATTATTATTATTATTATTATTATTATTATTAAAAGAAATACTTTAAAATCTCAAAAATAAAGTTACAAGTACAGTGGTGCCTCGGGTTACGAAATTAATTCGTAACGCGGCCGCTTTCGTAACCCGAAAAGCCTTCGTAAGCCGAATTGCCATAGGCGCTAATGGGGAAAAGCCGCGATTCCGTGCGAAAAAGCCGAAAAAAGCACCAAAAGTTTTTTCGTAACCCGAAAAAACATTCGTAACCCGAAACAATAATTCCCTATGGGATTTTTTCGTATCCCGAAAATTTCATAACCTGGGTATTTCGTATCCCGAGGTACCACTGTAGAGGAACACTGTGAATGGTGTGTAGCATAGTTTTGCGGGGGGGGGGGATCCTCAGTTCAGCATACCTTGGCAAGCCAGTGTCTGCTGGTCATCTGGATTATGCTACTCATTGTAAGAACTTGACAGCTATAATATGTGTAAATGGAATTTGCTAAGAGCAATATTTTACTTTTGGGTGCTCAGATTAGCAGCCTTCTGCATTTTCTGAAATATTGGGGGGAGGGGCTCCAAGGGACAAATCAGATAAGTTGATGTGCATTCAGATGTACAGATACAATGGAATAAGATAGACTGGGGATAGTATAGTGGTGTGGTTTGAGCATTGGACTATGACACTGGAGAACAGGGTTTGAATCACCACTCAACCATAAAACCGACTGGGTGACCTTGTGAAAGCCATGCACCCTCTGAAGAAACTTGCCAGGTGATAGTTTTCCCTTAGAGTTGCCATAAGACAGAAACAACGTGAAGGCATACAACAACCACAACAATAATAATCACGTATACAAACAGAAATCCTTGGAAGGAAAAAAACTAAGCACAAAAGGAAAGACCCTGTCAGTACCTTTAATCTGGCATGCTTATTTTCTCCTTGCAGTTGTTTTTTTTTTAAATTAAAAATATTTGAAAGTTATACCTAGGTAAGTGGTATCTGTTCTGCTTTAGGATTGCTAGTCAACCAGAAAATATCTTAGCTTGACAGTTGTCAGCTAATTTCAGGCTCTAGCATCTCCAGTTAAGAAGGATAAGGTACATTAATACATGAAACAGAAGACACCTGTGTGAGAGCCATGGAGTGCCAAGGCTAGTTAGAGCTGACAGTACTGTGGTAGATACTGTAAGGCTCCCTGTGTTCCTAATGCATCAACTGTCCACTTTTGTGTGTTTCTCTGTCATTGCATACTACAACATAAGAAGAAATTTGGCTTGCCATATCTTCCAGTCCTAGCCACAGGAGAAAACATCTTTCCTCTTGGCTTGGTTTCTGATGAAGTCCATTGGTTTGTGATGAAGTCCATTGAGTCCAAGCCTGCACCTGTGATGTGAAGTGAAGTATTGTCTTGAGATAAGGAATAAACTTTTTGCAGTTGTATTTAATCGTTTTTCTAGGTTATCTACTAGAAGAGAATGAGAGCTGTTTTTCTGCATGATTTGGGGGCATAACATGAGATTTGTTTGTTGGTGTCAGACTTTCTTTTCCTCCACATGATGAATTGCATATGAGAGTAAGGCGAGAAGTCCTTTGCAATGGATTTTGTGCAGGCATGGATGCATTTTACTGGATGAATCCCACTTTACAGTTGAAACCCTTCTGGCATGTGTTTTCCTACTTGCTTCTCCCACTGAAACCATGGGTACTATGTTCCTTGGGAAATGTTTTTGGGCACTGGGGCTGTCATGAGTATCTGGACTTTCTAATCCATAAAATAGGCATTGTTTTAAGAACCATTTACTTCATACTGCTGGTCCTTATTTCATTGGTGGAGCACATGCTTTGTGTCCTAAGGTTCATTCCCTGACATCTGGTCATTAAAAGGGCATTGGCGAGACAATACTGAACTAGAATGACAGTTTGAATTGGTACCTTAATATATAAAGGTCTTTTCTCTATGTAAATGGGAACTAGCCATTCCTCCTGAAAAAAGCACCAGTTTTTTAAATGGGACAGCCCTCTTCTGCAACAGCATAGGAGCATCTGCTTTGTCTGAAGTGGTGGATATAGCCAGATTGCCCTTTGTGATGTTGCCTTTGTTATGTTTAGTTCATCCAGGCAGCAAACAGATGGGTGACCTTGAAGAGCAGCAGTAGTAAACTATCCCTATTTCCTTTCAGGGAAGCTATCTTATTCAAGAGTGATCTTAAGCTGCCACTTGCCTTTGCTATAGTTCTTATTTTTTTTACTGCTGCCTTGTCACAGCTTCTACCCTTACCACCCAGCAAACAAAGAAGGCATACCAAAGCTTTAAAAAGGGCTGTTACAGGAGTCTTTAGTTCAGTTGTGGTGGGAAGCAATCCGCTTGCTTGAAGATCAGGAATTTTTAGTGTCAGTGTGGCAGCAAGGCATGTGATACTTTGCAGTTATTCAGATGGTGAAAAAAGTCCCAGATGAATGTGGGATTAACCTCTGTTGTTCACATGCATTTCTAATGCATCCGCTAAAAGTTTTTTGGGGGTAGGGGCTATCCAAAACCCTGCAAATCCCAGGATAATCAATCTCAGGATTCTCTCTCCCCCCCCCCCCCCCCAGTCTTCCTATTTGCATTGTTGGCTGTGTGAATAAATAATGTGAATAGACTCGGGATAAAGTGGGATAAAACTCTGTCTGCCTTGAACACGCTTCAAATATATCCACATCATCTACTCCATTTTTATTCGCAGTGCTAACACGTGTGAGTAACAGAAGTCACCAAGATGGATATAAATACTGTTCTGATTTTTAAAAAGTGTGAACAACAAAACTGAAATGCATGAATGAGATTATTTCCATAGTCTCGCTAACAAAAACAATGTCCAAATAACCCCTTTAACTACATTGAATGACTGAGTTGAAATAAACAATAGGGAGTGAATGTGTACTGGCTTCTGAATAGATAGAACGGTAAGGTCTGATGTAACTCAGGTTGAACATTGTTATATCTTTGGAACTAAGACTGAAACTTGTTTAAAGCATTTACCATATATACTCAACTATAAGTTGACCTCATGTATAAGTCGAAGGCAAGATTTAGGGCCAAAATTATGGATTTTGCTATGACCTGTGGATACGTTGATGGCAAAACTTAGGGGCACTTAGCAAAGGATCTAAAGGATGAAGCAAAGCAAAACAATGTCAAAAACTTACAAAATTCCAACAGACTTTGCTTACTCTTAAGGCTGGATGAATGAGAGAATAGAGGGGATCAGTGCTTCCAAGACAGATTATATATACTCTTGCCTTTCACCAGGGGATAGTTCTTCCTTTTAAATAAGAGTTAAGATACAGTACTTACATTGACCCATGGATAAGTTGACTCAGGTTTTTTGGATCAATTTTTTTACCAAAATTTCTAGACTTATACATGAGTATATACAGTAATTTTTTTCAGAATATAATAAACCACATTAATTTTCTGGTCATTTTAACTCTGACTCAGATCATTTTCTTTAACCCTAAATCAAGGGGTAGTTATGCTTACCATAAAAAACAGAAAACTAACACACCCTAGTCCACAGTGAGAACACCTGGAGACCCAGTCACTCCAGATCCAAGGAGGGATTCTGAAGGAGGACCATGAGCTATGGTGAGAATTACAGGCATCCAAGGCTAGGAACTGCGGGGCCAGTCTTGGAAAGGCCATATACATTCAGCCCCAGAAAACCCCATCATGGGGTTGTTTTAGGGTCACCATAAGTCAGAAATGACTTGAAGTCACAGAACAAGAACAACAATATTGTAGCAGTGTATTTGAAACTTTAACTACCTTAAATTGTCTTAAAGTAGTTCACTGAGAGGATGCCATAATATTCAGTACAAATTACCATGTCTAGCTGAACTGGATTGTTAGAAAGGTCTTGTGATTACAAGATTAAAGAGCCTTGAAGTTACAAACCTTAGCTGAAAATTTAATATCTTCTCTGTCTCTTTTAATTTTCCAGATCTAAAACTGTATGTGCTTCAGGCAAATATGCTATGGGAAACACCCTGTTGGCATGGACTAGTGGTGGACAGGGTTTTCCATTTGAAACATCTGTCTGAGTCAGTTTTAAATAGTAGGCATTAGGCAGCATTCTTATTCATCTTATGATCGTGTTCTATTTGCATAATTTGAAGCTGCTGTTTTTTCGACATTTGGTTTGCATTTATCTGCTGTTCGTCTTCAAAATATAATCTGTTTTAGAATACAGACTGGGCAGAACAGTAGCATATTGTGTATTAAATTTCTGAATAATGTAGCTTGCATAACTTTCTATCATTTCTGAATAATGTGGCTTGAATAACTTTCTATCCTTTTTTTTTTAAGGAAACCATATGCCCATTTAAAATGACATTCAGAATCGGTCTCTTTAAAAACAAATCAGTTGCAGACAAAATTAACATTTACCCTATTTGTTTGTCTATTGATTTGATTATTATCTTTTGGTCCAAATTTAACTCTTGAAGTACTTACCATAATTCCAGTCAGTCTCTCCTAGTTCTGATCTTGGAAGGACTGAGAAATAGCACCAGGCCTGATCTTAGTCAAATAGTGCCATTGTCTTGAGTGGGCCAATATCTGGCCCCTGCTCTTTTATGTAATTTTTCAAAGAACGGACAGTTAAATCAGCAAGAAAAAAACCAGGGGAGACACCACAACCCATTGTCTGCCTGCTCTTAATGCAAACAAGTCCCTTCTACAGTAAACTATGTAATCTAGATGCCACAAAGACATTTTTCTGGTTCAAACTAGCACAGAGAGCCATTTTGAAACCCTGAATAAAAAGCTTTGCTAATCTTCTCTCTCTTACTCTTGGAGTCTCCAGTGCAGCTCCCTCAGAGCTCAAGCTTATAAGATGTTCCTGGATGGACTCTCCTCAAATTGCCTGCAAGCATGCTGATGCTTGCTTTGATTCTACTGGGGGAAAAAAGAAAGAAAGAAAGAAAGAAAGAAAGTTTTTCCTAGTTCTAGTTATGGAAGTAATGCTGGATGTTTTCTAAAAGAGTGCAAAGATTCAGTGGTCTTACTAGGTTTGGTGTCAACCTGTTCAGTAACTCATGGTGTAATTCCCCCCATTGACTTCCTCCCATACTACACTTTATAGAATCCTTAGTAATGCTTTTTGTATTAATGTTACTCATGAATCCTAATCCTTGTGATTTACTGAATGTAATGGTAATAGTGGTGACAGAAACAACTAGCAAAATTAAAATTATACCTTTAAATTAAAATATCATACAGACAGCCTAAATGCATTTACATATATGTAATTTAATGTAATTGAAGTGAAAATTTGGTAAAATGTGATTTTTTTTAAAGATTTTTTTCCCCAAAAAATTAAAAACTGGGGCCTCTTCTTTCCTCATCCACTAAACCTCACCCCACTCAGCATTTTAAAGGGCACAGGCAAATACCATAGCCTGTTTCTGCCCAAAGGCAGATGTCTGAGGAACAGTGGTGTCACCCCCCATAGAATGTCACCTGGTGCAGTCTGCATCCCCAACACACCCCTAGTGACGCCACTGCAAAGACTGCATCCTTTGCAACCCATTGGGTTAATCTCTATGTTCTCATTCTTTCTTATAACCCATTTGTTATTTCCTGTAACATCACAAACCATGTCTCGAGTCAATTACACAATCAAAAGGAGATTGAAGTGCTGTTTGTGACTAATGCATTTCTTGTTTTATAATGAAATACACCTCAGATTTGGGGAAGGATCACGATATAGAGCAGATGTTGGGATGTTAAATACAGGTTGAATATCCCTTATCCAAAGTGCATGGGATCAGAAAAGTTTGGATTTCAGATTTTTTCGATTTTGGAAAATTTGTATATACATAATGAGATATCTTGGAGATGAGACCCAACTCTATGACATTATTGTGTGTTTCATATATACCGTATACACATAGCCTGAAAGTAATTTTATACACAATACTTATAAATAATTTTGTGCATGAAACAAAGTTTCTGTACATTGAACCACCAGAAAGTGAAGGTGTCACTAACTCATCCATTTATGTGGACAATTTTGAATTTTTAAGTACATTATAGTGGGCCCTTGGTATCTGCTGGGATATGGTTCCAAGACCCCTTATAGCAATGGTTCTCAACCTTCCTGATGCTTTTGAGCAACCCTTTAATACAGTTCCTCATGTTGTGGTGACCCCCAACCATAAAATTATTTTTGTCTGAGTTCCTAAGACCATTGGAAATATGTGTTTTCCGATGGTCTTAGGCAACCCCTGTGAAAGGGTCATTCAACCCCCAAAAGGGTCGTGATTGAGAACCACTGCCCTATGGATACCTAAATCCATGGCTGTTCAAGTCTTATTAAATACATTGGCATAGTAAATTGGTGTCTCTTATATAAAATGGCAAAATCAAGGTTTGTTTTTTGGAGTGTGTGTGTGTGTGTGTGTGTGTATATATATAATATTTTTAAGCCATGAATGGTTGAATCTGTGGATATGGAGGGATGACAGTATTTCAGATTTCAGACTTTCACTTAAGGGATACTCAGCCTGTATTACCTTTGGCTGTAGCTTTTGGGAGTTGAAGTCTGAAACATCTGGACAGTCGAACATTCCCCACTAGAAGGAATAGCAGCTGGTGGTTTCCATGTCATTGAGGTAGGGGATCTGTTCTGGGTTTTAGTTCATATTTTAAAGGGGCTGTCCAGATGACTCTGGGTCCAAATTGGTTTGACACCTTACATAGTATCTCTTTCAAGTTTGCACTCTGACTGGAAACCTTAATTGTAGTAACTGCCCCATTGCCATGGAACCCACTAGATGCCACTGCCTAGAATAAATATGTAGTCGTATTCAACAGAGTTCTTTTGTTTCTGAGTTGTATCTGTGGGCCCTGAGAATGGTCTCTATGTGCAAGTATTTGCATCTGCTTAGGGTAGGTGGGGTGTGACACACACACACACACACATACAGAGAGCGAGAGAGAGAGAGAGAGAGAGAGAGAGAGAGCAGATTTTTAAAAATACGTTTACGTGTTTAGTTGGTGTTGTGTATAATTCATGCTCTTCATTCATCAGGGAGACTGAGTACCAATGCAGTGAGAAACATAGAGGATTGGCCTAGATCATAAATAATATCACTTGACTGTATGGAGAATAGCAAGTATTCATTGTTTTGTTCAGATATGCAGCTTTTCTTTCAACTAGTTTTGTATAGAGATTGCTCACTGGTTCTAATTGGGGTGACATGAATTATTTTCTTAAAATAGTCTATTTTTTTTTCTGTGGGAACCCTCTTCCAAGGCAAATAGGAAGATTGACTCGGAAATTCTGTGTGTTGCACCCACACAGAGCATTCACGCCTACTGGAAATTCCACATGGTTGCCAAGGGAATATGACACACAATTACTATAACTTCCTTTAGATTGCGTGGTCTTATTTTTTGGGTTTTCTTTTGGAGGAAAATTGCCCAAAGCCCCAGTTTAGTAAAGGGATATCACATAAATCAAAGAACTATGAAATGCTTATTAAAGGATGGGAGAGATGATACAACTGAGTAACGAACTGGTTGAATGAACTAGTGAAAGGGAAAAAAGATTGTATATTAATTTTTGTGATGTATGTTTTGGATGTAGTTGCCATTCAGGAAAACCTGTTTGAGTAAAATTCATATAATTTGTATTATTAGTAGATTTGTATTGTGGGCTGATCTTGTTTCCCTGGTATCTAGGATGGTCTTAATTGAAGCAGAAAAAACAAATGAGATTCACAAAGGTTATTTATCCACTGTGTTGCTTGATCAAAATTAACATGCAAAACCTCTGACCAGGAGTGGGAAAAGTGTTTAGTTTTGCAGACTTCAACCATTCCAGAGGCCCCAAACCATTTTATCTCTCCGGTAAAAAGGGTGGATTGCTTCTCTTGGAAGCCCCCAGACATAGGTTGCAGGAGCATTTTCACTAACATAAAACAATAACCAACTTTTCAAAGCCAGCAGGGCATTTTTAGCAGCATAAGTAATTTGTTCTTGAGCTGGTTTGGTGGTGATGTTATAATGCCCATACAATAATACCATATGATCACCCCTGTTTCGTCTGCACAGGTGCAAGACTTCACATTGACAGGATGCTAGGGCTACAGACTACCAAGGTGCAGAAGTTAAAGCATTATTTTGCTGTTTTTAAAGCATTATAAAACATAATAGTGCTACTGTGTGGAACAGTAGGTCATCATAGTGCTTTTGTCTTGTTCTCTGCCAATAAATAGTTTAATATTGGAATTGTAATGTAATGGAATTGGCCCTAGTGTGATAATCTCCACTGTCCCACCTTTTAGCCAAAAGATCTCCCAGAGTGGCTTAGAAATGGTAATTTTCACATGTAGTGCTATTGATAGTGGAACCAAGCATAAGTTAGGCCTAGGACAAAAAATAGATTCCCTGAAGTTTGACACACCAATCAGAGAAAGCAATGGCAAACGTCCTCTGAACAAATCTTACCACGAAAACCCTATAATAGGGTTGACTTAGGGTCTCCATAAGTCAGAAATGACTTGAAGGCACACAACAACAACAAAAACAACAACGTAATTCTTAATGGATTTCAAATGTGGATATTGAGGGGCTGTGCATACCTCCCATTTTACAGTCAGGTTGGGGCTGCAAAAAGAAGCTGCAAATAGTGGCATCTTTTTGCACCCTGCAAAAGGCGCAATAGCTGCAGTGTTGCGGCTTTACGGCACTCCTTCAGTGCTGTGGCATGTGAACGCGGCACCAGAGGAGCGCCGTGCGCCATTTGGTGTGGTGCGCAGCATCACACCAGCCTGAAGGTGGAGCCGGGGCATGCGTCATGTAGACACTACACCCAGACTCCACCCCCAGTCCGGCCCATGCTGCTGCACAGCACCTGAGTTAGCTAATACCTTATAAAGTATAGTTGGGGCTAGGGGCTTCTCTTACCTTTTCTGTGCCATTGTTTTTAAGACATCATTCATCAGGGGTTCTGGCCTGTTTATTATTCTTTTTGTCAGGAAACACACTTGCCTTTTTAAGGTGTGTAAATGTGCAGATATGTGCAGATAACAGTTACAGACCAAGTGGCTGTTTGTAAGACCATTCCAAATAACCCTTTGTATTCTTTTCATAATTTTTATCTGATCTGTTCTGATCACATGCAAACTATAGGTATTTTACTTTAAAGGAAGATATTTCTATTCTGAAAGGAACAACAAACAGAGAACAGATGTATAACTAAATAACCAGGTCATCCAGAAAGCATTAATTCGCATGATTGTCCCTGCATGTGATGAAGATCATAATCTGTTTACTGTTCATTATTTTAGTTGGACATGATGCAAGCAAAACTTTGTAGCTGGATTTTTACTTTTATAGTCACTGGGGGATATGGGAATCAATCTTGTTGGTTCCATTGTGTGTTAAAGTATAAATATTTTTATTGTTCTTTTCTAATAACAGGGGGAAGATAAATTATTAAAGCAGTGTATGTTTTGTACAGTTGGCCCTTCTTATACAGGGATTTTTAATACATGGATTCAAGCATCTGCAGTTTGAAAATGTTCCAAAAAAGTATAAATTTCAAATATTAAACCTTGATTTTCCATTTTTTTTATAAGGGACACCATTTTGCTATGTCATTATATTTAATGGGACTTGAACATCCACGGATTTTGTTATCCACAGGGGATTTTGGAACCATACCCCAGCGTATAACAAAGATCCCCTGTACTAAAATGTTATTTCCTTCATGATGAATTTTATTCTAATTCTATTGTGGATTTCTGCAAGTTCTTTCGGTTGTAATATGAAATAAAGTGGAAGACTGAGAATTTCATCCTGGGAAAAGATGCTGTGATGTGTCTGTCTTATCTTGCTGCTCTTTTTCTTAATCAGGCCATGGAGAAACAAAACTATCGTATAGGAAAAATTAATGTTGGATCAGCTATGAGGTGTAGCTCAGATAGCCCTTTGATTTATTTGATCAATAGGCCAGGAATTGATTTTTTAGGTGTGCCTTGTTGGCATTATATTTGAATATCAGTAATTAATACTATTCTCTCTCTCTCTCTCTCTCTCAAAAACAAAAAAAAAATAGAGAACCTCAGAGAAAAGGTAATCCACATGTGCATATTTTTTCTCTCTGTCTCACAACTTCAAAGCAACAAGAAGGAAGCACACAAAGCAAGAAGGTTGGGAATTTTGTTCTTCCAGGAAAAGCTACCTGCAGGCTAAAGCAAAACAACACATATTTCCCTGACCAGTATATTATGGAGTAGATATTATTACTAAACTTCTAAGTTTTGATTGTCACTCTGGAGTTGTTGTTGCTGTTGTTTGCTGTCAGTTTCTGACTAATGACAACCCTAAGGCAACCATTCCCTCCTGTACGTTTCCATGGCTGAATTAAGATTTGAACTGTGGTCTTCAGATTCATAGTCCAATACTAAACCACAACACCATGCTGGAATACTGATTTCTATATTATGTTTGCTTATATTTTGTTTGCATTAAATAGTTCTCACGAGTGGTGAATACTAGCGTCACCTAATCCCACCACATTGTGTAGCAGCAGTAACATCATTTGATCTATTTTGTAAAAGTGAAACTTGATTTATGTGCCCCCCTTACATTTTGTAGATGCTTTTTAAAAGGAAAGTCCGGGAAAATAGGAAGGTGCCAGGTGTTCTGAACATTTTGTCTATTAAAAAGAAAACTATAAAACAGTGCAGTGGGTTTGGACAGCTAGGATGCACAAATCATTGTCTCTGTTGTGCGAGTCCCTTGAAGAAGGCCTTTTTATTTAAAAATAAAATAAAATAAAAAATCCATGGCTCATTTCACACAATGTGGAAAGAGAGGGCTAATAATCCTTAGGGAAATGGTCACATGCAGTAATCTGTTGGCTCTTCAGAGTAAATGGAAGGCAAAATGTTCTTTTACTGTTGAAAAAAACACGTCTGTGAAAAGATTTATGTTTTGTATACACACACTTCAAAAGAACATGTTTCCCCATTCCATAAATGATGGTTCTTCTTGTAAATAATAATTTCTTCAGCATGTATGGAAATGGAATTAGATCTGATGCAGCTTCCGTGTAGTTAGGTAGTTTTACTTTTGACTTCACTCAGATTTGAATCAGGCCTTTAAAACCCTGGCACCCCTAACCAGGAACTCCTGTTATTAATTTACCAGTCGATCTTTACACCCTTAAGATGTTCTTTCCACAAGACCTCGATTACCAGCTGGCTGTGTAGTCTAGGCACAAAATAATCCTATAGGGAATGTTAGTGTGTTTTGCCCAAGTTAGGCATTTTTAATGGCTCTTATTTGAGCAACTGAAGTACAGTTGTGCATTGGCAGCCAGTGCAGTTAGCACTGAGCTGTGGAATTTTTTGACAAAATAAATTCTCCTTCTCAGTGTGACTCCCCCCTGGGGTAGGAAAAACTCGTAGCTTAGTTGGTACTCTGACACATTTTAGCTCAATTACCTCATTTTATGAAGTTTTAATGGTTTCAGTACTACGTGAAGGCAAGAGTGTTCCCTCACCTCTCTGTCTGTCTGTGCCCCCCTCCCCGCCTTCTCTGTGTGCTTTGGAATCAGTTGTGTTCCTCTGTAATTCTTTGAAACAGCTTGGCAGGGCAAACTAGAAGAGCAATTCAAAAAAGCAATGACAAACCTAAGCTATCTTAAAAGAATGTTGTTACATTTTCAGGTGATTCTGTAAATATATATAATTTAATATACAAATATTTTTGTTAAAAAAATTTCTATCCTACTTTTTGCCAGGCAGTCAAAGTGGCATACAACAAGCTAAAATACATCCATATATACATTGTACTTTCCCTTAAAACAAGATTAAACAATATAAGATTAAAACGAACATGCTAAAATCCCATTAATCCAAATTAAAAAACACAAAGTTTTGGAACAATTCCTTGAGCCTCCTTTATTTTACAAATAGTAGTAGCAAGTACACTTCTATACTGCTTATCAGTGAACTTGGCACTCTAAGTGGTTTACAGTCTATAAGCCACTTGGCCCTAACAAGCTGGGTACTCTTTTTACTGACCTACAAAAGGATGGAAAAAGACCCTTAGGTGTGGCCTAGGACAAAGCCAAGGGAGGATGGTCTTCTTAATCTTGTCAATGTTCTTCATAGCCATTAATATCTGTGACTGTGCAGAAGGAGTTGACATACCTCGTCCTGGATTTGATTTGTCCCGTATAGTGATTTGCTGGTGAACCAGCTTGTGGAATTAAGAGATTCATAGGTAGGAGCCACCATAGCTGATGAAATTCTCTCATAGGGTTGCAGAAAAGGAAGCAACACTTCGTGGTGAAAGTTACTTTTATAAAGCTAGTAGGACATTCTCCATAGAGGTAATGTTGCACTTCTGGCCACAGTTATGTATACTTTGGTTATGTGCTGGTGTGGTCTGTTGAAACATATTCTGTGTTGGGTTATTTTTACAAAGTTTCTAGAGTTATGGTAAACTGGGCCCACCAGATGGCAGTATAGTTAGAGTCTTGTTTGAAGCTGCTTTCTTTTAAAATAAGTGTGTGTGCATATATTTCAGTTTTTCCCCACAAAGGTCTTCTTAATTAAGCTGTACAGTAAGATGTTTTACATACATTCTTAATTATCTGGTGTATGAGTTCCCATAGCCACACCTGCAGTTATTTTGGCCAATTAAATGTTAACTACTATTGGGCAGGGGGCTTATCTATGTCTATGTTGGTCTAATACCACATTCAAATCAGCTATTGCTCTATTTTGAGAAGGAAAATAATATATTTGGTTTCCAGGCATGTCCACAATTGATACCTGTGTGGTGTACATTCTAGGTTGTGATTGACTCCATGTCCATCACATGAGAACCCTGCATTCAGTTTTAGGACAGAAAAATGTCCTTTGCCTTTTCCTGATCTCTGCATTTTGATAAGGCAGATCTGTAATAAAAATATACTGTAAGCATGCTTGGATGGACATGTCTTCACTGCTCTATGTTCCTGTGAACCAGGTTTCCAATCTTATGGAGCAGGGTAAATACACACAGCTGAATTTTACATATAAGCACAGGGGAGTTGGGAGTGAAGGGGTCAGTGTTTCAGCATGTGTCCCCCAGTTGTTCCTGTTTAGCTTTTAAAACTGAGGGTTAAATAGGACTTATGGAGAGTAGTGAATAGAGTGTTAGTCTAAAATAGAGGTGACTTTCATTCAGCTTAAATATGAAACTAACTGAATAGCCTTGGGCTACCCATAGTCAGCACAGCCTACCTCACAGAGTTCTTGTGATGATAAAATGAGGACAGGAAGGGAGCAATGTAAACATCTGTGAGTTTCTTGCAGGAAGGACAGGATAAATACACAAAATAATAATAATAATTGATAGCATTTACACTCTTTAGCCATCTGCATGGAGAATTAAGAACAGATTCTCTTGAGACTGTTCTTGCTTGCCACCATATGTGACTATGCATACAGACTTGAATGATAAACAGTCATAATTTTGTATTTTTTTGGGTTGTGGGAAAAATTGTTGAGGTGCCCGAAGAGTATCTTTTCTCCCTAGCAGTAAATACCAGAAATGTTGGTCATGGAAAATATAGGAGTGAGAAAGCAATACTCAACAGAGTTTACCTTAAAAAAAAATTATGTTTAATTTGTCATGCCACCAGCAGGCCAAACTAGATGAAAAGAACAGACTGTGTCTTATCCATATCCAAGGCAATTTCATGAGGCAAAGAAAAGTTGTTTGTCTAGTTTGAAAGTTATCTCTCATTGCTAAATGTCATCAGTTCAGTGTAAACGCAGTGGATTATTTTGAGTTTCCAAAAAACCAGCTGGCAGTCATGTAATGAAAAACCTTAAGCAACATCTTTGTTTACCATCCCATAGTTAACTCTTTCTGTGATAAATCATAATGATTAGAATAGCAGTTGCCCTGATAATGTTTCTCAAATCACAGAGTACTGTTTTTGTTTTTGTTTTTTGTTTTTCAGATTAATATGTCTTGCAATAGATTGTCAGGATCTTGAAAATAATTGTGCTCTCCACTGCATTTGTGTTCATGGTTTTCATATATCACAAAGTATCCAAATGACTGTATCTCTCTTTTTATTTATAAGATTCATAGTCATCTCCGTCTCTAGCATGTCAGTGAATCAAACGCAGAAATACTAGTTGTGCCTTCTTCTGCTTACTCACGTACTCACTTTCTGCTGCCACAACTCCCTCTGTGTACAGTGGCTGATGGCTATATTACAATAAACTTGACCTGACTTGACTGCCTCCTTGGGCTGGGAAACAAAATAGCCACAGCATGTTGCCTAGGACAGGAAAAGGATGCTCTGCTTCTTTCCCTGGTACCTTTCTGTAGGCTGCTTTGTCCCTCAGCCAAAGAAGAAGGGATCCAGTGGTAACACTAGGCCAGCCTAGTAACATTAGGTTATCAAGCTTCTAAGTCTCATGAAAAGATTTTGGAACCATAACAGCTGTTTGTTGTTAAGAAAAGAGATAAGAAGCTTGACGTAAAGAAAATGGAAAATTTATTTGTATTGCAGGAAGAATTAGTATTCATGTCCTGATAGTAAAATTGGTGAATCAGAGAAAACACTGTAGCATAATAAATTGAGTTCTATAAGCATCTCATGGTTGGATTGACCACCAACAGTGCTATGATACTGCATCTGTAATGAGGTTAATGTTTTACTAATGGTTTGCAAGACCTGACTGCAAAGCCTGTCCTGAAACTATCTGTGGGTTAGCATTAACATCCCTGTTCTGGGTTAAGTTTCAAAAAGGAAGAGAGGGAATTAATACAGAGGAAAACTAGTAAAAGAAGTAGAGAGCCCAAGCCTTCTCCATAGTTATGTAGAATCATAGAGCTGGAAGAGACCTCACATTCTAACCCTCTGCCATGCAGGAATACACTATTAAAGCACCCCGACAGATGGCCATCCAGTCTTTGTTTTAAAACCTCCAAAGAAGGAGACTCTACCACTCTCTGAGGGGCTATGTTCCACTATCAAACTGTCAGGAAGTTATTCCTAATGTTTGGTTGGAATCGCTTTTCCTGTAGTTTGCAGCCATTGCTCTGTGTTCTAGTTTCTGGAGAAACAGAAACAGGGATTCTAACTGCCATGAAACTGCTTATCTGTCCTTGTATCAACCTTATAATTTAACCCTTTGTTAATGGAGAATAAAACAAAACAGTTCAGCTTAACAGCTATAGTCTCTCTCTCTCTCACTCTGTGTGTGTGTGTGTGTGTGTGTGTGTGTGTGAATTAGAGACACAACACTTTGAATTATTTCTAGGATGATTGTTATTCAGGTGGTTATTCAGGACCAGATGCTCTATACCGGTCAGCTTACATTGTGAGCTCTAAAGAGATCCAATTGGTCCATTTCCTGGCTTTCTGGGGAGGGGAGGGGATCTGGAAAAAATTAATATATTGATATCAGATAGTATTTTTTTTAACAGGGGGGCTGATTTGTATATCTTTCCCCACAGATATTCAATATATATATTTTAAAACCCAGTTGAAGTGTATTTATGCATGCTCCATTTTACCTTGGATGATCGTTTTCTCTAACAGAATGTTAAGAATGTGTTTATTAGGAGTGTGAGTAGATGTATGAAGTGGGAGTGAATGATCACTGGTGCTTATAACGCTATTAATATCAAGAGAAACAATGGAAGAGACATAGAATTATGCCAGTTATGAGATTCCAGAGTCTAATATCTTCCAGAAGCTTCACAGTATACCATGCTAGATTGCATGGCAACTCCTGCTGCACTCAGCATTTGCTGTGCACTCTGTGGTAGTCCTGATTTCTTGAATGCCAGTGTCCTGCTGCTACTTTTTGTTTACAGAAATTGTGGCATATAGAGCTGATTGCCTCTGAACATTTGTAGGTTGTCAAGCGAATTCTTTCTTGACCACTCCAGAGACAGGGGAGTTACCATAAGTGTCCTGAACCTCACTGTGAATCTGTTAATTTTTAGTGATGTTGCACATCCTGGGTTTCACTCTCCTTAAAATGTGGCTATATATTATACAGTTGGTAGTTATCTGACCAAGGAATGGAAAGATCTGTTTTGGTCTGGCCTGGCTAGTTTGTACAGTACCTGGGAGTGAGGTGGGAGGTTCAATTAACTTTATGAAACTGCAAAGGCTTTGCTTTAAGTGAAAGGAGAATTATATGTACTTTTTGTACTAAAGTTCAGAAAGGGAAGCTTGTTTGTTCAGGAGCTCCATATGTACACTGAAATACTGAATTGAGGCAAGCACATTTAAATGTCTACAAAAAGATAAATTCTCTTAGTTTGGTCTTTGAGTACAGTAGTGGGAGGTGAGTAAGCCTGATGGACTATTTCTGTCAGGCTTTCTTTGCCTGTACAGTAAGTTATTCATTCCATGTATCAAGTTCTTATATTTATTCCTACTGCAAATTCTGAAGCAACTTATAAGAAGGGATACACAAATTCATAAGCAATAGTAATAATTAACACGAACAATAGTAAGAACATAACCTCAAATAAATATATTAATAAAAATGTTCATTGACAATGTGAAGATTGAATAACCAAATATTCTCACAACCTAAAATTCGCACTTAGTCCTTCCTCAGCCAGAACTGAGTTCCAGGAATGTGTGTATAGGAGGTCTTTACATAAGAAGAACTGAGTATAAAATAATAGATTTCCACCAGCAGTTTCCCATTGTCCTACATTCACATAGGAAAACATATAAGTGAGAATTCCATAGAATACTGTTTTATCATCCATGAGTTAGTGTGTATCTGTTTGCAGGCTGCCTCTTTGCGTCCGTAATAGGGCCTGAATGCAGTTGCTGACCTGATTAGAGTGGATCCATTGGATCAGTAGAACTGACATAGAGGTTGCCATATCAAGTCAGTGGGTAATTTAATTTGTAATTTAACTTAAAAAAAGATAGGCCAGGGGTTTGGTGCAGAACTAATGTTAAACTTTTTCTTGCTGGTGAGCTCCTCCTGCCGGTGAGAGTTGGCATGTGGCAGTGATCTGGCAGTATTGTTTGGAAAACATGCTCGTGAATGATCGGTCAGGGTTTTATAGAATTATGGCTTACCATTTTGTGCAAATTTGACCAATAAATCTCATGTATTCTAGAGTCTTGAAAAAATAATTTTGTTGATGCCTGTATATCAAAAATTACTATTGATTAAGAAACAGCAGATGTTAGTATTGTTAATTGATACTTCCTGGGGCAATATTTCCATGGTGCTTCAGATACAACCATAAATATTTATTGAAATTTAGTTTTCAAGAATGAATTTGTATCACAAAAGTCTGTCTAAATACTGTATATACTCGACCATAAGTTGACCTCATATATAGATCAAGGGCAGGTTTTGGGGCCAAAATTATGGATTTTTATATGACCCATAGATAAGTCAAGGGTAAAACCTAGGGGCATTTAACAAAGGAACTAAGCGATTAAGAAAAGGAAAATGGTGCCAAAGAATTTACACAATTCCAGCAGGCATAACAGTTTGTGCTCACCTTAAAAGCTGGATGGATGAGATAGTAGAGGGAGGTCAGTGCTTCCAGAACAGATTACATTCTTGAGTTTTACCAGGGAATGGTTCGTTTTTAAATAAGATTTCAAGTATAGCACATACATTGACTCATGGATAAGTTGACTCAGTTTTTTGGGGGTCAATTTTTTGACTAAAATTTCTAGACTTATACATGAGTATATACAATAATTAAACACTCCTTCTTCCCAAATATCTGGAGACATTTTCATCATTCTATGGTACTAGGCCTGTTGTTTTGTTTTTCTGCCTTATTCACACATAACTGAGGGGATATATGGAGAGTGGAATTTACTGTCTTTATGTAAGAGTAAATCTGTATTATAGTTTTTTTCAGAGTATTATCTGAAAAGCTAATAGCCTAATTGCTTAATTAAGGAACAAAGAAACATTAGGATTAGGATTTTGCCTAGGCTCTAAATCTAGCTAGTAATTAATTACTAGTAAATCCTGAACTCAAACATTTCCTTACCATTACCCTTAACAGTGTTGATAGTTCAATTCACACAAAACTCTGTAATGTTACATGTTGTGTTAAAGGTTGTCCCTGTCTATTTCAACTTTGAAATGCCAGAACATTGCAGTTGGTAATGGCCATTCATTTAAAAAAAATAAATAACATGGGTATGCGTATGGTAGCCCATTTTGTGGTTAATTCAAGCTTTACATCTACCTTGGGCTGTAAATGACAGAGTGCTGATCCAAGACCCAGATATGTGTGAAGCTTGCAGAACAATCTTCAGTGATTAGAGTAACCCAAAGTAGTGTTTGTATTGATTTGTAGCTGGTACACTTGGAAGCTGGGGGAAGTAGCCCATGAAAAAGAGAAACACCACCTCTCATGATTGTGGAGTGGGAAAATCCCTTGATTATGGGATTATAGAGGTGTCCCTTAGGATATGCAGGCCATAGTCACTGAAGTTGTTGCTTCACTCAGAACCTTTTCACACTACATATTTATTGCACTGTGATCCCACTTTAAATGCCATGCTTTCAGTTTATTGAATCCTGTGCTCTGTAGTTCATTGAGGTGCCAGAGGAACTCTCTGACTGAAAATTCTAAATACCCCTCCACAAACTGCAAATCCCAGGATTCCACAGCTATGATGTTTAAAGTGAAATCATAGTGCTATATTTGTGCAGTGTGAAAGAGACTTCAGACTGGGCAAACCAATTCTGACAACTGGAAAACACTTCTTTGAAGGCATTGGTGGCTGTACCAACCCCTGCAAAGCATATGTTTGCTAGTTATGGTAGGTGGAAAGCTGTATAACTGTGCTACTATTATTGTTCCAGTACCATATACACCTATGCAGTGAATATTTGAATGGATTATGGCATTCTTGGAATTGTGTTCCAAAACACCTAAAAGACACCAGGTTGTCTACTCTAGTTGCCCAAGGTCAAATGTAATTTAAAGTGTCTGATACAAAATCACTTGTGGAGTTTGAGCCAAGTACATGTTCATTTGGGGAATTAAGTCCCACTGTTGGATTTGTTCTTGTATATGTATATTTATGTAGTTTTGAAGTCTTTCTTTTCATTGAATGGGTAAAAAAGGCACATACTTCATAAAATCTTGGATTTTGTAAGGAGTTTGTGCTTTGCACAACTTTTTAATGAAAAGAACTAACAAATGATTATCACATCCCACACTCCCATATGCATTATTATGACTTCAGAGAGAAGTGTTATGACATGATGAGCTCTGCCAGCATTTTTATTCCTCATCAGGACAATCTCTTGTTCATAATCTCCTCAAGAGGTCTTGGAATTGAAAACATCTGTTGAAAGTAAAGATCACAAAATCTCTGAAAAACGGTTAGCCCCATCCAAAACTTGTTGTACCTGTAGCTCAGCGAGCCTTAATGACAGATTGCATGGATGCTTTATGCACCTGGATATGCCAGGAGGAGACAAACCCTGAATGCTTTACTGTGTCCTTTCATTGCTAAGTCTGTTGTGTTGCACCATCTAGACTACTACTGTGCTGTCACTCCTTGCTCCCTCTGCCTATATTCTCTTCTTATCCAAATAAACACACATCTGCTAAATTACCTCTATGCTGTGAGCATGTCTTCCGCCTCTTAAGTATGTACTTGACTGTTTCTTGCTTTATATTCCAATGTAAAGCCACAGCACTTTATTTTAAGGTTGTTCATCTTTGTGTCCTTGACTCTTTCTGCCCCCATACTTCCTGGCTTGTGCTCTAGGCTTTGTGTAAGCACATCCACTTTTGGTTTCCTTTGTTCTCTACTCCCTCTCTCACTTTCAAATAATGTGTTTCAAGGCCTTGGAACAGTATCACTTCTGACATCCATCAAGCCAACTCCCTGTCCTCTTCCAAATCCTCTTTTGGCTAGACTCTTGGTCAGACTTCCTTACATCTATGTAAGGGCTGACACAAACATTCACTGGAGGAGTTGATATTTTGCTCATTGTGGAATCACAAACTCCCTTTTAATATATATAAAAAACCCATTTTCCTTATCTTAAGAAATTACTACATGCAACCTCTGCCACTTCATTCAGCAAATATGTGAGTAGAATTCTGTTTCACTTTGAAATGAATGGGATTGACTTTTTAATCATCCTATGAATGTAAAAAGATGCCTTATTTTGACAGGCTGTTAGACATGTAATCTTTCTTAGCTCCTTGTAGATAATTTGTATAGAGTTCAGTCCAGGGCCTTTGTTTATCCAAATATGAGCTCTTCTACTAAACTATGCCCCCTTCAAGCCAGCTGCAATGCTACCTGGAGCCAGTGGACCTAGACATGGTGGTACATGAGCTGGTAACTCTCATCTCGATTTCTGCAACACACACTACATGGAGCTACCCTTGTGCCAAGTTCGGAAGCTTCAACTAGTACAAAATATGGCAGCCAGGTCGGTTGCTAGTAAATCCAGATTTGACCACGTTACACCTATTTTAAAATCCCTCCACTGGCTGCCAATCAGCTTCTGAGTGCAGTACAAGGCGTTGGTTATCACCTCTAAAGCCCTATGTGGTTGGATCCAGCTTACTTGTGAGAATGCCTCCTTCTCTATAATCCATCCCGCACACTCAGATCCTATGGGAAGAATTTACTCCAGCCAAAGACCAGGTTGGCTGCGGTTTCCCAAAGGATGGTTTCATTGGCTGCTCCAAAACTGTGGAATGATCTGCTGGAGAAGATTCGTCATGTTACTACTCTTGACACCTTTAAAAAGGCTGTCAAGACAGATCTCTTCCATCAGGCCTTCCCAGATTGACCTGCCAATGAAAGATAACTCTGTCCATCCCTAGTTGTTCTACTCCAGTTGCCCATCTTTTAATTGATTTATAACTAATTTTAATCTTGAACTTGTAACTTGATTGTTTATTTTGATGTTGGTGGAGGGTTGTGTTGTGTAATGTTGATTATGTTCTGCAATGTGTTTTTACTTCTTTTCATTGTAACCCGCCTCAATCCGTAGGGAGAGGCGGGATATAAATATTATTATTATTATTATTATTATTATTATTATTATTATTATTATTATTATCCTAAGTAACAAAGTGATTTGAAATCAATATATTTCACACACAGAGCCAGTGTGGTGTAGTATTTTAGCTCTGGATAGAAGTATGGGACACAAGGGTTCAAATCCCTATTTGACCATGGAATTCCATGACTTTGTACAAATCACACTCTGTCAGCCTAAGAGGAAGGCAGTGACAAACTTCCTCTGAAACAATCTTGAAAAGAAACAAATAAACCCCATTATAGGGTTGCCTGTCAGTTGCCATAAGACAGAAATTATTTAAGGGCACACAACAGACAGACACACACACATTTCACAGAGACCATTCCTTACTGCACTGTTTGGTACAATATGCTCTCTTTATCAATAAAACCAATCACCCACCATCACTGAAACAGCATACCTCCAAAGTGACCTGAAGCAGCTTTATTTTGGCCTGTCTGTACTGGCCCAATGCCATCCAAAAAGCTCTCTTCATAGTATTTCTGTTGATGTTGCTATTGGAATATGTACCTGTATATATAATCTCATGGCAGTAGAGTTTCTGTTATCTTGTGCAGAGTATGGGGGGAAAACGTTTTTAAAATAATTTGTTCCTGTTACTAACAGTATTCTCCTAATATGATCACTTGTTGCAATGTTGAAAATGTATTGCTGCCATTTTCCCCCCTGTTACTTTCTGTTAATTGGTGCCGAGGATTTAGAATTATTAAAACAGTGGCATAAAACTTAGAAAATTACTGTCATGATATCTTTAAAATATCGCAAAAAAGATTGTATGTACAGCGCTGTGTAAATTTACAACGCTTTATAAATAAAGGTTAATAATAATAATAATAATATTAATAATAAAATGTCCCTTTGAAAAGTTACAATTGAAAATTACTGGAAAACATTATTTGTTGCATCTCTCCTACTTACTTCATTACATTTAAAACGTAACTTGGTTACAGTATATCCTTTTTACCTAAAGATAATTATCTACAGGTGCATCTCATTTTCTTCAAGCTCTGGTACAGCACAGGTATTCCCATTAGTAAAATTCACAGTGCTTAAAACTTTTAAGCATAATCTATCAGGTTGTTGGGGTTTTTCTTCTTATATATGAGCTACCAGAAGATTGTAAAGCTGCTTAATGTAGTTTCTTAAATTAGCTGAAGCAGATATCTCAGGATTAGTGATGATTCAAATCTATAATTGTACTATCTAGGTTGTTTTGGTCTGGTAGTGGCATTATAAATAGAAGGCTTAATGCTGTAATTAGATGAAGGGGAATGGAGGAGTCCAGATGTACAAGTTGTCTGTATGTATGCTTTGGGGGAATCCACAAGATTTAAATGGTGGCAGTGAAGAAGAAACAGCATGTGTCACACTTGGGGTAAGCCTAACAATTTTGATGCTTAGTGCTAAAAACATTAAAATGATGAAAAGGCATTATATGTTTTAGACTTAGGGTTTGAACTAATGTTCTAAACAGTGTAGACAGGTTGACATGAAGATAGATTTATATCACTGGTTAGCTGGAGAGAACCATAATGTTACAGAGCATCTCATATTTTAATCTCTGTTTTGTTATGGCTTAGCGCTGAAATGTAACCATACTTGGCGAAAGTTTATGTTTACATGACAAATGAAAATTGTTATTTAAACTGTAGTTGCCTTTCACATGATTTAACTGGGAACTTTTGATAACCTAAAAAGATAGCTTAAAAGACAGACTTATAGCACAGGTTGAGTATCCCTTGTACAAAAACCTGATATCCAAAATGCTTTAAAATCAAAAACTATTTTCGTGGGTGGCAGAGATAGTGACACCTTTACTTTCTCATGTACGCAAATTTTGTTTCATGCACAAAATTATTAAAAATATTGTATAAAATTACCTTCAGCCTATATTTATTAATACATGAAACATAAGATAATTGCATGTTTAGGCTTGTGTCTCTCCAAAATACCATGTTATATATATTCAAATATTCTGAAATACAAATAAATAAATCCAAAATTCAAATCACTCCTCTTCACAAGGATTTCAGAAAAAGGATACTCAACCTGTAATTCTTTCTGGCTATGAATTTTTGAAGAATGTTGGAATTTCCTCAAAATACTTAGATCAGGGCTGTAGTTTATGATCGATTAATGGTATTCAGTCATTCGTAATGGTGTGCTGGCTTATAGACACGAATTACAAATAAATTATACCTTCTGTTACTTCCCTGTGCTGAAGATTTGACTTGCCCATGTTAGATGTAAACTAACTTTTGAAATGTCCTTTAAGAATTGTCTTGACTGTATACTCAATTATAGCATTTGTTACGGCAATAATATATGAACAAAAAGGTGGCATGTTCCTGCCTCACATGCATCTTTTATGTACAGATAGAAGACTGAGGAGTAATGGTGCCATACCACTAGCACACTCTTCCCTCAGTAGTTCTTTGTTCCTTTGGAAAATTGGCTCTGGATGATTTCATAGCCCCCCAGAGAGCAGTTATGGGACATAGAAGATTTTCACACAGCATCATTATATTGTTCCTTGATCATCCCAAAGTGTAGTGGAATCATCTTAACAGATAGACGGTTCCAAAAGATTTTCACATGAGGCTGTTAGTGTTCTTAAATCATTGCTAAATCGTTCTTAAATCGTTGTGTCCAGTTTTGAAATCATTTTGTAATCATTTATTGCTGAATTCTGATATATCAACGTTTTAAGAACACTAACAGCCTTATGTGAAAATCTTTTGGAATCGTCTATTTGTTAAGACGATTCCACTACACTTTGGGACGATAAAGGAATGATGTAACGATGCTGTGTGAAAATCATAGAGAACACTGCAGTGGAGAAGGGGAATTGGCACTTTGTGTTTCTACTCAATTCCACTGTTACGCCAGTGAAAGCTCAGTGTTGGATTGTGCTCCTACAGAATAATTGCCCATTTATTCAAAAATGTGTTTCCTTTAATTCCATACAGTACACGGAACTGTAAGCTTGAAGTAGCCTAAAAATTAATTGTTTTATAGTTCTGCTTGGCTACAAAGAACATACAGTATGTGTGTGTACACATGTGCTTTTCCACCAAATATTACTGTTCATTTATCCACATTGAAGAATACTATATTGTGGTGGAGGGAAACACATTGCAAGGAATGACCACCAGACACCCAATTATTGAAGGAAAATGGCCACAACTTTATTGAATACAGCTGACAGATAGAGTTGGCCCAAAAATGCATGAGGTCTGGATCTGGCATTCATAAATTGACCAAACCCTGTTGATTGGCGAGCCAAGTTGCCTGGTCATGGTCAAGCTTCCAGATGACAGGAGGGGTACCCACCTCCCAGGCAGCCATTTGAGCACATGTTCACATTTCTACCCCTTGTCACCAGGGGACACTGATCTGACATCGCCCCTGCAATGGAAATGCCGATGCCGCCACACCCTCAGCATCCCCATGTCACCTATGGACTCCGATCCAGTGTTCCGCATCACCTGAAACTACGCCCACCAGATCTGAGACTCATGGCCTCATTTGGAGTACTGCATTCAATTGTGGGTGCCCCATTTTAGGAAAGACAAGTTGGAACAGGGTCAAGAGAAGGGCAACAAGGATTATAACAGGTATGGAGAACAAAACATAGGAGGAAAGGTTGAGAAAGCTGAGCGTTTTCAGATTGGTGAAGAGAAGAATGAGAGGTGACATGTTTGCACTCTTTAAATACCTCAAGGGCTGTCAAAGAGAGGAGAAGGCAGGCCTGTTCTCTGCTGCCCTGAGGGTAGGACCAGGCCTAATGGTCTGAAGTTACAGGGGGATAAATTCTGATTAAATATTAGAAGGAATTTCTTGACAATAAGGCTGGCATATTAGTGTAATCAATTGCATAGAGAGGTGGTAAGATCTCCTCTGGATACCTTCAAGAAAAGAGTGGACAGCTACCTCCTGGAGGATGCTTCAGCTGAAGATCCTGCCTAGAATAGGGATTGGAGTCCATGCCCCATGAAGCCACTGCCAACTCCATGATTCTATATGAAACCAACAACAACAGCATACACACAAATGAGTGATGGACTTATCTGGATACCTTACTAATGTGTAGTGCTCCCCCACCTCCATCTAAATATACATGTCCAGCCAAGCAGGATTTCAAATAGAGTAATTTTAAAGCATTTCAAACTGATGCTATAATTTATCAAGAATCTCACCATCATATCAGAAAATGACTTTTGCAAAGAAACACCCTTGTCTCAACAATTTTAACAAAGAGTTGACTCTTAAAATAACTTGGGTGTAGAGTTCTATACAATTAGACTATTTCGTATCATGCCATGTGTCTTTGTTTCAAAGTCAATATATTCCCCCAGGAATAGTTAGTCCTCGGTTATAAAGCCATACCACTCCCTTCTACTGATGAAAAAGCAAAAGGAGGGGAGGGTGGAGAGGTCAAAAGAATGACATGAGCTGCAGTTGCTAATTTTGTACAACAATGGCCAGTGTCTCAGCCTTCAAAATTACTCATTTTACCTATTTATGCCCTACTGAATCTTTGGTCTTAATCCAACATGATGCTGATACCTATGATGACACTTTCTCCTCTTGTCCCCATCATCCACACAGCAAACAACAACAAAAACCCTGCTCTGAAAAGTTTCCTCTGATTTACAGAGCAGACTTTGAAAATGTACAGAATTCATGTGTGGGTGGTGGTGGTGGAATCATGTGAACTTGGACTACATGTTAAATCCTTAAGGATCTTTGTGAGCATTTTTGTGATCAGCCTTGTTATATATTTTGTTGTACCAAACAGAGCCGCTTTTGGAACAGTCCTTCTCCAGGGAGGTAGCTACTGAGGGTGGAGGGTTAGGTGATAAAATTAGAGTGTTTCCCCCATCCAAAATAAAAAATTCTGCCCCCATGAAAATTTGCTTGCGTCCACCAACTTTATAGTATTGCAGCAATTTAAAATTTCACTTGAGCATTTAGAAATGTAATTTAGGCTTCCAAAGAAAAGGAGAAAGTGACATTCCCAAGGGAATGCAAACAAGGCAGATTGAAGAGATCTAGGTATGAACTGATTTTTCAGCTTTCCTCTCTCTCTGTCTCTTCCTCTCTCTTTGATGCTGGAAATTTGGAAACGGAAGGAAAATTTCATGAGGAGCAGATTTACCGATGGTACAATGCCTTCATATTTCACTCCCCCCACCCACTATACCTCTATCCTTCCCTTGAGGAAGCAGAAAGAAGGAGAAGGAAGGGAGCAAATTCTTGGAGTATTTTAAGGATCCCATGGATATATATATATATATATATATATATATATATATATATATATATATTACTGCTAAATAATTAGCTTGTATATAGTTTTATCCTTTTTTTCTGACAGTGACTTTGTGTGTTCTAAGACGCTGACAATTTGGAATGGGACCATCCAAAAATAAAATCCTAGTTTATGTAGTTTATCAATGCCTGCTCCTTCTGTATAATAAAGTTCTGATACTTTGTACATGGGGAACCCCCAGATTTGCAAAAGTATATTTGTTTTTATTGTAAGCTATGGACCTTATGCAAAAGAATGAGAATGTATAATATGTATCTCAAACCAAACACTTCCACCTAACAAATATTTATACTCATTGACTTGCAGATTCCTAGGTCTGTTGAGCCATGAAGGTTAATGGGTGAAGGGGGAAAATGAAGTGGAGGTGGAGAATCAATCTGTTTACAGTTTATAGTACACCATCATAGATGACTGAGAGAGTTGGATTTTTTAAATTAAAAAATTTAAATTAAAAAATCTTCCTTATATGCTTCACTGGGATTTGAAAAGGAAAGAAAGAGAAAGAAGCATATTTTCCTCCTCTTCACTCTCTGGAGACCTTCTTCCATTCCCATGCAAGAAAATAAAGCATTCGAGCTTAGGCCTGTAGACAGCCCTGAACCAGAGGTATACAGTAGTAGCGAGGGGGAGGAGGTTTTGGTTGTTTGTTTTAACTAAGAAAGCATGAGAAAAGAAAGGGGTTCCTTTTCCCTCCTGAAATCTATCACACTCTACAGAATAATGGGATTATGGTCCTTTGGTGAACTATGAACAGAGAACTCTCCTTAGAGAACAGAGCAGGCAGAAGCATTTTGTTGCAGGTCCCTGCTTGCATTCATTGCCATTTAGAGCTTGAGAGTTTTAGAGCATGGGTGGCTATGGTCTGGCCTCCAGGTGCTGTAGAAGTGCCACTCCCAGCAACCATAGCCAGCCTAGGTCATTTTGAAGAAACCTGGATGTTGCTGGTCATCATCATCTGCAGGCTCACAACATTCCAATTTCTGCTTTAGACTGTATTTCAATTCTAGCTACACTTTTTGATGCTTTTGTCTTCTGTCCATCACTATGAATGCAATGACTGAAATAACAGCTGATAAATAACAATGAATAGCATGCTTTAAGATCAGGCTGGGCAATTGTGGGCCTCCCTATGGTTTTTGATCACAACTTGCATCAGCCTTGTTCTCCATACCCAGTGTTGAAGAATTATGGGACTTGCAGTCTAAAAATTTCTGGATGGCCACAGTTGCCCTTCATTATCTGAAATCCTGCATAATTAGGGGAGCCTTTAACCTATGTGATGTTTTGGATTTAAACTCCCAGAATCCCCAGCTGCATGGCCAGTGTAAAAGTTTATGAAAGCTGAATCTCAAAAATTCTGGAGAGCCCCATATTGGTCACCATTAATTTGAGGATATGTTTGCCCCTTGAGGCAACATCTGCACTGTAAAAATAATGCAGTTTAACTCTGCTTTAACTGCCATGGCCCACTTCTACAGCATTATGGGATTTGTAGCTTTGTGGGATATTTAGCCTTCTCTGTCAGAGAGCTCTGGTGCTACAACAAACTACAAATCCCAGGATTCCATAGCATTGAGCCATGGCAGTCATGGGGGTGTCAAACTGCATTATTTCTGCAGTGCAAATGCAACTTTAGTCTCTTAGATACTTAATTAAAATGTGGCACAGCAGAATATTTTGAAGCTTTCAGAAGGGATCTTAGCATGATGACAAACCAACAATTATAGTGCCATTTCACTCAGTATCTCAGGTGCTGCAAGGCCTTCCCTGAGAAAATGTTAGGAGCCATTGGGAGGGTCTCTTCTCTGATGGGGATAGGCTTCTAACACCTGCATTGCTTCCAGCTGCGTTTAAAGGTGTTGGTTTGTCAGATTGAAGAAAAACTTCTCTTTCCCCCACCTTTCACTTTGCCTGTCTCGTTTCAACAGGAATTTGGCAAAGAGTGGGAGTGGTGTGGAAATGCCTAGTCAGAAGGAGTGAATAAATGCTGACAGCTTCTATATGTGTGTTCTGTTCAAGGGAAAACATTTTTTCTCATCAGTACCAAGAACGAGGAGTAGGATTTGGAAGAGGACTGTAATGTCTCTTTCATAAAACATTTCCATATGCTTCATACAAGTGTGGTAGTAGCAAAGAGGAGGAGCGAGGCTGGGATAAGAGCAACAGTAACAACTTTGCAAAATTGCTTGTAAAGTTTTGTTTAAATAGGACTTTGAACTGTGTTCTCCCTCCCTCTCTCCCCTCCATGGACTAACAGGAGAGTAAAAGTGATCTTTGTATTCCATGCTTGGACCTGACGTTACATGCGTAGATCCGGCTGCTGGTTAAGCGCTTACTCTCAGAAAGTACCTGGGGTAAGTCTAATTCTGAAAGGAAGAAATATTAAAAATATAAAGAGATTGGGGGTGGAGTGGGGCAAGAAATTGGCTTTACAGTGTGTTTGACATCCTTTTTTTTTTTAAATCATAACAAGCAAAATTCCATACCTGTTGGTAGATTGACAGCATTTGCCTTATGAGAACTGTAATAGGAGAAGAAAATTATCTCCTAATTTTGTATAGCTTTGTGGCAGTAAGCATGCAGTCCCAAGCACATTTCTTGGAAGTAAAAGCCCCTGCAGTTAAAGTGGTCTCAAACTGCATTATTTCTATAGTGTGTCTTGGAGCTAAGTTTCATTAACCACAATGGAGCTTACTTTTAAATAAAAATGTACAGACCAGTCTGCAAGTTTGCATTTTATCTTATCATTGTTTGCATGCTGTTAGTTCCTGTTGTAAAATTTTAACAGTGCCTTTCCTTGTACAGTTTTCTTTGTTTTCTTCAGCTTCTCTAATATAAGTTATAGAGTGGGGAGGATTTATTTTGTTTCTGAATTTGTTAGATAGATGAACATGCCTTTTGTTCATAAATATGAATCGAGTAGCAAAAACTTTTGAATAATATATCGGCATTGTTTAAATAGGTCTCAGTATTAAAGTTTGCTTATTTTCAGACATATGCCATATTTGAAACGGTTCATTGTTAGAGTGTATTGACCTCATTAGAAATGTTTTATGTTAATCAATAAAAGAGCAATAAACTATAATCCCATTTATAGCAATGATCAGATGAAGTCCAGAACATATGCTAATACTTCCACAAGTATATGTTTCCTAAATAATATTACAGAATTTAATTTAAAAATGACAACAATTTTTAAAAACAATTTTATTTGCATGCTGCACGGAGGGCTTTTGTTGTATAGGCAACATATAAGCTAGTCTTTGGACTGAGTGGGCTGGGGACAGGCTGAAAGTAGGCTAGCATTTGTTTAGATATCAGTAGGAGATTGGCAGTAGGTTAGCAAGGATTTTTGACTTCAGGTATTTAGAGATAGCAAAAAAGGACAAGTTCACACTCCCACAGTTAACTTGCTGAAATGGCTACAGCTGCTGTTAAGGAAAGGAAAGAAGCAGCAACTGAATTTTATATGAAGGCTCAGTGACCTCAGTTCTTTCTGAAAGTAAGTTCCTGAACTTAGTATATGGTCAGAGTCGCCCTGTTTCATAGTATATCTTTAGTTCCCTTCAGACACTGTTTTGTATCTGGCTTTGGTTGGCAGAATGTGAGTTTCTAGTAGTAACAGAAAGCCTAAATACCCTAAAGAAACCATAATCTGTCTAATCTTGGAAGTTAAGCAGGGTCAGCCTTGGTTAGTACTTGGTTGGGAGACGGCCAATGGATACCAGGTGCTGTAGGCTATATTTGACAAGCAAGTTGAAGTGCGCACATGCACACCCACACCCACACCACAGAGTAGTAACAGAACTTGATTCTACAAGCCTGAAATCTCTCCACCCTCCTTTCCTTTTTGTAACTGGAGTAAGAAATTACTTTTGGCAGTTTTACATCAAATGAGCTATAAAATGCACGAACTCAATTCTAAATTGACAGCTTTTCAGTTGATTAGTAAGGCTGTGACTGAGCTGGCTGAATACACATGTGAAATAATCCCTGCACTGAAAAACGTAGTATATCTGGGACAAGAAGGTTCTTGGTTATCTTTCTCCTTGACATTTTGTTTCCTACGCTTGTATCTATCTTTCATGAGAGAACCAACATCCTACAATAAATCTCTTCTCTAGCAATACCTAGCAACGATGACTAAAGTCTGACAAATACAGTGTAGCAGATAGGAAGTTGAGAGGTCCATTGATGGACCAGAAGTGGTGTCGGACTTCTTTTCCCACCGACTCTCCAGTGTGTACATATTTAGTAGTGTGCACATCCTGGGAAATCCAGCCCCTTCTTACAAGTTGCCACCCTATTAGTAATATCCTCCAGAGACAACTGATGGAGTGAGGGGAGAGTTCTTGCATTCTTTTCCCATGCATCAAGCAATAATTTTAATACAGTGGAAGTGGATGCTCTTAGTTTATCATGTTCAAAGCCATGTCTGCAAAAGGAATGTAATCCAAAATTATGCTCCCAGTATAATAGACAAATTCTTTGTCTCCTCCTCATGTTGCAGATATTCCTGATGAACTTCAGCTGAATGTGGATTAGTTTCAGTCTTGCCATTATTATGCCAACATGACATAACACTCACACATTCCCCTTATTTCTTGGGGATTGGATTCCATTTAATAGATCACCAAGTTCTGTTTCCTTTAGTTTTGTCTTTCTAGGAAATAGCAGCCTTGAATTAAAATCTGTACAACATACCGTACCATATGCAAAGGGATCTTGTTGCGCCTTTGACAGTAATTGAAAGCAAGAAATTGGTAATATGAACTTTTGTAGACTTCAGCCTACTTCTTCAGATGCATGTTAGTACTGTACCACAGTCACATAGGAAAAATTTGTGCAGGCTTTTCTGTCTGCAGAAAGAAGAGACAGGAAGGATGATAACTGAATGATATTTCTTGGAAACACTAAGCTACATATAAATACTTAAATTCTGTAGGACCAAAAGGCAGACTTCTTAGAAACTATTTTCCCCATTATTTTGGTGGAAAGTTAGAAAAATGTAATAGTTTGATGCTATATTTTCTTAAAACTTTCATAGCTGTGAGTGAAGTCAGCTGCTTCTAAAATTTCTGACTGTTGTGACTGCTTCCTTCTGAATAGGCTCCAGGTGAGTTTCAAGGAAAGAAAGAAACAGTTGTATTCAATGAGTTCAGGAAAAATATGCCAGGTCCCCTATGTCAGAAAACTTGGGGAGCACTGATGTATAGTATCAGATGAGAGTCAGTGTGGTATAGTAATTTGAGCATTGAACTATGACTATGAAGCACAGGGTTCAAATTCCTTCATGGCTGTGGAGACCCATTGAATGACCTTGGGCAAGTCACACATTCTCAACCTCAGAGGAGGGCAAGGAGAAACCCCCTCTGAACAAATTTTGCCAAGAAAACCCCATGATAGCTTCACTTTAGAATTGCAATAAGTCAGAAACTACTTGAAAGCACACAAGAATATCAAAGATAACCCCATTATGTTTCTGTGGAACACAGATAGAGACGCACACCCCAGGAAGTGCATCTTAAGTACTGTGACAGATTCTAATGATCTGTATGTAAAGATGTAGTATAGGATGTTTAGCTAATCTAAGATGTTCTACTTGAATTTGGGTGAGATCATAGTTTATCAAGGAGGCTTAAGATAAGATCAAAGGGTGCAAATACTGCTTGGTATTTGTTTTTACATCCTACCAGCTTGCATTGTTTTAAGTGTTATATCTTAGCAAGCCTAAGGAAAGTAACTCTTATTACTTCACCTGAACAGACAGATGCTCTGTTTGATTATGTTATGCTAATAGCACCCTTAATAATTCCCATGTTGACCATATGCCTTTTGATGAAATGGGTTCACACTTTAAATCTATGTAGTCTGTTTAGAATACTTGAACAACTTCCATTTCCTAGAAGATTTGCATGTGGTTTGCATAACCTTTTGACATATGTTACTGCATAACATATTGGTTGCTGCCTGGATTTAGTAAGGATCAAAGTGACCTGAATCTGAAAACACATGCAATGTTTAAGAATAGTTTCATGTACAGTTGGGATAGAAGGGGCCCTGAGAATTGTTCAGGAAAGCATTCCCAGGCATTGTGTGATTGTTTATCTGATTGTTATCTGATATTTGATTTGATATTTGATATTTGATCTTTTTAATTTGTTGTCTGCTTATTTTTATCTAATTCTATCTTGTATTATTTTCTGTTTTATATGTATTTTGTAGAATGTACGCCATTGGCAGGTTTCATTTTTATTGATTTTATTGTTTGTATGTGTAGTGCTGTGTAAATCTACAGCGCTATATAAATAAAGTATAATAATAATAATAATAATAATAATAATAATAATAATAATAATAATAACCATCTTACTCTCCATAGTAAAAGAGGTCAGGAATGGAAAATCTGTGGCCTCCAGATGTCATTGAATTCCAATTCGCATCAGCTCTAGCCAGCCTAGCCAATGGCATAATGGGGATAGTAATTCATTAAAATCTGGAGGGTTAAACTATCCAGAACAAGAGAGAGAATATGGTGCCAAATGATTTAAAGCCTTCAGCCCCTTGGACTCTCTTTCTGTGTAAAAGGTTCCTGTGGTAATACTTGTTTCTGGCTGTGACATTATTTATGTATTGTCCTGTCTGCAAACAAGAGAATCTTTGCTGTTCTCTCTGACTAAACACAGCTGGAATTTAGATTCTCACTCTCAACTGTCTCTTCCAAGAAATGGCTGAGTCTAAGGCTGGCTCCTGGGGGAAAAGTCTCTTTTCCATCCATCCCATCCTAGGGACTAGGAGTAGGAGCCATCCACCCCCAACTGGTGCTTTCAGGAGTTCTCACTGTCAGACTTAAAATCAGGGATGAACAAGCAAAATGAACCTTGCTCAATTAGATCAAAGATCTATCTTGTTTGGCACTGTATATACATCCTCAAGATGACCTACTAAGGCAGTCTCAACCCAGACATTCTTGCAATTGCATGCATTTTATGTTACCCAGCAACTCATATGCCAAGCTATACTGTCTGTGATATGGGAATTGATATATAGTAGCCACTGATAGCTCCAGACTGAAGAATATTTTTTCAGAGTTCTTGACAATCCATTTTCAGTTGAAATACTATAAAGAATTTGGGAGTTATCAATAGTCCTAGCCACATTACTTTGTTGCTGTGTGCCTCCAAGTCATATCTGACTCATGGCAACCCTAAAGTGAACTGATCACAGGGTTTTCCTGGCAGTGTTGCCTTCCTCTTAGTATGAGTGTTTGTGACTTGCCCTAGGTCACCTAACAGGCTTTCATGGCCGCACACAAATTTGCACCATGTTCTCCAGAGTTGTAGTCCAATGCTCAAACCACTACACTATGCTGGCTCTCAGCCATCTCACTATCATCCCTAATTCCAGTTTATTTATGTGTGAACTAAAAGGCACAGCTCTCATTGCAATGCAGGGATTCGACGGCTCACAACCCTCAATTGCATGAACTATTTAGTTCTGCTTTCTGTTTCCTGTCCTTTAACCAGTTTTTCCTGTTTGTGTCCATGACTTTAACCTGTCCGTGACAGCCGATTTGCTTGAGGAATCTTTGGTGTGGGACTTAGTCAAAAGCCTTTTGGAAGTCCAAGTTAAGAGTGTCCATCAGACCACTCCTTCTAATGTTTAGTGACACTTTACCTAAAAGAGCACTAAAAGGTTAGTGAGGCAGGACTTAGCTTTACAGAAACTATGCTTATTCTTCTCTAGCATTTCTATATGTTTCACAACTGAATAAAATTGAATAAAAATTCCCATCCATTTACCTGGAAAAGACGTTAAGCTAATGGACTTGTATTTCCTCTCTTCCCCAACCTTTGTTCTTTTTACTATGTAAGAGATCCAGTATGGTGTGGTGGTCTGAGTGTTAGACTATGTCTCTGGAGACAAGGTTTTAAATCCCTGCTGAACCATGGAGACTCACTGGGTGACCTTGGGCAAGTCATACTCAGTCTCAGGATAAGGCACTCTGAACAAATCTTGCAAACAACCCAAAAGCCTCTGTGTTAGGATTGCCTTGAGGTTGTCATAAGTCCGAAAGAACTTGAAGGCACACAACAACAAACAACAAGAAGGCAAAGGTATACTTGTTGCTACACCTCTGATAAGAGAGTGGATGACTCTTCTCCTTCTCAGCAGACATGAGCTTTGGGGAGGGATCAGCAGGGAGTCTCTGTGGACCCATAGGTTCCTCTCCTCTAATGCAAGGAATCACTGGGTTGAGACCGTAGCAACTGCACGCCATGCCCCCCAATCCAGCCTTTCCCTGGTGCACAGAAAAGTAGCAGAAAGCCACTCCTTTTTGTGCTGGGCAAAGGGTGCCTTTGCTGCCATGGCAGCGTGTCTTCACCATAGCGTGTGTAAATACTGCGCCGCCGAAATGCTGTGGATCTGCCACAAATACGATTGGCCATGCAGCTTCCCAGTGGACTGGAGGCATGCTGCTGTCTGAACGCCATGCCCCTGTCTGGTGGGAAGCTGGCTCTTCTTGACCATCTGTTATGCCCCTGAGTTCTCACAAAGCAATGCAAAGTCTTTAATTTCATCATCCCAGCATGGTTATAGTGAACCTGGTTGATTATTAGGATTAAGTGCCATGGTCACCTGGCTTCTTTACATAAATCAAGGCCTTTGAGAAAATTTAATATTTATTTTATTTCTGTGCCACCTTTCTCCTGTAGTGGCACCCAAGGCAGCTCACAGATAAATTTCCAAAATTTCCAGGTGAAATGGAGGAAAAGTTGCTTGGAGGAAATTCCTGGGCTAAGCTTATTGTCAGAGCCAGTATTGTTAGCGCCAGTGTGGTGGCTTCAGTCTTGGACTAGGACACTGGAAGACCAGGGTTCGAATCCCTGCTTGGCCATGGAAATTTACTGGGTGACCTTGGGCAATTCACACACTCTCAGCCCCAGTGGAAGGCAAAGGTAAAACCCATCTGAACAAATTCTGCCAAGAAAACCCTCTTTTGCTGAAGAAAGAGAATCATCCCTCTATAACTGTCATCTTCCGGCCTGTGAGGGATTGACCAGGCAGGCCCAGCTCCACCAGAGATAGCCTGGAAGAAGAGAATCCTCCCTCCATAACTGTCATCTTTCGGCCTGTGAGGGAGAGAATAGGCTGGCCCAGCTCCACCAGGGCTAGCCTGAAGAAGAAGAGCCTTCCCTCTGGTCCATCTGCCTTGTTCCAGGCCTCAGAGGGAGAGAAGAATGCTGGACCTGATCCCCTCCCTCCCTCATCATTCCCTTTCCTTTTGTATCATGTCTTTTTAGATTGTAAGCCTGAGGGCAGGGAACCATCTATTATCCTCTCTGTTGTAAGCTGCCCAGATTCCCAGTGATTGGGCGGCATATAAATAAATCCTATTATTATTATTATTGTTATTATTATTATGTTAAGTTGCCATGTCAGAAGTGATTTGAAGGCACACCACCACCTTATTGTACTTTCATGCACTCTGCCCCTCAATTTCCTTTTAAAGTAGAGCAATTCCTGTAGAATTGTCCATCAGTTTAGAGTATGGTCTGTTCTTTCTGTGTGACAGTGCTAGTTAAGTTCCTAATTGTCCATACTGCAAGTGGATTCCTGTGTGCTCCAAACATAACTAATATGCTATGTGACCTGTAGCTCAGCTGTAAATTGGTATAAATAGCTATTGGCACAGTAAGAATAATGCAGTGATATAGGGCCAGAGGATAATTCTTGCCAATGCGTTGTCATTGGTGTAATCAGATTTATGTGTAAATTCCTGATAGGCCAGGAGGCCTCTTCTACATGAGTTGGGAGTTTATACTTTCATATAGAGTGCCTGGATAAATCTGTCTCTCCTGGGAGAGTAGTTTATCCATTCTTCCCATACTGTGGATAAGGAAGAATTTCTGATCTGCTCTCTTTGGACCTTGGTTCATCATGTGATACAAAATGTTGCAGTACAGAATGCTCCTGTTCAGCCAAACTCTTTCCCAACATACTCATTTCCATTCCAGTTCTGTGTTTAGTGCCTGCTAATGTTTATGGCCACTGAGCACGCTTAGTCATTCCTGTGCCCCTCTTCCCCATTTAAGTCTCCTAAAATTTGTATGCTTCTGAAGACCTTTTGGGTTGCCCTGCATCTGCGGATACCTATCTCTCATGCATGGACAGTACAGTTTTGGTTTTGTATCCACTGGGATTAAAAGAATGAGTTTGCTGTTAGAATATATGGTGAGTGATCTACACTGAAACAGTATTGTACAGATAAAGCCTTTGAATTAGGTGATTGAGATGTTGCAACCAGAACTTTCCTGTTAGGAGCTCATGTTGGAAATGGGGCAAGACAACAAAGGTTTACACAGTTTAGAGTCAGGCACACTTTCCTTAGATGCCTTAGAGACCTTGGCTGAAAGCATGATATATCTATATCAGAAAGCATGAGTATCTGGAGCCAATTTGGCTTTAACCTGCTGCTGAAAGTATGTTTTTTGGCCTTTCAGACTATGAAAATGTCATTTGGACTTGGAGCTGGGTGAAAAGCTTTTCTGTTTCTAGGACAGTGCTGTTCAAAGGTCAGATTATCAGATCTGCAGAGGGGTCACTGCCAGTTTCTTGGAGAGAGACTGAAAGCAGCTGGGAAAGTTGGCTTTGGCTTTCAATGAGGTGCAGAATTCCTGCTGGACACTCTGCTTAATTGTCATGGTAATTTGCCCAGTTACATGACTTATTCCTATACTGATGGGATCAGCCACTTTTGCAGGAGTTAAGGTTCTCTAAGGGGAATACTTAAGGCAAACCTCCAGGGTTAAAGAAAATTTAGTGCTTTTGTGTAATGGCTGGAAATCAGAAAGTCTCATATCATTTCACAATAGATGGAACTTGGCCTTTTTCAAGCACAACACTATACATGGCACTGTACTGGACTAGGGTTTAATTTATAGGAACAGTTCTCTTCATGTCAGCAAGCTCAGAAAATAGGAGCAACAAGGTGAAAATAATTGATATTATCAGTAGCTTGTTTCCAATGGTAGTTTTCTGTGAGTGAAATGCTCTTCAATTTATATTAAGGGGAGGCTCTTGATTTCTTTTTTTAACTATTACAGTCCTGCAAGCCATATTTCATCATGTTCCTAAGGGTCTCCCAGATTTCAGGAGCAGTTTTTATAGAGGCACGAGGGGCTGCAGTGGATAGGGCCAATAGAAGCATTAGGTACATTGCCTGTCACTAGTTTTTCCACTAGCACAAAGGCACTAGTGGACATAACCTCAGTGGTAGACGTAATAGTATTGATTTGTTTTGTATTATCGTTTGATGGTGAGTATGACCCCCATACTCACATCTGAAAAAATAATTTCTCTCTAGGCATTTTCTAGGTCCTACAGTGCAATTCTGTGGTATGCTTCTTGCAGAAGTTGGCCACAGAGTCATGCTGGAGGACCTAGAAATGCCTAGAGAGATGTTGTCTCTAGGAATCTCTAGGTCCTCCAGCATGGCTCTGTGGTCAGCCTCCACCAGAAGTCATTTTTATCACACTATGCTCTTAAAGAGCTACTATTCCAGTGTGACTCCTCTAGCAGCCTCCTGTTGCATGCTGGGATTGGCAGTTTAAGGAGCTGGAACTTCTCTGCCTGAGAATTCTAAATACCCCTCCTTAAAACTGCCAATCCCAGCATGCAACAGGAGGCTGCTAGAGGAGTCACACTGGAATAGTACCTCTTAAGAGCTCGTCTGATAAACACTATTCATTTCAATGAGGTTGCTATTACCCAGTTTCACATTTCCACGGTAAGTTTGGGAACAATCCTCTGCAGTTACAGAGGGTCAATTGTAATGCCAATCTGTACAGTTTACTGACTGCTGTTCAAAGTCCCTGAAAGATTCCTTAGCTTGGGGATAGTTACTGTTATCCCCCAGAATCTCTTCCATTGGCCATTGGCTGGGAAAATGTGGAAATCATAGTCTAACAAAAGTATATTTTCTCCACTCACTCCAAAAAGGTCTGGCTGTTTCATTTATGTTCAGCTTGTTGCATTCACAGAAAATGCAGCTGGTCACTGTGAGAAAGAGGATGCGGGCCTAGACAGGCCTTTCATCTGGACCCAGAAAGGCTCTTTTCATGTACTCCTTGATTTCTTAGAGCTTTAAGATTAACAGAAGCCACATTGGGTTGAGACCAGAAGTGAATATTCGGGGATCTAAGTAACACCCAGAAGTTCTGAAAGCAGTAATATGCCATTTGTTGTTAAGTAGCATAGTTTTTTTAAAATACAAAAATATAGGGCGAAGTAGGAATAACTGACTTCAGTGTTACAGATTGGTTGTTTGATTTGTCTTGTGCCATGCACTCACTTTCCCATGCTCTTTTGAAATGACCTTTCTAAATATAAATACTGAAATTTCACATAATCAGATCTCTGCTTGTGGTTTGAAAGCCCCCCCCCCATGCTGCAGAGTATCAGTATTACTCTAATATAACCAGATTATTAAAAAATGCATAGTCTATGAAAGACCCCACTATCTCCTCTGGTTTGTTTTAGTATGAAGCAAAATATTGAAATACTACTTTTTTCCCAAGAGATTTTTATTAGTTTTTTTTCAAAACATTATATATATGTTTGTGTGTGTATGTATGTATGAAACAGGACCACTCATTTACACACATAACACAATCTTAAATTTTAAAAAATCACACTGAACTACATTAACCCAACCCCTCCCTCACTCCTTATATAAAACTGAAACACATAACACTTTAAACACACATTCATTGATCACAACTAACACAAACTATAGTTGACTTCCCAAGCCTGAAAAAATTAACAGTATATATGATTTCTCAGTAGATCTATCTACTTTTATGTTATTTCTGACCTATATAATTATACAAAATTGCTTCAAACATCAGTTTCCACAAACAAAACTTTTATCTTCTTTTAAAAAATTATCCAACCATTTTTTTTGTCAGAGTCACCATTTTATCGATGTCAACCAACTCAAAGGAAATTATCCACTCATCATCTGTAGGAAGGCAATCCTTTTTCCAGTTCTGGGTGAACAACTGTCTTGCTGCAATAATCATATAATGTATCACTTTTAGTTTACATCTTTAAATTTCTCCTTTGATATACATAACAAAAACAATTCCTGTTTTAATTCAATTCTGCATTTGAAAATTGATCGTATTACCTTCTGTTCCCAGTAGCTCTGTTCTTTATCACAGGGCCACTATACATGTGATAAAAAGTGCCTTCTTGTACTTCACATTTCCAGCATTTGCTTTTTAAGTCCTTTATACATTTTAGACAATTTTTCTGGGTATCAAATACCATTATCATCTTATAAAAAGTCTATATTATATTATATGATGATAGCTCTTTCAAGCGTATGTTATAGCCCAAATTCTGGGTTCATTTAACCTAACAGTCTTTTACCTGTTTACCTTCTATTTCTAGTTTCAAAACCTTTTACACATTTACTGACTCAAATGTTTATCATCAGCACATAAATTAAACTCAAACTCTTTTTTTCATTATGAGACCCCCAATTTTTTTTATCAACCTTAAATCTTTCCAATAATTGCTTATAATGATACCAATGAAAGTCAAATCCCTCTCATCTATATTACTATCAATGTTGTTCTATACATTATTTGTAGCAAAGTACTCATTGTGCTGATACCTTTGGCGGGGTACAGACCGCCGCTATTTTAATTGGTGGGCCATAAGGATTTGTAGTGTTGTGAGCACAGTTAGGTTAGAATTGATATTTTTAGTCTTCAGCATTACCAGATTTTATTTTGTTACAAACACAACTTCTTCAGTCAGATCAAATGCACGCACACACATGCCGCAAGCTGTGATTAATTCCTTGCGTGACGGGGCTGGATTAGTACATAGTGAGTGATTCAGCACCACTTTATGCATGCCTTTTTGGACTGCTTACTCATTTCTAGTTGTTTGATGTCTCAAAAGAGCATGTTACTGGTCTGGCTGATTTCCCCTCTTCTGCAACAGCGTTGCACCTAGCAATAGATGTGTTGACACAGGAGAAATGGTTGCATCTTCTCAGCAGCAAAGTTCTTCCACTGCTTGGAAAATAAGATTTCCCCACAGCAAGCTTACCAACCATGGAAGGAATGCACAAGTATTAATGGCAAAGGATTGCCTCTGTGTATTCTGTATTTGGATTTTATCAAGACTTTGGCATGGTGAGCTGGAGAGAAAGACAAACTTGGTGATTGGATTTTCTAGTGCAACGTAGCCAAAATACTGTATGTTTAGACTGTAAATACTCTGATTTTTACATCTAGTTTCTTCTGTCATACAAAAGTGATTCAAATAATTTTATGGTGTACTGCTGTTTGTGTCTTGTCTTCTTGAGTGTGTGACACAGTTTACAATTTCTCTTTATATGTTATTTTACCATTCTTTTTTAAAGAGAGCAAAAAGGAACTATTATAAAACAGAGGGGTATTTTAAATTTTTTACTTCACCTTCGTATAAGAGAATTAAATATTCTGGATTGCATCCAACAGGTTGTGTCTACTAACAAAACAGATTATCTTCCTCTTCCACAGTCCTCAGTGTGCCCCCAACATTATTATTATTATTATTATTATTATTATTATTATTATTATTATTATTATTATTATTATTATCTTTATTTATGAAGCGCTGTAAATTTACACAGCGCTGTACATGCAATCTTTTTAGTTAGACGGATCCCTGCCCTCGGGCTTACAATCTAAAAAGACATGACACAGAAGGAGAAGGGAGTGGTGGAGGGAAAGGGTAAGAGGTTACATCTGTTCTAGAGGTTGGGGGAACTCTTCAGATGAGTTAGTGGCATAGTAGTTGCAGAGAAAAGGGAAAATAGAATACTGTATGGTGGAGGTCATGGTTATCTCTAATAGTACATTCCCAGTTATTATCTTTACTTCCAGAAAGTGGGACATTTGTAATTAGAGTTTGAAATCATACCAGCCAAACTCAAAGGGCCAGTATCAGTTCTATCTTATCAGGACCCTGTACATTCAGATGCAAACTCTCAGTTACAATAAATGTGAGGTTGGGCAGCTAGATAAAGTTAATTTAGACAATGTTAATTGTAGCATTGTAAAGAAAAGATAATTGTGTATGTAGCAGCGACAGGAGCAGGGGGAGAGATCAACTGATTAATAGTAAAAGGTTTCAGGATGTTTGTTCAGAAAATATTTTCACTGAATTATTTAATTAATTTATCCTGGCCCCTTGGTTTGGCCAAGGAATTTAACTGAGCTTGGACAATCAAGTTCAGGGATAGAATAGTTTCTTTTGCTTTTGAGGATCAAGGACTGTATAGTTTTGTTAAACTTTAAAGACTGTATAGTTTTGTCAAACTTTGGGGGAATTCAGCACTTCTAGAATCCAGGTTGTTCCATTGATTTTAATTCTTTTCACTGATTTTATTGTTTTGGAATTTTTGTTCTGTTTCAGACGGAAAGGCAAGCCTAAAGCTCCTCTTCCTCCATCAGAGAAAAGAATCACTGACTGTTCTTTTGATGACTCAGAATTAACTAACTTCACTATGGAACAAAAAGAGAACATAATTGACAGGAACATTGAGCTGTCTGTGGTTCTCCCAGGGGATGTGATCAAGTCCACAACCGTTAATGGCAGGTATGTTGAAAAAAGAGTTCATGCTGTTTTGCAGTGTATCACTGAATTCCAAACTAAATTTTCAAAAAGACTTTTTAAAAGCTATAGGTATTTTAGATGTTACAAGAATTTCTCCACCTTCTGAAAGCATACTAAGCAGTAATCATTTAAAATCACAATATTTTCATAAAGCAAAATACAGCAGAATCAAAACAGGATGAATAAAATCAGCTTTTGCATTAAAATGTTATCTGACAAAATAGGGCTGGTGGAATTAAAAAAGGATTTACAAGCTGGTGGAGGATCATTTAACATGGGCCATATAAACCTGGTGATACACTCCACAGTTTATGTCAACTCAGAGGACCCTAATTCTTGTCACACCCGATCATGCATCCATGATGGGCAGAATACAGAAAAAAGGGATTTACCAGCAGATCTTAAGCAGGAGGCAGGTTGTTAAAAGAGGATACAACAGCAGGAAGTGTATTCAAAGGGTATTTATGAAATGTTGATTTCAGTACACCTGTGGTGAGTGGAATTCCATGTATGTGTACATTGTAATACAGTGAGCACAAAATGTGTGTCCTTCATGCACACAAGATTTGGTTACCTTGAAATATGACAGGGTCTTTAAGTGTATGTGTATGCATGTGCATGTGACTGCGCACATCACATTTTCCCCCCAGAATTATTTTTTAAACATCTTTTGCCTCATGAAGAAGCCAGTGAAGCTTTGAAAGCTTGCATGATGTGTTTTATGCATTTCATTTGGCAGATAAAGGTATTGCACTTCTGGGGAATTTGTATTTTGTTGTACTTTACTAGTTAGTTATTCATAACATAGGATTTGGGGGTTTCGTTGCTTTCAGGCCTGAAATTTGGACTGGTAGAAGTATTCCATTTTAGTTTAATATTTCCTGAATATTTGCTTGAAAAGAAAGTCAAACAGTAATTCTTTAAGAGACAGTCATTCATTTTCTATATAAAAAGAAGGGAAGGTGTGGGAGTCAATGAGTTGCAGCAGCTGTAAAACTAAGCAATACACACACACACTCTTTCTACTCTTTTCTGGCACATAGGCACAATTATACAGAAGGTACATGCATGGAGATATGAGTAGCTGCTTCAGAACTAGTTGTGTTGCTGCAGGGATTGCCAACTGCATCCTGCACTCCTTTTGGACCTTGGCCACATGGTTACTGGCACTTAGAAAGTTTTCATCACCTGATTTTGTAATGGCATCCAATGTAACATATATTTTGTCATTACTGTTCCTAGTTCAGTTTACAGTGCCATCACACCTCAAGGGCACGACCAGTATATCTTCAGTCAGTATCTCAGTAAAACTGTCTTGACTTGACTTGACTTGACTTGAGCATCCATGGAGTTTGCTATCCATGGGAGGTTCTGAAACCAAACCCCAGGCAGGGGTCCACCATATTCACACTCCACATTGGCTAGCCTGTGTAACTAATTGTTCAAGGTTGGAAGAATGACTTTAAGTAAGGATTGGCCTGCCACTCTATGCCTGTGAGAGGATAGTAATTTTCTCCAAAATGGGCTGTATTTTGTTGATGCTGTTGAATGGTTTCTGCTGGAGATGTAGGTGACAATTTATAATATTATATTATTTTCTGTTTTGGTTCTGTTTCCTAGTAGCTTGTTCTGGGAACAAGTCTTGCCTTGCCAGTTGTTTTTTCACTTCATTTAGTAGATGCTATGGTAATTCCTTGAATTCCTCTCCCAGGTATTCAAACATATGTGATTCTATTGGAGACTTGGCTATAGACAATAGATTTGATCATGTGTTCCAGGTGGAAGCAAATCTGTATGTATAGTAAACCATGGGTTTTTGAAGTAACTTGGTGCTTATATGTGCATTATGTAATTGCACACTGGTGTTGAAAAATGAATTTGCTGTGTGGATTGTTGTAGTCTCAGGGTAGGCTGCTGAACTTCTAGGGGAAATTCTCATGTGATTAAATTCCACAAGTCCAGATGATGAAGATGTCACAATGTATCCCAGGTAGAGGTTTTGGGTTACAGGAACTGAGGAAGCTTTTTTTTTTTGCCCCCATGGGAGACATGAATATGTTTGAATATGAAGGCAGATGAGCTGTTGAGATGAAGTATTATTAATTCTTTTTCTTTTTCTCCTCCTCCTTCTTTGTATCCTCCTTTCTCCCCAAAATTGAGACTCAAAGCAACTTATAATTTAAAAGAATGGTACAATTAAAAGCATACAAAAAGTGAGCATGAAACTAGAATAAAACTATTCACAATATTAAAAGAAAGCACAACTCAAGTTAAAAAATAAAATGAAGTTTTAAAAAGATAAAAAGCTATTTAAAATAGTTCAGTTTAAAATAATAACAGCATGCCTAGCCTATCCAAATAAAAAGATTTTAGCCAGCCTGAAGTATGACTACAAAGTGACAAGAGTTCAGTGTGCTCTAGACCTACTCAATTACTTATAGCCAAGCAGTAGAATATGAATTTGACTTTTTTCAGGAAAAGGAATTCTTTTTGTTTGTGTATTTCTTCCAGTTTATCTCTTTAAAAAAAGAATTATGAGAAGTACTTGAATTTGGCAGTCCCACAGTTGTTGAGATTTAAAACAAAATTTTAAACTCAACATGGTAGGGACTCGGTTGTGGTGGATTAAGTACTAGTTTTTCTCCACTGGACAGATTCAAAAGCAACAAAACACTTTTTGTACCTCTTCAATTGCCTCTGGGTTGCATCTTGCCTTTCAATCACCAAGAGTTAAATTGGTGTCCTAGTATTTTAAGCAAGTAAACATCAGTGTGCTCCTAAGTATTAAATAGTTTGCCTCTGCTTCTCTCCCTCCCTCACCTTTTTCTGCTGAAATTATTTTAGTAAGGCAATCATTCATTTTATAAGGTATGTTTTGCTTGTTTGTAAACTCAGTGAGTAATATATTGGAGCAGAAATCTGCTAGTCAGCATGCAGCTCACAGACACAGCAGTTGACCCTCAAAAAGTAGGCCTGGGGAAGAAGAAGCATGGAATGTACTTTTTGCAGCAATCCTTGGCTTTTATGCTATTTGGTAGTCTCTTTCATTGAAATGTTTATTGAGTCTCACATTCAACAAGGCCCTTTTTATAATTGAGGGAGACATTGTGTAAGCTGTTCCAATTAGTAAGTGGAAAAATTATTTCATCATAATCTCTGCTATTCATTATCAGGGTTGACCTAAGAGCAACTTTAAAGCTACAGATTAAAGTTTCTGTGTGGAACAGGACTATGCAGAAGCTTAACGCAAGTAGGAATGTTGTTTTTGTAGTCACTGAGGCATTCTACAATTTTTTTGTCTTGTGCAGGTATTCAGGTTCTCTTTGCAGCAGCATTTTGAGTCCTGTAGTTGCGTTTTGTCTACCCCTGCATCAGCTGCTGAAAGCGAATCATATTTTGAACAATCAAATATCTGAACACAATGAAAGGAGATTTTTTTCAAATTTCTAATAGGAAAAATGCTGCATTTCTTGTAGAAGAGCTTTGTCTTTGTATATACCTTGTCTTAGGTATTGTGTATGAGATGAGTCAAGAATGAAAACAAGTACCGTACATTCCAGTTAATTTTCAAATGATATAGACTAATCAAGGGATTAATTACTTTTGTGTGAAAGAATAATTAACACAATTCAGTTAATTTGCAGAGATTTCAAAGCAGTTGTGCTTAATGGCATCTGCACTAACAGTTTATGTTAAGCCCTACAAGTAAAAATAATATGCTTTGCAATAAAGGCTATAAATTATAGACATAATATACCAGAATTTACTTTTGTAAATGTAAATGCCTTTGATTTTCATAATTTTCATAGACTATGTGTACATAAATAAATGGGGTAAATAACTAAACTCAGAAAAGCAGTGATGAGAAGCATGCAACAAGATATTGCTAATCAAACAATACTGTCACATATTTAAATCTGGTGAAATTCAACTGACTATTTGGTAGAACTTTTTTTACTTTGGAACTTGAATGTGTTTTCATGTATGTATGTTGAAGTTTCTTATGACAAAAATTCTGTGATCAAAATCTGTTATGCTGTGGTTTTAGTCCAACAATTTTCTTTTGTATGAAAACAATAATTTCCTTTCTGGGATGAAAAATGGGAAAGACTTACCTGTTGGCATATAACTATTTTGCACAACTCTTGTTATTATAGGTATGATTAACATTTTTGAAATGAAAGTGTTCCCAGAGTCACCAGAGTAGCTCTTAAATGGGTGGGGATGTGTCTCTGTGTGTGTGCAGACAAGAGGCTGTTTCAAGGGTCGCTGTGTCCCAGTGATACTGTCTTCAAAGTGTCTACCTTCTGTGAATTGTGCTTTATGTGATGTTTGTTTTTCAGATCTATAAGCTTGTATGACAAGAAAGCAGTAGGTATTGTCAGTGGCTGCTTTTGCTTAATGACTGTGGGGAAATTTATAGGCACTTTTACTTTCCTTTCAGCAAACCAATGATGGACTTACTGGTATACCTTTGTGCACAATACCGTTTAAATCCATCAAGCCACACTATAGACCTGATGTCAGTAGAGAAGAAACAGATCAAATTCAAACCAAATACACCCATTGGGATGCTTGAAGTCGACAAAGTGATTTTAAAGCCAAAACAGATGGATAAGAAGAAACCCACTCCTGTTATCCCAGAGGTGAGATTATAAAATGTCACAATTATTCTTTCTCCTGTCTTCTTTCTGCAAGCTTTTTATAGGTCACATTCTGAAGACTCTGGAGGGAGCATAATTTAGTAGTATTACTTAGATTTGTTCATAAAATTCAGTTTTGAAAGTTATTGGAAATTAGGATACATTTGTCAAAAGTTTTGCCTTGGCTGCTGTGCAAATACGATCTTGCACAATTTAGACATAGGAGTTCTACGTGAGACATAACCATACATGCCATAATTTTTTGCTTGTATCCTTGATGGCTGGGAAAGGAGGATACCTATTTTTACTATGGGCTCCTAATATCTGTAATCTGCTATAAGGAGTGGTGCTGGGCAAGCCTTGCCTTTTGGTGAGGACAAAAAGTTTTTCCTGTCATGCTCTGAGTTCTCTTTCTCTCTGGAAGGTCAAATTACTTAAGTATGGGCAACTGTGTGGGATTCCCTCAACCACGTCTTCAGGCAACTTAACTCCTAAAAAGTGCCCAAATAAATTTCTTCCAGGCAAAATGGTGCCCAGCAGTGACATTGCATCCCATCCAGTTGCCAGGTTGGCTAGGATATGACCTCAAGAGGGAGGTATGGGGCGATTTTTAGAAGTTTTTGAGGGGATTTTTCATTATTGGTGTGCATTTTCATGCACCTGAGATAGTGTTGGTATGATTTTGTGTTAAAATCATAATGATTCCACCTTCACTGCTCCTGAACTAAAGGGTGTAACTGGTGTGAGTGGGGACAGGTCTGGATCTTTCATTCATTGTTTACTCTAGAATAAATAAATCGGACTGAATTTGAACATAAACCCTGATGTATATGTGGAGGGCCTTTGTTGTGGTTCCAGAAATGAGGTAATAATACCGTAGTTTGGTAGCTAGCTGTTTAAGGTCATCATCTAATCTGGCTGTGAATTGTTGTAAGAAACAGTTTAAAAATAAGAGAGAACTTTGAGAGCTGACTGCAAGGAAACAGTGTTCCAGTTCAGCTCAGAATTGCTGATATTTCAAATTGTGGCCTGTCTGAATGAATTGTGACTCATAATGGGATAGCCTTAGTTAAGTATTGGTTTTTTTGTTGAGAAGAATATGGGATACAGATAAATGCAGAATATTACAGAAGGCATTGCAAACATTAATAGTATGGATGTTCAGAGGGAGCGCGGGGGGTGTACCTTTAAAAAACAAATCAGCTGTAATTTTGGATGGTATTCAATGGATGTTTTTTTCTCTGGCTTCAGCAAACTGTAAGGGTAGTAGTAAATTACAAGAAGACACAGAAGACTATTGTCAGAGTTAGCCCTCATGTACCACTTGAAGAGCTCCTGCAAATTATCTGTAGCAAATGTGACTTCGATCCTTTGCACACTGTGTTGCTGAAGACCTACCAATCCTCCGAGACACTTGATTTGACAAAATCCCTCAATGACCATGGACTCAGAGAATTATATGCAATGGATATCAGCAGAGGTAAGATCGATGGAATTGACTTTCTTCCATTTGTTATTAGAGGGAAAGCAGGAATTATGGAGTTTTGCTTATAATTTTATTTACAGTTCTTTCCCTTTTTTATTATTGTTATTGAATATTAAAAACCATAATACATTAATTACTTTTTAAAAAAATAAAGAATATATACATGGCCTTGCAGAAGTGTTCATCCCCCTCCTTTGACTTTTCCATATTTTGTTGAGTTACAATCTGGGATTGAAATGCATTTAATTGCTACTTGGTGTACACATTATATTTAATGCTATGAAAATGCAAAATATTTTTATCATGGCATAAAAGTTAGCTAAAAAAACCAAACTGGCACTTGTTGGTTGCATAAGTGTTCACTATCCTTCCCTTGAGGCAATACTTGATAGAAGCACCTTTGGCAGCAGTTAAAGCTGCAAGTCTTCTTGGGTAAGTCTCTATCAGCTTTGCATGCATGGATCTTGTGATTTTTGGCCTTTATTTGCAGCAAAATTGCTCCAGTTCTGTCAGGTTGGATGATGACCATTGGTAAACAGTAACTTCCATGTCTTGTCAAAATTTTTCTATTAAATTGAGGTCTAGGCTTTGACTGAACTGTTCACAGACACACAGTATTTTATTTTATTTTAAAAACTATTTCAGTGTTACTTTGGCTGTGTGTTTAGAGTCATTGTTCTGGGGAAAAGTGAATCTCGGCCTCAGTCCTAGGTCCCTTACAGATTGAAACAGGTTTTGCTCAAGAATGGCTCCAAATTTAGATCCATCCATCTTGTTCTCATTCCTAACAATTTCTCCAGATTCTGCCAAGGTAAAGTGTCCCCACAATATGATGTTGCCATCACCAGGCTACACTCTACGATCTGCATTCTTATTTAAGTGAGCACATGTTTTTTTCTGTTTGTAAACCATTTTTGCCATCTACATTTGTCAAGACAGGAACTGACCATCTCATAAATAGATATATTTTCTCCTATCCCCACTTTTCATATAATTTATTCAGATGAAGGGTGAGGAACATGTGATGTGGTGCACAAAATAACTGGATTCCAGTTACTTTGTTGGACTCCAGTTCCCATTAGTCCATGCCAGTGTAGCCAATGGCAAGGTATTGATGGAAGTTGTAGTCTGGAATTACAATTCCCATCAACCCACAATTTGGAAACCACAGGTTGCTCACCCCTGATTGGGACCATGGTTAATGCTGTATCCTAAAATATATTTTAAGTGTATATGTTGTACTTAACAGAATCTCTTACTTGTGAAAATGAAGAAAGAACAACAAAAATACACAGAGTCTTTAAAAACATGGTTTTATTGTTTTGGTTTGAAAAAAAAGCTCAGTGTTTGAGGTGGCAAGGAAGCCTTATGAATCCTGAGAATCCTGGCTTTCATTCTTTTAAAAATATTCACAGCTAACTGGCCCTCCATTTCTGGTAATGCATTTTGGTATGAGAGCTTGGCTTTTTTATATCATTGCTTTCAGATATACACCTCTAGTGTAGCTTATTTGTTTGCAATTATAACATTTGGTAGGGCTTTCACTGCTGATTCTGGAAGTTAAGCCAGCCCATAGTGCACCACAAAGCCATCCTTGTCTAAAGTACAAGATGTTCTTTCTTTCTACATGAAATTTGATAGAAAGGATCACTTCACACTCTTACGCATTTTAAGAACTTACTTGTATAGCCTTCTGCATCTTTGCTGAAACTCTGATAAAGGACTTCTTCAGGAAACATTTGTCAATTACAAATACATTTCTTTTTCTTTCTGTCTCTCTCTAGCCACACCAACTACTGAGTTCAGCTTTTCATCTTTACAAGGTGAGCTGTTCTAATTTCATAGAGTGAATACAGAACATGGGGGTTGAAAAGCACAAGCATAATTCAGAGTAAACAAGTATCTTCTAATATGAGTGATGTTTACCTAGACTAACCTTACAAGAGTGGGTAGGTAACACAGATTTTTGTATAATGCTTTGGTGTGCCTAACTTAGTACAGCTTCTGAATAGTCACCTGGCTACTGAACAGAATGAAATTCCTTCTTTTTTAAGGCTTATATCCAGTTCTGTACTCTCTACAGGCTCTTCAATCTAGTGGCAGCTTCCATGAGTACAAATGGAGTAGGTAATTTTTGCTGGTATCCCCATGCAGCCCTCTGCAAACTCCAAAAATCTGCTCCAGAGAGTTAGGGAAACTCTTTTGGTATATGGTGAGGGATGACATCTTTCTTCAGGACAAAGAGAATGAAGAAATCACCCTTATCCCACGCCATTTTTTGCCCATATAATATGTGCTGCTAACTTTAAGAACCATCTATTAGTGCAAAGCCACATTGCAATTTGACATGGATGCTGGTACACACTACTCAGTTGCTTCTGCTTATCTTCTCTTGTCCATAGATAAATAGTGAACAAATTGTGGTTTCTTTGAGGGGGGGGAATTAAAATGCACCATGCAAGCTTTCACTGGCTTCTTCATCAAGTAGGTGTTGGACATCATGTGTTTTTCATGATTTTTTACATTGTTACCTGATGAAGACGTCAGTGAAGCTTTGACATATTGCATTATGTAGTTTGTGCATTTTAGTTGACCTAGTGAAAGTATCCCTCTTTTGTGGATTTTGTATTTTGTTGCATTTTGCTTAATGACCAACAGGGCTACCTGAAATTGTTTACCCTTATATTTGAACTGGGAAATCTAGGTTATGTCTCCCTAGACAAGAGAAAAGTAATAACTAAGAACAAACTGGTGACATACAAGGCCAGGATCTCTGGTCTGCACATACTTTCCTGTTAGTAATGCAGTGGTTGTCAGCCTTTAGTCCCCCTGATCTCTGTGATCTTAACTCCTGGCATCCCTGACCATTGGCCAAGCTGGCTGGGATTGCAAAGAGTTGAAGCTCAGTCTATCTGGAGAACTACTGCAATGTTGCATTGTTGGTAGAAGGTTGGTGGACCTTTGCTTTTGGAAGATCTGTAGTTTGTTTAGCCACTAATTTGCAAGCAGAGCCAAGTGGGAGTTACCACCATACACTAGGAGAGTGACCTTTGCTTTTGAAAGGTCTGTAGTTTGTTTAGCCGTTGATTTGCAAGCAGAGCCAAGTGGGAGTCACCAGCCTGCACCAGGACAGTAGCTTAACCACAGTAAGGCTGAGTTCATCAGAATTCAGACTTTATGTGATGACCAAATAAAGCCAATGAGATACACTACATTCTGCAGCTAACCAATCTTACACAGGTTAATATTATATTAGTATTTATTTCAACCATTTTTGGTTGAAGCACTACATTTCTATTGTGGTAGTAAACGTAAGGGTAGAAGATTCACTCTGTATTGCCTTCATTTCAGAATGTTTACAAAACTTTACTGTAATTGTGATTATTTGTCTGGATAAGAGATTTATTATCCACACGATGAACATCAAGAAAGATTTAAAAACCTACTTAGTACCATATTTAGACTGGGATGCAATTTCCCTTCAGCTAGGCTATATTATTTATTATGGCTTAAATTCAGTTGCTGGTCAGCATGTCAATATCTGTGTAAATCTGTTGGTTGTATGAGTCTACTTAATTAGGGCTAATGGTTGAATTTAGACCTATAATGCCTATGAACTGCTAAAAGACACCTAAATTGACTTAACTGCCTTTAGGAATGCTATATAGTTGCAAACTAACAGTACGTCAATTAAGCAATCAGTTTAAAAATAGATTCCTTTTTAGATGCAAACTTTTTTTTTCCTTTTGTGGTATTTATCATTGTAATTTTTTGTGAAAAGATAAATGAATTCCATTTATCCATTTGACACAGGCAGTGTTTTTGTACTATTTAAATGAAATTTTGTCATTGAAATTTTATATGTGCAGAGGGATACTTATTATCTTATATCTCACTAAATAAAATTTGTTCCAGTTTTTAGGAGAGTAATAGAAATAATATTAAAGGGGTGTGTGTGTTTTATTGTTAGCAAGCCAGTTCATATAAAATTGAATATCAAATTATTTTTTCTTTTATTTTTAGATTCTCAGAATATGCAAAATTCAGACATTTTAAAGGAGAAAGAAAATAAAGGATTCTTCAGTTTTTTTCAGCGAAGCAAGAAAAAACGAGAACAAGTAAGAAACATCATCTGTGCAATTAAGAATGAAGAGAAACAAAATGACACTATCGATAGTCTGTCCTCCCATTATATTGGGATTGGCAACAGAATTTATGTTTTGCTGTATTATATTCAAACAGACTAGGCTTAGTGTCAGTCTGTCCCATTATTTCATTTAATTTTTGCCTTGATGATGTCTGGGCACCTCATTTTACTCTCTGATAGTAACTGGAAAAATACATGTATCTCTGGGGAGAGGGTGTTGTTTTTTGCTTCCCTAGTAATATTTCCTTTGGTCGGGGTAGGCAGCATTTGAGTCACATGTACCACTTGCCTATTTTTGCAGTCCTTCCTGTCACTGTGGCAAGGGTGACAGCAAAAGTGAGCAGCTTCCTTTTAAATGCCAACTGCTTCATGCCACATCTCAATGGCTGCAGCAAAACTGGATTTTACTTCCTTTGTGAAGACATATACCTTCTTTTGTATTGAATTGCACTTTCCTAGAAGCACAGTTTAGGTAGAAAACCTTATTTCCTGGGGAAGTTGCTGTTCTGCCACTACTTCCACACCACTGAATTTTGGTGGCTCAGTGGTCTATAAAAGAAGGTTCAGCAGTTCAGCAGCAAGGTTCAGGCTCTAGTCAGTTGTGCGGGGGTTCATGCGCTCCCACATGCCTACGCCTGTATTACATTTTAAATAATATAATACAGTGGTACCTCGGGTTACGAAATTAATTCGTTCCGCGGCTAATTTCGTAACCCGAAAAACCTTCGTAAGCCGAATTGCCATAGGCGCTAATGGAAAAAATAGCTCTCTGCTGCCCTCCGGTGGCGGCCTTTCCATTTAAAACAGCGCCGGGGTTTTTTCGTAACCCGAAAAAACCTTCGTAAGCCGAAACAATAAATCCCTATGGGATTTTTTCGTATCCCGAAAAATTCGTAAGCTGGGTAATTCGTATCCCGGGGTACCACTGTATGCCTCATCCTGGAGTATTGTGTTCAGTTCCAGGTACCTCATTTTAAGGATATAGATAAGTTGGAGCAGTTTCATTAGTACAAAGAGCAAAATATAAGAGGAGAGGTTGAAAGAGCTGAACAAGTTCAGCTTGATGAAGAGAAGACTGAATGGTGACATAATTGCACACTTTAAATATGTCAAGGGCTGCCACATGGGAGGAGGGGCAGGCCTGTTCTCTGCTGCCCCTGAGGGTAGAAACAGGTCTAATGGTCCCAAATACATGTATAGGAGGGTAGATTTTGATTGAACATTAGAAGGAATGTTCCAAATAAGAATGGTTCAGCAGTGGACTCAGTAGTCAAGAGAGGTGGTGGGGTCACCTCTGGATGTCTTCAAAAGGCTGGTCAGCTACCTGCTGGTGGATGCTTCAGCTGAAGTTCCTGCATTGAGCAGGGCTTTGGATTCAGTGGCCTATAAGGCCCCTCCCAACTGTGTGCTTCTATGTGTACTCAGAAGGAAGTCCCATTTGGTTCAGAGGGATGTGTTCTTATGCAAATGTGGATTTTTAAAAATGTATTTTATTTATTTAATTTATATTTTCCCCAGAGTGGAGGCCAAGGTGGCTCAAGGCAAATTGCAGTACAGCATATTGTCCCTCATGTTCCAGGGGCCTTTTTTTTTTTTTTACTTTGATCTGCAAAATGTGCTCGTTAGACTTGAATTTTTACAACTACTCTTACAACTATGGCAGCTCAACATTTACTTTTCTCTTGACTTGTAGCCACTAACTATGGCCTCACATACATTGCTAGCAAGATGGGAGCTACTTGCCTTTAATGATATTACATGTAGTTACAGAAACTTTTTGCGTTAACCGTCTTCTCATAGCTGTTCAGATGTCAATAATGTTAATAATAATAATAAGGCCCACGAGAATGGTTCCTGAATTCAGTTTATTGTAATGAAATACTCCATTTTTAGTGATGCAACATAAATGAATCTCAATAATTAAGACTGTGAATAAATGTTGTAAATCCCTGTTTGGCAAGTATCTATTAGATGATTTTTAACATTGCGTTTTGTTCTTCTCTTATCTTCTTCATAAGACTGCCAGTGCTCCTGCTACTCCATTAATAAGTAAGCCAAGGCCTGCCTCCGTCACAAAACCCAGTACCATTTCGAAACAATATGACTCAAACACCCTGCCATCTGAGATGCCAAAGAAGCGACGAGCACCTCTGCCTCCTATGCCTGCTTCTCAAAGTGTGCCCCAAGATCTTGCACAAACCCAGGATAGACCTACGTCGTGTGTGGTGAAATCTAGCAGTGTGGATGAAACTGACAAGGTTAGTTGTTAATGGTCTCATCTTTCCTCTTAATTTTTCTCTCTCAAACTAATTTCAGTTAAATTTCTGGATAGCTGTGAAACAACTCAGCAAGAAAATTCAGTAAGCATAATTTCTGAATAAACTGCAGTACGGGAGTTCACAATTTTACCTCCCTCCCATATACATACACCCTAAATGGTTTTCCATTTTTATTGTCAAAAGGATTATTTTTCATATGAATTTTGAAATTAAGATATGCTTTTTAGGTGAAGGTAAAATACTGTAAAAATATGAAAGCTTGAACATTTGGAAGGTGTTAAGATATTTTAGAACAAATTCAGGAACAGTGGTTTTAAGTGCAGTTAATTTTCCACTTCCTTTAAAATGTTACTTCAGTTCTTCAAAATGTTACTTTTCAAATTAGACCTCGAACACGTTTTTCTTTATTCAGCTCAATATTTTTTATGCTTGAATTAAGTATGGGAAGTTGATGGATTGCATTAGCATACTCAGTAACTGGAGAAGGATTAGGCATTTGTGACACTTCCAAATTTTGTTTTCTAGTCTTACTATTAACAACTGCAGTTAAATATGTTTCTCAGAAAAGGTGTCCTAAACAGTTCAGATCTTTATGTTAGTAAGAACAAGATGGGGTCCTGTGGGGAAAATCAAATTTTACTTGCTGGAAGAACATGGATGTCTAAAATGAATGTTTTTATCTTAATAAAATTGACTGCTTCTATAATAAAGCATTTTAATGAAGTTATGAAGCAGGCTGACAGGTCAAATATATCTACGGTATATAAATCCCAATGTGTTGAACTTATTCCAGGACAGTTTGTGGGGAAATTAATGCAGTGGGATATCTTATTTAAGCACAGATTGTCAATTGCAAATTCCAATTAAAGTTCAAAGCTAAATGTCTCAGTGTAAATTGGAGCACTGCATATTTGTGTTTCAGACATCACTTTGAATCTGGAATGAAAGACATCTTTTTTTTTAATACACAAGGCTACATGAGCATGTTAGAAAGATGAAGTAAAGAACTGAATGGTGGGAAAAACAGGCCCAAGAGATGAATTTAATGTAAGGCCCTTCAGAGAATATTATTTTTTTTACATCAGGCATACCATGAGCATTTCTTTTTCATTAAATCACAACCACCAGAGTGCGCTGTTTAATAGAGATTGGTGATTTTGTGTCTTCTGGATGAGATGATGCTCTCATTTCAACAAAAGGATATCTCAGTGAGCCTTCCCCCCCCCCCCCCCCCGAATGAAACAAACAAAACAGGATTCTTGGAATTGGCTTGGACAGTTACAAATGTGTAACTGCTAAAGTTACATAGCTACACAGTGATTAACAATATGATCTCCTCCCATTCCTATGTACTGGTAGCAATTGCTGCATTCTATGATATTCCTTCTCCTGTTGCTCAGGAAGCAGCTGACTGATGTTCCTACACCTAGTGTGCCGTGTTGCAATTCTCCCTCACACTGAAGATCACTTGGTGTGGGGAGGGGGGACTGTCAGCCAGCTGCTTCCCAATCTATGGGGACAGACCCCCATTGATCACAGTGGCTGCTGCCTGTTAAGTGGGGACTGAGGGACGTTCATGGTCTCTATATTGCCTCTAAACTAGGGAATATGTAGGGATAGTGAAAATGAAGCAGTTATGAATGTGTTACTCTAGGCTATGCATTCATAACTGCCCCAGTGAATTCTGGATGATATTTTCCTCTTCTAATTTCTACAAGAAATCAGAGTTTGGAAGGGTTACTTTTTTGCACTACAATTCCCCATATGCCCTGGCAAGCATGTTCAGTTACCCTCCTGATTGGCTTAGATTTTGGGAGCTGGGGTGTGTGTGTGTGTGTGTGTGTGTGTAGTAATCATATAAATATTCCCATGTTTGAGCTCCAGTCAAAAAGCAAAGTTCATGGCACATAAACCTGTTGAAATGGGTAGGCTCAAGTATAGCTGCTTCTTTGTTGGGATTGGTAGCTTTCATGTTGTGAAATACTAAAATCATCTGTAAAAGAATGACTTAGATTCAAAGGTCCCACACATAAATAGAAAATACTTCCACTTACACAACAGTAGGAGCCCCATTCCTCCTTCTTGGGCTGCCAAATTCCTATGCTGCTCCCCAGTCCTTAGAAACAGTAAGTGTGCAACTGTGTAAAAGGGTGAGGTGGGGAGGTGGTGGTATAGAAAGCCTTGTTCCATGATTAGAACTCCAGTCTTGGAAATTAGAATACAAGTCAATTTGCATTCTGTTTACTTCTTAGCACATACCATATTTTTCTGGTGTATCTCAGATTAATGTACAGTACTGTAATTTTCAAAATTGGTTTGCTGTCTTTCCTAATTGCTGAGTATTTTGAATCTTAGTATTACTTGTTCATTTTAAGATGTCCTCAATGTTGAATATATTTCCAGCCATAGTAGTTGTCTTAGAACAAAACTTAGTTGGTACAAAAATTGTCTGCATTTTTTTATACAAAAACCTTTCGGAGGCTGCACTAGTTGCAGATATCTCCCTTTTCCTTTTAATGTAAATTAGCAGAACAACACATAAATAGACTCAATCAAAGAAGCCATGACCCTGGGTTGGCAAGACCTGAGCAGGGCTGTTGATAACAGGGTAACATGAGGGCTTCTCTTATTGTTAGGGTCAGCAGTTAACAGCAACAAGCAGAAATATCCAGCTGTGAAAGGGTTAGAAATCCATTAGTCTCCAGTTGCCTTAGTGCTCTTTATTTATACCTCTGGTCTTTATTTTCTGTCTCTTTTTTGTCTTACTAGTCTTTCTAGCCTTACTAGTCTTTCTAACTGCAGTGCTTTTTCGTTCATTTTCTTTGCTCATTCTCTTTCTGCTTTAGTCGTCAGTAGGACCTTCTTTCCCGTCCCTCCACACAAACTGTTGAATTTAGGGGCCCTACATGAAAAAGCACCACACTGTCTAGATACTCTCTAGAGAAGTTACTATCCCAAGCCTGACAGCAGCTTCCTCTCTGGGATGGGAGGGCCATTTTCTACCTAAAGATGGCATTTCAGGTTCAGACAGATTTTAATTAATTGGAATTAATTAATTAATTAAAAACAGTTAGTGTTCCTTGGTATCCATGCCAAGCTTCAGATGTTTAGGTTTCATATTATTTGAACTCCAGCAAAGACAAGGACACAAACCAAGAAACATGTTATTTTATTCTTGCACCCTTGTTGTTTGGAATTAAGTTGTTTCAAAAAAACATTATAAGAGTGTGATCAGTGCAGCACCTCAGCATAGTCTGTGGTTACAACCATAGCTTGGAAAACAAGAAATAAGGCTCTCTTGCTGCATTGCCTTTATAGTAGATTGAACTGAAGTGTCCTTGTCCCAGCTTGCCTGCTTCTGATAAAGTGGGGCATTTATCCATGCCAGAATGGTAATATCAGAATAGCAAGAAAAACCAGCTAAAAAGAAACACTGTCTCTACTATTTATTGTAGTCTGTCTTCTCACAGTTTTAAATGGAAAACCTAAGAATCTAGTTACCCTCTTTTCATTTCCCCATCGTACTTGACAGCAATAGCAGGAAATAATAGTACAGTTGGTTTATGACATTGAGGGCTGCTGACACACATGAAAACCTGGGTCTTTTTTCTAGGTAATACCTGGGCATAGTTCTGACATAACAAGTGAAGAGGCATCCTTGTCAGGACTCTGTCACATTCAAGACAGACAAAGGGGCTCAGATAGTGCATAGTCTTCAATCTCTTGTGCATGGGTGTTTTCTCTCCTTCTGCCATATGTGAAATACATTCCACATGCAAAGACCTACATTCCAGGGTGAAGGCCCCTTCTGACTCTTTCGTTCTGTGTGGCTGGTGTGGGTTCTTAACTGGGTCCCTTTACTGGAGAAAGGGGGGGGGATAAATTAAGTAAACAAATAAACACAAGTGTACCTCAGTTAATGAAGTAGACATTTTCCTGGGCATTACTTCTTTAAAAGAAAATTTGGTATCAGACACAGGAATAACATGGAAAAAATAGTAATCAGCTACACAACAAAGAACACGTTTCAGAAAACTTTTGATACATGCTAATGATATTCACATGTGAAATGAAATAACTAGATCAGGTAAACCTTACATAAGTAAACATTTGAATCTTCTAGAGACCATTTGAGGACTTCTTCCAAAGTGCATCCAGGGATGTTTTCTTTCTTTCTTTCGCCAGCTTCCACTTTTCTCATGATTTCCATTTTAGTGGGCAAAATCATAAATCTGCGCTTTTAAAAAAAGAAACATACTGAGAGCAGCTGGTGAGACAGGCTTATCTGTTCTCTTTTCTTTATATTTTGCTGTTTGCGGATGCTCACTCAGTAAAGGAAGACAGTGAACAAATAAATCTAGGATCTGGATTTGCCACTCTGCCACTGACAGCTCTGAGGCAATGGTTTAGTTAGAACCAGCCATACCAATATCAGTATCACCTAGATAATGCAACTCTTAGACTGGATCTGCACTGCAAAAATAATCCAGTTTGACATTACTGTAAGTGCCCTGGCTCCATGCTGTAGAATTCTGGGAAATGTTGTTTTGTGAGAAATTTAGCCTTCTCTATCAGAGAGCTCTGGTGTTATGACAAACCACAGTTCCCAGAATTCCATAGCATGGAGCCATGACAGTTAAAGTGGTGTCAAATTGGGTTATTTTTGCAGTGTGGATGCAGCCATAGAGGAATAGCTCTCATAAATTACAATTTGCCAGCATTTTGGAGTTAAGTGAATATGGAAACACTTAGTGCAACATGTTAAACTTTACACTACATGTGAAAAACCAGATTTAGGAGAGAAAAGCCTTATTCCTGGCAAGCTACTTTATTTGCAGGGGATTTTAATTTTATTTTTGTATCGAGAATTCTTCAGTCTTTACAACCACATCTGTCTCAAGTAATTTTTAGAAATTTGCAAACACTTGCTTCATGGCATTAAAAACACGGAGTTGTGTTTTCCTGGGTATAAGATTAGTTGTGGCTCATTTAGCTTCAACACTGTTTAATCCTGTTTTATAAAAAAGGAGGTTACTGGTTAATCAGAATGACAAATAGGACTTTCTATTTAGCTTTACCCACTGCTGAAAATGATATCCCTGTTAAACAGTAATACAAGATTGCAGTTTGATTCACTTTCATTTGCAGTTAAATTTTACAGCTTTATGTATTTCATTGTAAAATCATTATTCTGAAAATAATGTTAATAGGCTTTTTCTCCACTAAAAAAATCTATGTTGAACAATATACAGTAGTGCCATTCATACTTTTAGATCCTAGGTCTTTTTTGTCTTTCTCCATTTACAAGCAGCAGTTGACAGTAACTGTTTTGCCATATGTCAGTGTTGTGACTGTCCAGAATTTCAAAGATGTACCAGTAAATGTTAACACTCAACCTAAATGCCATATTGAGATTCCATTTCTCTTTGTCTAGAGAAAATATTGTGCTGTGTGGAAAGTGTATCTATTAAAATGACAGCTTGCTGTTGCAATTCATGAATGCTACAAACTACAATGTTACAACATAACCATTTTTCAGTTTTGTGTCATTTTCTTATGATATTTGCTTTTCCCCCCTGCTCCAATTTAATTAATTAATTAATTAAATTTTCCAGTTTTGAAAGTCCCAAAGAAAAGCACTTTAAAAAAAGGAGCAAATTTAGTACAGTCTGCATTTTTTAAATGATAACCATAACCATAACTAACAAGGTCTACATATATAAACCAGGCTGCCTTAGATAGCGGTGGAATCTCCCTTGCTAGAGGAATTCAGAATGTGGTTGAACAGCCATCTTACAGGGGTGCTATATTTCATCCTGTATCCCAGCTCTTGCCTGTAAGGATTGCTTCAAGTCTTTGTTTCTATGATAGACCTTGCTACATCAGATTGAATATAGATTGAACTGGTTTATTAGCCATTATTTGTGGTCACCATTCCTCCCCCCATATTGTCTGTCATGTATCAGGGGACTGGGAGAAAGACAGGTTTTCTCTTAATTTATATGGGGTATGGAGAAGTTAAGAAACAAGTATATTTTCTTTGAGTAGGCTCTACTATTTCTAACTGCTCAATAACTGGTAGAAATGAAACTTCAAGGGTAAGGATCTTTGCTGTGTAAGGCGTCCAGCTTACCAGAAGGCTAAGGGTAGTCACCCCATGTGATCTGACAGATGTATATACTTTTCCACATGCAATTTTACATCCTTACATATAACATCTCTGTATGGCATTCTTTACAAGTTATGTTCTTCCATGCTTGGGGATGCACCTGGTCAGGAGGGCATGGAATTATAAGGCTTTGTGCAGTGACATCATATATCTCAAAAAGATTATACCTTTTTAAAAATTATAGTATGAAATATATAATAAATAATCATTTCAGTATTACATCTGAACATTATATTCAGTTGTACATATAATTTTCATGTTTGTCAATGATTGATGTCCATTTGTTGCTTTGTTGTACTTGAACATTCCTGTTCCATTTTGACTCTCAGTCTCCTCTCTTCCTCAGGGACTTTCAGGGATAGGAATAGTGAGAACAGGTTCTCTTCAGCTCAGTGGCACATCATCGGTGAATTCTTCTCTGAGGCGGGCAAAGCGCAAAGCACCAACACCACCTCCCAGAAAATTGCAAGCCCGAAGTGACAACAGCATTGAGACCGGTAACCTGTGTAAAATGTCTTGTTTTGCTAGGTTATACCAGTTCAGAATTTTATACTTTAACCCTCAGGGGATTCAGCCCTATTGGAGAGTAATGACTTCTAAGCTTTTGATTTGGTTTATAAGTACATTATATTAAAATAGGAGTTAAAAATGTATTTGGGAGAAACATGGTTGACAGAACAATAGTGAAAGGCATGTGGCCCTCCAGATATTGTTGGTTTGAAAGTCCCATTATCCCTAAACAGTATAGGGACTTGAATATAAGAGCTGCCTTGTACTATATCAGAGCACTTGTACACCTAGGCCAATATTGTCAACTTTTGACTGGTGGTGATAGACTGCCAAGGCTTTATGCAAAAGTCTTTCCTGGCCTTACCTGAAATCCATTATCTTCCCTGGAGGGGTCCCATCCAAAGGCTCTCCAGGCTCACTCTTGCTTAGCTTCTGAAAGCAGATGAGTTTGGGTGTGTTCAGGCTGGTATGGTGAGGGATGATTATAAATACAACTCAATATCAGCTGGAGGTCCCCATCCTTTTCTAAGATGATATATAGGCAGCTGAAAATTGTGTGGAAGTTTGCTTTTGACAAAATATACTTGTGGCCTGTTTATCTGTCTACTTTTAACAACATTTGGTCATGTTTACTTATGTTCATTTGATTTTGATTTTGTAAATAAGCAGAGGGAAACATTTCCTAAACTGCATTATCATTTCAGGATCAGAATCAGCAGAATCAGTTCATACCGAAGGCACTGCCAGAGAAAGATACTCAGAAGTACTATCTCTAACAGGTATTTCAGTGTAGTGTTTAATAAGAAACATGATCAGTTACATCTGAATACATTACCATAGAATTCTGTTCTTATCTCAGAATTTCCAAAATCCCAGTGTTCCTTTCTCACTCCCTTTTTTCAAAACCCCGTTGTCACCGTATTGTTCTAAATCAACCAAAATGCAGCTTCTTCTCTTCTAAATGGCTGTGGCTTGTCTTCAAATGCTGTGACTTAAAACATCCCATTTTTAAAATGGCTTAACTCACCACTCCTGCTTGCTGCTGCCTTTGGGGTGTCTTTTATTATGCTTAACATTTTTCAAGTGCAAAGTTGAAAGGTAGAGCTCCATGTTTAAGGGCATGTCTTTTGTTGTCCCTGTCTTTGTCAATGCTCATCATCATCATCATCTTGAGAGCAGTCCTAGGGGCTCTGATGGGGAGTGGTTCCCTGGGGAGTGAGTTTAAAGTTTTTTCTCTTGTGCAGTTTTCCTTCTGAAAACCAACCCATTTTCAGGGAGTGAGCATTTATTTGTAAACATTGACTGAAGCAGCTTAGAACTACTTTGCATGTAGCTCCCCCTACGGCCACAACCCACTCCTGCAACTCATCCATTTGGGATTTTATTGGTTATCATCTCCTCACTTTGCAGTGGAATGAAGAAATTTCCCTTCTCAAGTTTCCACAGATGGTTAAATGTTGTGTATGATAAACTGATCTTTACATCTCTTCCAGTTAAAATATATAGTTATGACTATACAGTTCTCCCTCCACATTCGCAGCCTTGAGATTCGTGGTTTCAATTATTCATGGGTTCAAGGCTTCCAGTCCCCCAAGATCCCTTCTCTCCCTGATCACTCCCTGGGATGCCCAGGGAGCAATTGGGAGGGAAGGGGTCTTGGGGGCTGGAGGCTCCTCCTGGCTTTCTCTCTCCGATCACTCCCTGGGGAAGGTAGTAATTTGGCTGGGAAAGAGACAGGGAGCTAATTAAAGGGATGGGAGGGTAGGGGGAAAAAGGAGCATATGCTCCTGCTCCTCTTTCCCTGCCCACCCTCCCTTTAACTAGTTTCTGAATTGGGGGTGGGTGGGTTAATTTGCAGGGTTTTTTTTTACATTTGCATGGGTCTTGTTCTCCCAACCCCTGCAAAGTAAGTAAGCACAATCAGACCTGTGGTACAGTCACCCAGTTGGTATGTAGTTCACTATGCAGTTGATTAATCGCTTGAGTTTAAATTGATTAATCAGTTAAATTTGCAGCTGTTTGTTTATGAATAAAACAATAATTTTGAGGGGGGAGGCTGACGGAAAGATATTCTTTTATTTTTATTGGATGCTATAGGCGCTATTTTCCAAGAAACGCTGTACCTCCTGTGCTCTTTGCAAGTATTTGAATTAAAAATAAATAAGCTTTTTAAATAGTCACTGTAAGATGAATTGGTGCCACTTTTGTAATTGACAGAAAGTTTTAAATATGCTTAAAGTGACAAAATGCTATGGCCCTACTAGTGCAACATAACAGAAATGAAAGTCTCCTTTGACATCACTAACTTATTAGGGCATTGCTGCTTTTACTTTTCCCTTTTCGTATTTTCTTTGTTTTAATCATCAGACTAATGCCAGTTAATTCATTGTATTGTTTCCTAACCTGCTTCTTAGGCAATGTAGTTGATCTAACCAGGACAGCAGTGCCATCAGGCTGCTCTGAGCCAACCAATCATGATCAAAACAATATCCAGCAAGTCTCAGATGAAGGTAGTCTTTTGGTTAACCCTGATACTCCAGATGAATCTGAAGTGTCTTTCAAATGTAGGTAGCTGTCATATTTTGTCTTCAGCATTAATATGCTTCGATTACATGTCCTAGTTCTTTCATTATAATACTAATTTTTCTGGGTTAATGAGAGCATCTATATATCTGTCTGTCTGTCTGTCTGTCTGTCTAACTACCTACCTACCTACCAGGAAAGGTTTAAGATTTTTCCTTTCTCATCAGCTTCACCTGTTGTGAATGGCTATAAGATATTTATTATTATTCCAAAAAAGCATAATTTGTTACCCCTAATTCTGCTGTTGCTATTGTTTATCTGTTTTGTCATTATTTTAAGTTTTAAACTGTAAACTGTTTAATTGTATTTTAGGAGGGGAGTGATTGTGGGATATAGGGATGCATGTTTTAATCTTGTAAGCCACCCTGTATTATTATTAAGAATAGACCCAGCTTTCCAACGTCAGTTTAACACAATGTTTTCTCACTTGTAGCCCTCAAGCCATTGTTGAACTACTGTTCCCATGATCCCTCACCATTAGCTTTTCTGGCTGTGGCTGCTGGGTTTGTTGTTCAGCAACATCTGGAGGTCTACAACTTCCTCAACCTTGCATTGTTTATTTAATAATAACTTTTGCCTGAAATGCATCAGCTCATTTTTAGGCTGAATTTCTATGTTAATGGTGGTTTATTAATAGAATCCAGAGTGGATGAAAGTTGTCTTTTCCTCAGACGTATGATCTACATTGCTAGATAATTTCTGATATTCTTCCATAAGAAATATATTATAAATCTGAAATACTGTAAAAAGATAATAAGTAAGGTGATACTCTTGATAAGATGTGTTGTATACTTTCTCTGTGTGCAGAAGGTGCTAAAACTATTTTCTGGGATCTCCAGATTGGACTGTCCCTATCAGAAACTCCAGAGGGCTAATGCCAGTCATTCTAAACTGGGCACAAGCAATTATAGCTCTCCAGACCCCTTTGGCATACAACCCCTATTGCCAACACAGCCAATGATGAGTGACTGTGAAAGTTGCCATCAAAAAACATCTGGAGTTGCCATAAAACATCTGGAGGGTCAGTATCCCTGCTACCCTGTAAGCAGGGTGGGCAACTGTGCTGGGGCATGCAGCATTTTTTTACCCTGCTGCACAATGCATGGAAACCCGGGTTCGATTCCCAGCTCAGCCATAAAACTGCCTGGCTGACCTTGGGGAAGTCACATGCTCTTAGCCCCAGAGGAAGGCAATGGCAAACCTGCTCTGAACAAATCTTGCAAAGAAAACCCCATGATAGGATTGCCATAAGTTGGAAACAACTTGAAGAAACATAACAAACAGTGCTGCCACACACAGAACTGGGACATGATGTCATTTTTGGCTTCCTTTTGAGAGCCTTTGACTGCCCCCCTCCCATGGTGTTGGGGTTACAGGGAAGGTGGGTGGTTAAAACCGCTGGAAAATGAGAGTTTTAATATCTTTTGGTGTTTGTGGGTCTAGAAAACAACCTGATTTTTTTTAGAAAAAACTTTGAAGTCTGGGAGCTGGTGAGTGTCCTGCTGGGACCAGAGACCACAAGAAAGGAGTTCATGGACCACACATAGCCCATGGGCTGTACTGTCGCCACCTCTGAGATAAACTAATGGGCAATATCACACTACACTGTTATAATGCTGTTATTCCACTTTAAATACTCTGACTGCCTCTGTGGAATTATGGGATTTGTAGTTTAGTGAGGCCTAAGAGCTCTCTGGCTGAGAATTCTATATGCCCCTCCCTGAACTGCAAATCCCAAGATTCCACAGGTGGTAGCCATAGCAGTTAAAGTGGAATAATAGCACTATAACATGGTAGTGTGATATTGTCCTTAGTCTAGCTCTGTTTACGGCAATTTCCTGTGTGTCCTTTCTATTATGATTTATGTAATAAGCAAACACTGTTGTGTGGCATTTCTGTGTGTCGCTACCAAGCTTTTTCTGTTCCTGTAATTCCCCACAGGCACCTATATTTTTGCTCCATGAGAATAAAGCCTCCGATTCCATTTTGTGTCTTCTCTAGCTGATCCATACACACAGGCCCCTTCTCTTTATTCTCCCTCACATCTTGTCCATGAACCCATAGCTTAGCAAGCTTTAATGTTTTTTTCATTTTCATTTTACAATGCATTTTCATATACTTATCGTAATGTTACATTTTGTGCCTTTCTTGCACATGTAGCTGACATTGGGTCTGAATATAGCTTAGAGGAGATTGACGAGATGGAAGAAATGCATGAAGAAAGTACAGGCACCTTCCTTACTGGACAAGAAGTTTCTACCTCTGTCAGCTCTCTCGACCTTCCACTGGATGTTCAAAAAACCGAGTCTGTTCCATTGACTTCTGATCCTGGCACTGAAGAAAAAAGACTTGACTCAGATGAAGAAAAACCAGAAAATATGAGTACAGATGACAAGTATGAACATTAAATGTAATACTGTAGATAGTGGGATTGGGGGCAGTAACAAATCCTATCAAATTATGTCATCTTGTAGTACAGTCCCTGCTGGAAACAGAACCACAAAGTAATTAACATATTTGACCTCAAGGATGTTCTGTATATTGTTGTGTCATAATAAAATAATAAGAATAAATTTTTTATTTATACCCCGCTTTTTGTTGAAACAATCAAAGCGGCTTACAACAGTTAAAATAGTACATCCATATATACAAAGTATCCCCCTTAAAAAAATTAAACAATATAAGATTTCCAGTAATCATCTTTGTACACACCAATACCTACCTGCTAGAAGGGATAAAATAAATGCATCTGTATTCTAAAGAACAAAGCATTGTATTCAATGTGCATAGTTTGTATAAGTTTAACACATTTTACATCCTCTTGCTCCAATTGTCATTCATTTGAATTCATGCATGTATACTGCCTTTCTGTTATGGCATCCAAGGGGGTTTACAGTTTTAAAAAACTAAAACAATTAAATTTTACAAAAAATAAAACAAAAAGGGCCGAGACCCTATGATATTCTGCTGGAATGGTATGCCCTGTCAATACTTCTGTGCTGGATCACCTGACAATACTGTGCTGCGTTGCTGGAGACTGGCTCTTTCTAAAGTGGCTTGTTTAATAAATACCATTGCAGGTCTCTAGCAGTTATTATGAGTTAAGATGTTTTTGGGAGAATTGGCTTGAGAATGTATCTGTACCGTTCTGACAGATGAGTTCCCACTTCATCCCTCCCAAGGCTTGTAAGAACTTCAAAAGCTGGTGTTTATGAAATATGCTATTCTAGAAAGAGAATTCTCTGGCTGAAGTTGCACTAGAATGAAGCTTTGGTGATTATACAAGTGCTGTATGTGCATGAAGTCGTGTTAAAATCTTCCTGTGATTACCCAAACATGACAAGAGCATAGTGCCTTTCTCCTGTTTCTTATCCCCATGTGATAGTCTCCACTATATGGCTGGAATCCTCTCAATTTGATAGGTGATACGTCAGGGGCTCATGATGCAAGGTCCCTTGAACCTAGGGTTCTTCCCTTCTGTCTTTGAAGTAGGTATGCAGTCTTAATTCTATAATTCTAATGCAGAATTATAATATGTCAGTATGTTTATTGAGTACACCGAGGGCCGTTTCAAAATACTCAAAACATAGTAATACAAGCAATGACACACACACATATTTAAAAGAATTATAATAGGGAAGGGGTGTCCCAACAATTTCATGAGACAGTTGACAATTTTCTCAATAGATGAGCAAAGAACCTCAAAGAGGAATGCCAGGGTAAAGTTAGTAAATCATAGTTAATCTCAGATTTCATTTCCCTCTTCTGTGACTTGATTTGAGACATTAGGTTTTTATTACCATATATACTCAACTATAAGTTGACCAGGGTCTATAAGTCAAGGGCAAGTTTTGGGGCCAAAATTATGGATTTTGATATGACTCATGGATAATTTGAGGATAAAACTTAGGGGCATGTAACAAAGGATGTAAAGGATGAAGTTTACTGTTTTCATACAGAAATGTATTATTCAGATCTTTCTAATTCAAACCCAATTCCTCTTGGCACTCCTTTGAGGGGAAGCAATAAAAAGGTGCCACCACTGCCACTTTCCCACCCAAGTATTTAAAAAGGAAGCAGCATCATGGTGGAAAGAATACATTTGGGGCTTCTTTTGGATGCTCCCAGGATGAAGTAAGATCTTACCTTTTGTCACTCTACTCAGAGAAGGAGAAGAGTTAAAATACACTCCATATATTGACCCAGCTTTTTGGGGTCAATTTTTTGACAAAAAGTTGCAGCCTGACAACGTTTGGAGGAGCTCATAGTCCTCACCTCCACTATAAATCATGAAATATTATGCCATGATCAATCTGTTAATCTTTTAAGTTGCCAGAAGATACTTTACCATTTGTTTTGGAGCTGTTGATATACATTCATTGCACTGGGGTTCTTCACTTCCATTTTTTATGGCATTATAGTTTATATTGTGCCCATCTAATTCTGAAGAATCTTGTTCATATCACCAGTTTACTGATAGTGGCATGTTTATTATTACTGGTTGCAGAGTTCAGCATAATCAGATATCCACAGAAAAGATTATATTCGACAATGGGAAACAGTTTGGAGCATTGGAAACAAATACAAACATTGGTAAGTTCCTCTTCCTTGCAAATCAGTTGGTGTTTTGTCACTCATGCTACATGACTTTAAAGTCTTAGGAAGTCTTAGGAAGACCCTTCCAATATTTTTCATGACTGCAAACTTAACTGTGAGGATTGTTCATGTGTGGGAATTTTCCATCATTGATTCTGACTTTGTGACTGCCCACAACTATGGAATCCAATGACTGTGCTGTCCTCTCTAGAGCAACATGTATATGAGATAGTGTATGTATTCTGAATATTTAAAAATACTTATGATTATGTCTACCAGATGTGCACTTGTCTAGACTGTGAAAACTATGCAGCAAATGACTGTACAGTGGCCCCTTGACATCCACTGGGGTTTGGTTCCAGGACCCCCATAGATACCACAATCTGTGGATACTCAAGTCCTTTTAAATACAATGGCACAGTAAGATGGTTCCCTTGCATAAAATGGAAAAACCAAGCTTTGTTTTTTGGAATTTATTTATTTTTAAAATGTTTTCAAACTGGATGATTGAATCCATGGATTAAAAAAAAATCTGTGAATATGCAGGGCTGACTGTATTAACTGTGTCCAAGAGTAGCAGTGTTGGGCATAGAGCAAAGTATAATAACATCCAAAATCCACAAAACAATGTTAGCTTTTTGGGGCCAAGCAAAATGCACAAAATACATGATGGCAAGCTTTCGAGGCTCCACTGGGTTCTTCATCAGGCAAAGATGTTAAAAATCATACAGGAGAAATTTAAAAAATGATGGTGT